>NC_091075.1:110631439-110934469 GCF_032405125.1 Capricornis sumatraensis | reverse complement strand
ATGGTTGGATGGCATCACCGACTCAATGGACGTGAATTTGAGCAAGTTCCAGGAGTTGTTGATGGACTGGGAAGCCTGGTGTCTTGCAGCCATGGGGCCACAAAGAGTCAGACATGACTGAGTGAGTGAACTGAACTGTGACATGGACACAAGCTAAATATGAATGGATAGAGAAGATGTGGTATGCATGTGTGTATATATGTGTATATTCTACACACACAATAGAATAGTACTCAGCCATTGAAAGAATGGAATAATGCCATTTGCAACAACATGGATGGGTCTAGAGATTATAGTGCTAACTGAAAGGCATATTGTATATGATATCTCTTACATATCGAATCTAAAATATGGCACAAGTGAACATATCTACAAAATAAAAGCAGACTTACAGATGTGGAGAACAGACTTGAGGAAAGAATGGGGAATTTGGGGTTAACAGATGCAAACTATTATTTATAGGATGGATAAACAACAAAGTTCAACTGTATAGCACAGAGAACTATATTTAATATCCTGTGATAGACCATAATGGGAAACAGTATGAAAAAGAATATATGTATATAACTGAGTCACTTTGTTGTGCAGTAGAAATTAAACACAACATTGTAAATCAATTATAGTTTAATGAAATTTAAAAGAAAAAACAACTTTCTTCATGTTAGCAGTGAGGCTGTTTTGGTTTTTTATCATTTGTGTATTCACCAGAGTAATTTGCAATCTTATATGGGCTCAGTTTTGATGCTGATACTGTTAGTTGTTCTGTTGTGTCTGTCTCTTTGCCACCCCGTGGACGGTAGCCTGCCAGTCTCTTCTGTCCATGGGATTCTACAGGCAAGAGTACTGGATTGGTTGCTATTCTCTTCTCCAGGGGATCTTCCCAACCCAGGTATTGAATTTAGGTCTCATGCATTGAGGCAGATTCTTTATCATCTGAACCACCAGTGATGCTCCAAAACAATTACAATAGTGACATTGAAGATTGCTGATTATGGGTCATCATAATGAGCTTCCCTGATAGCTCAGTTGGTAAAAAAAAAAAAAAAAAATCTGCCTGCAATGCAGGAGACCCCAGTGCAATAACTGGGTTGGGAAGATCCCCTGAAGAAGGGAAAGGCTACCCACTGCAGTATTCTGGCCCGGAAAATTCCATGGACTGTTGAGTCCATAAGGTTGCAAAGAGTCAGACATGACTGAGCAACTTTCACTTTCACATTTCACTAACATAAGAAAAATGAAAAAGTTTAAAATATTGTGAGAATTGCCAAAATGTGACACAAAACCCAAAGTGAGCAAATGCTGTTGGATAAATGGTACCAATAGACTTGTTCAATGCAGTTTTCCCTCAACTTTCAATTTTTAGAAAATGCAGCACCTCAAAGCACAGTAAAGTGAAATGCAGTGAAATGAGGTATGCCTGTGTCTAACATTCAAGTGAATAAACTTAAAAAATATATATTTGGCTTAATTCCAAAAGATTGGCTGTTTTACCTCTTTTTGAGCTAATGGTTTTCAAGTTTAATAAATATAGGAATGTCAAGAGGGAGTCTCTAGACTGAAACTAAACAATCAGGTGCACTGTTTGAACTGTTCAGGTTGAACATTATCTCAAGATAATTCCCAGAGATAATAAATTGCTAATATGATAGTCATAACATTTAAAATTGTCAATGTGACATTTTAAATCAAATCTTAAGTTTAACCTAAGCTTTAATTTGTTTTTCTTTGTTATTTCACTGCTATAGTATTAATACAAGCAAGTGTTGAAAGGGAATGGAAGGGGAGTAGTACCTCAAAGTGATAATCCTACAAGGATAATCACTTGTGTGTTGTTTAGAACTGATGCCGCTCCATAGTATAACTACTCTACTGTCTTTCTTGCCACAGAACTCCGTGTGCATGTGTTAAAAAAAGAAAGAAAGAAAGAAAGAACAGTTGAACAGAATTCCTGAATTGCTAGAACCTGTAAAAGCCAAGAACTTTGTCAGAGGTTAAAAGTTTCTATTAATTCTCCACTAATGCTGAATATATTAAGATCTTGAAACAGTATATATGGACCAAATTTGGCTTTTTCTCAGAATTCCTCCTGGTCTTTTTACATACACACAGGTACACGTGCACACACATACACGCAGAGCACTCTAAAGTAGAATCTTGAGTGCTTTTCATGATGCTGGAGATTGACTTTGCTAGTGTTGAGGTTTCTGAGATAGAAAAATCTGCATTAAATTACCATGAAGGATTAAAGTATTTGAGGAAAACAGATTTGTTGACATAGTTTTATATGAGGTTCAGTCCTTAATTTTAGTAGTAGTCACGGGAGCTTAATTCCGAAACTGACTGCCTGCTTGCTGATATTTAAAAATTAAAAAAAATATATTATTAGGACTCTTATTTTTTTAAAGTAGTGTGGAAACAGTGTCAGACTTTATTTTGGGGGGCTCCAAAATCACTGACAATGGTGATTGCAGCTGTGAAATTAAAAGACGCTTACTCCTTGGAAGAAAAGTTATGATCAACCTAGACAGCATATTGAAAAGCAGAGACATTACTTTGCCAACAAAAGTCCATCTAGTCAAGGCTATGGTTTTTCCAGTGGTCATGTATGGATGTGAGAGTTGGTCTGTGAAGAAAGCTGAGTGCCGAAGAATTGATGCTTTTGAACTGTGGTGTTGGAGAAGACTCTTGAGAGTCCCTTGGACTACAAGGAAATCTAACCAATCCATTCTGAAGGAGATAAGCCCTGGGATTTCTTTGGAGGGAATGATGCTGAAGCTGAAACTCCAATACTTTGGCCACCTCATGCGAAGACTTGACTCATTGGAAAAGAATCTGAAGCTGGGAGGGACTGGGGGCAGGAGGAGAAGGGGACGACAGAGGATGAGATGGCTGGATGGCATCACTGACTTGATGGACGTGAGTCTGAGTGAACTCCGGGAGTTGGTGATAGACAAGGAGGCCTGGCGTGCTGCGATTCATGGGGTTGCAGAGTCGGACATGACTGAGCGACTGAATTGAACTGAAGGTTCACAACAAAATTGAGGGGAAGGTGCAGAGATTTCTTATATTCCCCCTGCCCCCACACATGCATAGCCCTGCCTCATTAATAAGCCCCTGGAAGTGGTTCTTTTGTCACAGTTGATGAACATGTAATGGTATATCATAATCATCCAGAGTTCACAGTTTACACTGTGATTCACTCTTGTTGTTACACATTCTGAAGGTTTGAACAAGTAGATGATGGCATGCATAGCCATCATTATGATAGCATACCGAGTATTTTTGCTGTCCTAGAAATGCTCTATGCTCCCCACCTGTCCGTCCCCTCCCTGCGACTCCTGGCAGGCACTGATCTTTTTGCTGTCTCCATAGTTTGCCTTTTCTGTAATATTATATATTAGTAGTTTGAATCATGTGGTCCTTTTCCATAATATTATATATTAATAGTTTGAATCATGTAGTGTGTAGCTTTTTCAGATTGTCTTCTTTCACTTAGTATATGTATTTGTAGCTCCTTCATGGCTTTTTCATGGCTTAATAGCTCATTTCTTTTTAGTGCAGTTTATTTATTCATTCACCTACTAAAGGACATCTTGGTTGCTTCTAATTTTTGGCAGTTATAAATAAAACTGCTGTAAACATTGGTGTGCAGAGTTTTGTGTGGACATATTTTCAAGTCATTTATGACCAAGAAGTGCAATTACTGGATCATATAGTAAGAATATATTTACTTGTGTGAGATATTGTCATGCTGTCTTTCAAAAGTGCTGTGCCAGTTTGCATTTTTACCAGCACTGTCTTGAGAGTTCTCTGCACTCCGCATCCTCGCTAAAGTTTGGTATTGTCAGTATTCCATTGCAGTAGGTCATGCCATTGCATTGGTGTTTTCTTTTCCATTTCCCCGAGTGATGCTATGATGTGGAACATCTTTTCACGCACCATTTGCCATTTGTGTGTCTTCTTTGGTGAGGTCTGGCTTATCTTCTCATTTTTTAGACATCATCTTTCCCAGAGTAGTTCTTAATTTTAACAAAGCTTTATCAACTTTTTCTTTCATGAATTGTGTCTTTGGTGTTGTATATAAAAAGGTGTCACCATACCCAAGGTCATCTAGGTTTTTTTCTGTTATCTTCTAGAGTTTTATAGTTTGGAATTTTACAAATAGTTCTATGATCCTTTTGGGGTTAATTTCTGTGGAGGATGTAAGGTCTGTATCTAGATTTTTCTTTTTTTGTTTGCATATGGCTATCCAGTTTTTCTAGCACCACTGGTTGAAAAGACTTATTACCTTATTACTTATTACCTCCACTGTATTACCTTTACTTCTTTGTCAGAAATCTGCTAACTGTGTTTATGTGGTCTATTTTTGGTCTCTCAACTCTGTTCCATTGATAACATTTGTCTTTCTTTTGCAGTTCCACGTGGTCTTGATCACTGAAGCTACATAGTAAGGATAGTGGTTGGGTAGTGTCAGTACTCCGTTTTTCTCTTTCAGTATAGTTTTGGCTACGCTGGGCCTCATGCCACTCCATGTAAACTGTAGAATGAATTTGTCAGTATCCACAAAGTAACTTGTTAGAATTTTGATTGGGATTGCATTGAATCTGTAGATCAAGTTGGATAGAACTCACATCTTAAAAATAGCAACTCTTCTTATCCATGAGCATGGAGTATATAATCATTTATTTAGTTTTTCTTTGATTTTGTCAGAGTTTTGTAGTTTTTCTCTACATGTACAATTCCTTTATAAGATATAGATCATATACATGATTTGTTAGATTTATACAAGGATGTTTTATTGGGGGGTATTAATGTCAATGGCAGGAGTTGGTGATGGACAGGGAGGCCTGGCGTGCTGTGATTCATGGGGTCGCAAAGAGTCGGACACGACTGAGCGACTGAACTGAACTGAACTAAACTGAACTGAATGTAAATGGCAGAATGAAAACCACAATCACAGAAAGCTAACCAAAGTGATCATATGGGTCATAGCCTTATGTAACTCATTGAAGCTATGAGCCTTGCCATGCAGGGCCACCCAAGATGGACCAGTCATGTTGGAGAGTTCTGACAAAACATGGTCCACTGGAGAACGGAATGGCAAGTTCATTCAGTTCAGTTCAATCACTCAGCTATGTCCGACTCTTTGTGACCCCATGGACTGCAGCACGCCAGGCTTCCCTGTCCATCAACAACTCCTAGAACTTCCTCAAACTCACGTCCATCGAGTTGGTGATGCCCTCCAACCATCTCATCTTCTGTTGTCCCCTTTTCTCCTGCCATCAGTCTTTCCCAGCATCAGGGTCTTTTCTAAGGAGTCAGCTCTTTGAGTCAGGTGGCCAAAGTATTGGCACTTCAGCTTCAGCATCAGTCTTTCCAGTGAATATTCAGCACTGATTTCCTTTAGGATGGACTAATTGAATCTCCTTGCAGTCCAAGGGGCTCTCAAGTCTTCTCCAGCACCACAGTTCAAAAGTATCAGTTCTTTGGTGCTCAGCTTTCTTTATGGTCCAACTCTCACATCCATACATGAAGCTTGGACTACATGGACTTCTGTTGGCAATGTAAGGTCTCTCCTTTTTAATATGCTGTCTAGATTTGTCATTGTTTTTCTTCCAAGGAGCAAGCGTCTTTTAGTTTCATGGCCTCAGTCACCATCTGCAGTGAGTTTGGAGCCAAGAGAATAAAGTCTGTCACTCTTTGCACAGTCTCCCCATCTGTTTGCAGTGAAGTGATGGTACTGGATGCCGTGATCTTAATGTTGAGTTTTACGCCAGCTTTTTCACTCTCTTCTTTCACTTTCATCAAGAGGCTCTTTAGTTCTTATTCACTTTCTACCATAAGGGTGGTGTCCTCTGCATATCTGAGGTTATTGATATTTCTCCCTACAATCTTGATTCCAGCTTTGAGTCATCCAGTCTGGCATTTTGCATGATATACTCTGCATATAAATTAAACAATCAGGGTGACAATATATATCCTTGTCGTACTCCTTTCCCAATTTGGGACCAGTCCTCTGTTCCATGTCTGATTCTAACTGTTGCTTCTTGATTGGCATACAGATTTCTCAGGAGGCAGGTAAGGTGATCTGGTATTCCCATCTCTTTAAGAATTTTCCACAGTTTGTTGTGATCCACACAGTCAACGGCTTTAGTGTAGTCAGTGAAACAGGAGTAGATGTTTTCCTGGAAAGCTCTTGCTTTTCTCTGCCCCAGTGGATGTTGGTAATTTGATCTTTGGTTCCTCTGCCTTTTCTAAATCCAGCTTGAACATCTGGAAGTTCTTGGTTCACATTCTGTTGAAGCCTTAATATAGAATTTTGAGTGTTACTTTGCTAGTGTGTGAATGAGTACAGTTGTGCAGTAGTTTAAACATTCTTTGGCATTGCCTTTCTTTGGGATTGGAGTGAAAACTGACCTTTTCCACTCCTGTGGCCACTGCTGAGTTTTCCAAATTTGCTGGCATATTGAGTGCAGCAGTTACTTGGAGAACCACATACACAGTATGAAAAGACAAAAAGATATGACAGTGGAAAATGAACTGGATTTAGAAAAGGCAGAGGAACCAGAGATCAAATTGCCAATATCCAGTGGATCATAGAAAAAACAAATTCAAAAAAAACATCTGTTTCATTAACTATTTTGGGATTAGTGCCTTTGACTGTGTGGATCGTAACAAACTGTGGAAAGTTCTTAAAGAGCTGGGCATACCAGACAACCTTACCTGTCTCCTGAGAAACCTGTACGTAGGATAAGAAGGAGCAGTCCGTAGAACCGGACTTGGGAACAACAGAGTGGTTCCAGATTGGGAAAGGAGTACATCAAGGATATATATTGTTACCCTGCTATTTCGCTTATATGTAGAGTACATCATGTGAAATGCCAAGCTGGATGACACACAAGCTGGAATCAAGATTGCCAGGAGAAATATCAACAACCTCAGATGTGCGGATGATACCACTTTAATGGCAGAAAGGGAAGAGGAACTAAAGAGCCTCTTGATGAGGGTGAATAAGGAGAGTGAAAAAGCTGGCCTAAAACTCAACATTGAAAGAAACTGAGATCATAGCATCTGGTCCCATCACTTCATGGCAAATAGAGGGGAAAAGTGGAATCTGTGACAGATTTTATTTTCTTGGCCTCCAAAATCACTGTGGATGGTGACTGCAGCTATGAAATGAAAGACATTTGCTCCTTGGAGAAAAGCTATGACAAACCTAGAGAGCGTATTAAAAAGCAGAGACATCACTCTGCTGACAAAAGTCCTTATAGTCAAAGCTATGTTTTTTCCAGTAGTCATGTATGGTTGTGAGAGTTGGACCGTAAAGAAGGCTGAGCACTGAAGAGTTGATGCCTTTGAATCGTGTTGCTGTACTAGACACTTGAGAGTTCCTTGGTCAGCAAAGAGATCAAACCAGTCAATCATAAAGGGAATCAGTCTTGAATATTCATTGGAAGGACTGATGCTAAAGCTCCAATACTTTGGCCATGTGATGCAAAGAGCTTACTCAGTGGAAAAGACCCTGATGCTGGGAAAGATTGAGGGCAGAAGAAGGAGGTGAAGGAGGCTGAGATGGCATCACCGACTCAATGGACATGAGTTTGAGCAAACTCCCAGAAGTAGTGAAGGACAAGAAAGTCTGGTGTGGTGCAGTTCATGGGGTCAGAAAGAGTTGGGCATGACTGAGCAACTCAACAATAGGAATATAGACATCTGCCTGTACTATATTTATGTGTAGATCTGGTGACATGTAGAACATCTCTTGACTATTTCTAGTTTCTCAGTGAAATGGGAAGCACAGTCCTGGTGGTTTAAATTCTTTTCCCCTAACAAAATACATTGAAATCTTGACCTCCAGAATCTGTGAGTATGACCTTATTTGAAAATATGGTCTTTGCAGATGTAAGCAAGTTAAGATGAGTTGTACTTGTTTAGGATTATTTGTAAATCCAATGACTGATATCCTTACAAGGACAGAGAAATTCAGACAGAGACAGAGACACTTAGGGAGGAAAGTCATGTGAAGATAGAGTCAGATTGGAGTCAAGGAGCTACAAGCTTTGCCAACGTTTGCTAGTAACCATAACAGGCTAAGGAGGGGCAAGAAAGGATTCTTCCCAAGAGCCTTCAGAGGGAGCTTGGTCCTGCCAGTACTTTGATTTATGATTTCTTGCCTCTGAACTCCAAGAGAATACATTTCTATTATCTTAAGCCACCTATTTTGTGGTTGTTTGGTTCCAGCAGTCCTTGGAAACTGATACCAGTCTTCAACTGTGAGTGAGAATAGGGGAAGGCTTGATGTTTTGATTTCTCATGGATTTTTAAAAAAACTTTTATTTTTTTGACCTAAGACTTTCCATGATATCAAGCTTCCTTGACATTTTCACTGGCTGGTGCCTAGAATGTTACTAGGCCAGTTTTTAATGGACAGAGCATGTCTTCAAGGCTACAGTCTTGGTGGTAGTTTTCTTACCTTTTTGCAATTCCAAGCATGTGACTTCTTGCAGGTAGGATTTAGAAAAGCTGATTGCCACACTCAGAACTGATTGACCCTTCTCCTCCCAATGGGCCTCTGTTGAATCAGTTTATGATTATTTCTTTGTTTTTTAACATTCTTATAAAAACTTTTAACATAGAGGGAAGTTGAACTTTGCAGTAAACACCTATATACTCACTGTCTAGAGGAAAAGTTTGGCAGACTTTTTCTGAAAAGAGCCAGATAGTAAATATTTTAAGCTTGGCAAGACATACAGCATCTGTCACAAACTGCTGAACTGTCCTATTGTGGTGTTTTTCCAGCCGTGAACAATTTATGAATGAATGAATGTGACTGTGCTTTATTTATAGACACTAAAATTTGAATTTTGTATTTCTTATGTCAGAAATTATTCTTTTTGTTTATTTTCAACTTTATTCAAAATACTGTTCTTAGCTCATGGGCCCTAAGAACAGGTGGCAGACCAGTTTTAACCCACAGGCTATATGTGGTTTATTGACCCCGATCTGGGGTTTGCAATGAATATTCTGTTTTGTTTGCTTGATCACATATCTATCCATCTATCCATCCCTCTGTCTGTCTAGCAGTTCATCTGTATTTTGATGCATTCAAAATTAGTTGTAGATAGTACCTTTTATATCTAAACACTTTCATTATACATATCATTACTTAGAGGTCAAGTTTGGGGGGAGTGTGGTAAAGTTTTCTTACAGTGAAATGAAAAAAGTCTTAAGTATATCATGTGTTGACTTTGTCAGGTCACGCCCCTGCATAACCTTTATCCTTATAAAAATATTGAACATTATCATCCCAGACGAGCCCCAGCCTTCCTCCCTGCCCTCCAGATCCTGCTGTAGCCATTGCTGTGAGCACAAAGCTGAGGTATTGGACTCAGCAGCAGCTGTTGCCACTGCTGTATCCTCCACTGCCAGAGTGGGAAGAGGTTGGTGATGACAAGAATGGGATGTTTGCATTTTTTTTCATTGTCCTTTATTTTCAATATTGGCTGTTTTCTTGAGGGTTAACAGATCTATTCCTCCCATTCATGCTCTTGATTTCTTAAGATCTGTAGACTCTTGCTTGTTCCTATTTAAATATGAATGTAAAAATTGAGTAGTAGTAGTACCTGATCTGGGCTTCCCTGGTGGCTCAGATGGTAAAGAATCTGCCTGCAGTGTGGGAGACCTGGGTTCAGTCTTAGAGTTGGGAAGATCCCCTGGAGGAGGAAATGGCAGCCCACTCCAGTATTCTTGCCTGGAGAATCCCATGGACAGAGGAGCCTGGCGGGCTACAGTCCTTGGGGTTGCAAAGAATTGGACATGACTGAGCAACTAAGCACACACACAGTAGCTGATCTAGGTTTTAAAATTTATGATGAAGGTTATTATTGGATTTTCTTAGTAGTTCTTACCTTGAAGGTGAGGACAGCCTTCAGGGTTTGCAATATATTTCACCCTGACTTTAGAGTATTGGTAGTATATTGACAATCAGGCTTCTAACATGGGTGTATAGACAGACAATATCGGAGACCCCTGTCCATTGTAGATGTTAGAAAGGAATTATTTTGAAATGACTTAGAGGAGTTTACCACTGTATACAACTGTTCTTCCTTTCTCTTTTTATACTTTATGGCAGTTTAAGGATAAGTGGGTATACTGCTGTTTCTCTGGTGGCATTGTACTTGGCTAAACTGGAAATATGTTTCCAAAATTTCCTTTCCTGTACTGGTCAGTTAGCACTGGTTACAAAAGACATTTTGTGGAAAAGCTGTAGGAGAGAAGTGAAGTGATAGGCATGCTTTGTGGCTCTCTGAGGGTCAGTGCTGTGTTCCAGGCGCTGTGGCAGCTCTCACACTGTAGCACTCATTTGCTAGCTCACCTTGTAGGTGTGAAATGGCAGGTGGACCTGCAGTTCCATCAGCACCTGTCAGATTTTCCCCTTCAGCATCTCTGAGTACTTGCCCTGCATGTGCAGCTCCCTAGAGAAGGGTGTGCGTTTCTCCTTTTGGTCGCCCTTGGCATCAGGCTTGGTTTGGTGAGAGACAGATGCAAGTTCAGTTTGTCATTACTGTCATCCTTACAGGTTCCAGTTAGTTCTTGCAGACTTCATGTCTCCTTATCAGTTCCAGCTTATCCTGACAGATTCCGGTTTATCCTTGCTCTTTATCCAATTCCCTTCCTGACTACTGGTCTGGCTGACCTACAGCGTGACTTCATGCTCAAGACCAGATGCAGGGGCAACAGCCTGTACCTGTTGCTCAGCAGCTCCCACAATGTTGCAGTCTGACCACTGTAATAAACCTTTCTTCTTATCATCTATGCTGTTCTGCCTCATTGATTGAACCCTAATTGATACACCTTGGATATTCTAAGGTTCACAGATTTATAGTATTAGATCCCATATTTGGAGAGTTATTTCTACCAGTTTATTTTATCTTCCAGAAGCTTTTCTGTTTCTCTTCTATTCTTGGCACCTTTTCTTTATTTATTAATTCCAGTGCTACTGTGTATTCTCATTTATAATACTTCTTCAGCATATCAGTGGCATTTCAAACCTTTAATAGTTTGAATTTAAAAATCCTTATTGTGCTTAAGTATTAGTTTTCAAAAACATTTAAACAGTTGTAACTGGAGAAGCCATGAAATTAAAAGATGCTTACTCCTTGGAAGGAAAGTTATGACCAACCTAGATAGCATATTCAAAAGCACAGACATTACTTTGCCAACAAAGGTCCGTCTAGTCAAGGCTATCGTTTTTCCAGTGGTCATGTATAGATGTGAGGGGTGGACTGTGAAGAAAGCTGAGTGCCGAAGAATTGATGCTTTTGAACTGTGGTATTGGAGAAGACTCTTGAGAGTCCCTTGGACTGCAAGGAGATCCAACCAGTCCATTCTGAAGATCAGTCCTGGGTGTTCATTGGAAGGACTGATGCTGAAGCTGAAACTCCAATACTTTGGCCACCTCATGTGAAGAGTTGACTCACTGGAAAAGATCCTGATGCTGGGAGGGATTGGGAACAGGAGAAGGGGACGCCAGAGGATGAGATGGCTGGATGGCGTCACCGACTCGATGGACATGAGTTTGAATGAACTCCGGGAGTTGGTGATGGACAGGGACGCCTGGCATGCTGCGATTCATGGGGTCGCAGAGATGGACATGACTGAGTGACTGAACTGAACTGAACTGTATCAGAAAGGCAGTGGCACCCCACTCCAGTACTCTTGCCTGGAAAATCCCATGGACGGAGGAGCCTGGTAGGCTGCAGCCCATGGGATCACTAAGAGTCGGACATGACTGAGCGACTTCACTTTCACTTTTCACTTTCATGCATCGGAGAAGGAAATGGCAACCCACTCCAGTGTTCTTGCCTGGAGAACCCCAGGGATGGGGGAGCCTCGTGGGCTGCCATCTGTGGGGTCGCACAGAGTTGGACACAACTGAAGCAACTTAGCAACAGCAGCAGTAAACTGTTGTTAACAGTCTTTTAAAAACAGCTGAAGTCTTTTTACCGTAAAGACCCACTTAAAATGGTGAGCTGGGAGTATACCAAAAACCCAAAGAAGTTTTTGCATATAAATGGCCTAGAGTGAGACAGCAGTGTCAGTTTAAATCAGTACTATGGCAGAGACACAGTGAGAGGTGTTTGACAGCCAACCTTGAGACTATTTTCACATTATGCTCTAGACATGTAATATTATGTGATCGATTATGAAGTAAGATGTTACACTTTTCTTTTTGGCAGCTTTAAAGTTTGGTCACCTATTTCAGTGACGTGATTCTGCATTGGGGTTGATTTGTGTATCATTTGTTTTCAACATGTTTGTTTATTATCAGTGTATTTTTTATTTCTGAGGTTGACGTTTTTTTGTTGGCAGTGAAGTGAAGTCGCTCAGTCGTGTCCTACTCTTTGCGACCCCATGGACTGTAGCCCACCAGGCTCCTCTGTCCATGGGATTTTCCAGGCAAGAGTACTGGAGTGGACTGCCATTTCCTTCTCCAGGGGATCTTCCCAACCCAGGGATCGAACCCCAGTCTTCTGCATTGCAGACACACAGTTTACCGTGTGAGCCACCAGGGAGACAGAATTGTTTAACCATTCAGGTTAATTGATGCCACTTTGGCCCCAAATGAGATTTTATTATAATGTTTTATTTTTTTTTTGAGACATATATAAAGGACTATGAAATAAATAATTGTTGAATAAATTATGCCAAATGGAGACATTCAAAAATATTATTACATTTTTAGAAATATATTATTAAATATCGGTGAAATAATTTTGTAAAGTACAAGATTATCCTTGATATGGTTTTTAAAAAATACTTATTTCCATGTATTTATATCTCATATTCAAGTATTAGCATACTGAATTCTTTAAAATTTATTACTTGTATAATGTAAGACATTGGCTTAAAATTGAATACCAAAAATGGTTGTATAGTTTTAGTTTCTTCTTTATTCCTACTTCTTCCCTACCCCTGCCATTTATATAGAGAAGTGTAATTGGATATGCTAATATATAGAAACTGTGAACTGAATTCTTAATCAGTGGAGATGAATGTTTTCTGGGCTTGCACTCAAGCTCACTCTTTCCTTCAGATCTTTTTTTTTTTAACCTTTGAAGATTACTGACAGCTATTCTATATTTTAATAAGTGGTGAAAATTGATGAAGTTTTATGTGTAGTCTTAGGTTCAGGAATGATATTTTTCTCTTTGAAACGTTTTTTTGTTAGGAATTATCTGTACTTGCAGTTTTTCTTAAATAGTTCCTTTCTTTTTGTAAGAGGAAGCATTTTTAAAAATCCGTTGTCTTATTATTTATTATTTCTTGGCTTATTGACGTATCAGGCTAGCACCATCTTCTGAGAGTTTGTTACATTACAGTTTAATACTAAAGTCTAAGATATATTTTATAATTAAGAAAATGCTTTCAGTTTTTGTGAGAACTTAAGAATTTTTTTCTATAATCAGTTTGGTTAAAATATGTTTTGATGATCATGAAAACATAACTACCTGTTTGAGTTGGACTTTGTTCTTACTATTGTGAGCAATTCAATTTCCTCTGACAATATTTTAAAGTATTCATTCGGTCATTCATTCATTAATGAGTGCCTTTGACATTCTGAGTACAGTGGTGTGCAGTTGGTGTGATGGCGGTGTCCTAGCACAGTGTACTTGGTGTACAGGAGCACTTGATGTACAGGTGCAGAAGCAGACTCTTAAGGGATACGCAGGAGTGTGCCACACGGAGAAGAACAAGAAACAACGGTTCAGGAACAAGTAAAAGAATGAATAAAGCCTCAGAAGCTAGGATATAGCCTGAAATATTAAGGGAAATTTACAACATTTTGTTGTAGCTGTAGTATAGAGTGTAAAGCAGGAAGAGTTGAGAAACAGAGACTATATTTTAAGGAGTTTGGATTTTCTCCTAAAAGCTATAGAAAGTCCCTCAGGGATTTTAAGCAGAAGAATGATTTGAGCATTGGTGTAGAGCAAGAGTCAGGAAACTGCAGCTTATGCCACTTTTTTGTATGGCCAACTACCTGAGAATGGTTTTTACATCTTTAAATGGTTGGAAGAAAATCAAAAGAAGGATAATATTTTCTGACACCTGAAAATTATATGAAAATCAAATTTTAGTGTCCATAAATAGTTTTATTGGAACAGAGCCACACTCATCTGTTTACATCTTGTCTATGCCTGCTTTTTCACTACAACGGCAGAGTTGAGTAGCTGCTGTAAAGAACATATGACCTGCAAAGCCTGAAATATTTACTGTCTGGCCCTTTACAGAGAATGTTTGCCAACACCTGGTCTAAATACACCAATTAAATTATAGTCAAAATGGGTAGAAAAGCAAGACCCAACCATATCCTGTCTATAAGAAAAGTGAAAGTGAAAAGTGAAGTCACTCAGTCGTGTCCGACTCTTTGCAACCCTGTGGACTGTAGCCTCAAGCTCCTCCGTCCATGGGATTCTCCAGGCAAGAATACTATAAGAAACGCACTTTAAATATGAAGATTCAAATAGGATAAAAGTAAAAGGATGAGAAAAGATAAGTTCTATAAACCCTAATCGAAAGAAAGTTGAAGTAGTTTTGTTAATACCAGAAACAAGAAACTTATCAGGGATAAAGAAGGCTATTACAATAATGATCAGAGGGTCAATTAAATAAAAAGCCATCACAATCCTAAACATATATAAAGCCACTGATAGAGCAGAGAAGAGTAATAGACAGATCTACCATTGCAGCTGAGACTTCAACACTCCTCTCACTACTGATAGGGCAAGTAGAAAATAATTAGTTAAGGATGTAGAGACGTGAACAACATCAACCAGCCAGATCTAACTGACATTTACAGTACATTTACTCTGACAACAGCAGAATACACATTGCTTTCAGGTGTATATGAAACAAGGCTGTATTCTGACCTATAAAAACAAATTGAAAAGAATTGAATATATTCTCTGACAGTAATGGAATTAAATTAGGAACCAATCACAGAAAGATATTTGTAATATCTCCAGTTATTTGGAAATTAAACAACTCACTTCTAAATAACCTAAGAATCAATAGAAAATTAAATATTTTGAACTGAATAAAAATGAAAGCACTGCATATAAAAATTTGTGGGATGCAGCTAAAGTAGTTGTTTAGAGAGAAATGTTTAGCGTTACTAAATGCTTACATTTGAAAAAAAGAAAAATCCTCAAAGTCCGTAACCCAAGCTTTCATCTCAAGAAAACAGAAAATGAAGGGCAAGTTAAATCTAAAGCAAACAGAAGAAAGGAAAATGTAAAGCTAAAACCAGAAATAAAAGACAGTAGAGAAATTAATGAAATCAAAAGCTGATCCTCTGAAAAGATTGATAAAATTGAATAAACCTCTAGCCAAACTGACCATAAAAACAGAGAGAAGATACAAATTACAGTATCAGGAATGAAAGAGGAGAATTTTTCATAAATCCTGTGGATATTAAAAGGAGAATGGGAAATATACTGAGAAGTTTTATTTCCATAAATGACAATTTAAATTAAATGAGCAAATCCCTTTAAAGATATAAACTACCAGAGTTTACTCAAGAAGAAATAGATAACCTGAATAGTGTGATATTTATGAAAAATAAAACAAAACTGAATCCATAATTTAAAATGTTCCTACAAAGAAAACTACAGGCCCAGATGGTTTTACTGGTGAATTCTGCCAAACATACATAGAAGAAATAATACCAGTTGTGTGTAAATCCTTTCAGAATACCGAAGAGGATGGAACCTTCTGAACTCATTTTGTTGTGACAGCAGTGTTAATCTGATACTAAGCCCAGGAAAAGACAAAGTAACTAGAGACTAATATCCCTCATGAACATAGACACAAAAAATTCTTAACAACATATTAATGAATTGAATTTAGCAGTATATAAAAAGGATACTACATCATGACTGAGTGGTGCTTATTATAGAAATGCAAGGCTGTTTTAGCATTCAGAATCAATATAATTTACTATATCAATAGGCTTCAGAAGAAAAGGCATATGATGATCTCAATAAATGCATAAAAAAGCATTTGATAAAAATTTAACATCCACTCATGGTATTAAAAAAAAAAAAGTCAACAAACTAGGCATGAGGATTGACTTCTTCAACCTGATAAATGGCATCTGTGAAAAACCTACAGTTAACATCATGCTGCTGCTGCTGCTGCTAAGTCGCTTCAGTCATGTCCGACTCTGTGCGACCCCATAGACGGCAGCCCATCAGGCTCCCCGACCCTGGGATTCTCCAGGCCAAGAATACTGGAGTGGGTTGCCATTTCCTTCTCCAGTGCATGAAAATGAAAAGTGAAAGTGAAGTCGCTCAGTCGTGTCCGACTCTTAGTGACCCCTTGGACTGCAGCCCACCGGGCTCCTCCATCCATGGGATTTTCCAGGCAAGAGTACTGGAGTGGGGTGCCATTGCCTTCTCCGAGTTAGCATCATACTTGATAGCAAATGAGTGAGAATGCTTTCCTACTAAGACCAGGTGCAAGGCAAGGATGTTCACTTTCACTGTTCACCATATTCAACGTCATTGTTGAAGTCCTAGCTATTGTAAAACAGTAAGAAAAAAGATATATGACATACAGATTAAAAAGGAAGAAATAAAACTGCAAATTCTCAGATGATGTGAATAACTACTTCAGAAATCCCTGTGTTGAGAAAAGTATACAGTTTAATATAAGGTTTAAATATAAGACCCAAATAAAAGATAACTCCCATGTTCAAGGATACAAAGACTCAATATTATAAAACTAACAAATAAATTTCATCTCAAATTGGTTTACTGATTCAGCATAATTTTTAAACCCAATGTTATTTATGTGTGGTATTTAAACTAACTGACTCTAATATGTATATGGATGGAAAAAAGGGCCAAGGATAGTTAATATGGTCCTGAATTACAAGGTGAGAACCATTTGCTATGCTAGTGATAAAATATAAACAGCTTGTAGTAAATACATTGAGGAATTCACTAAAGAAAATAGAGTGGAAATGCTAGAAACAAACCCTCATATAAAGGGAACTTTGGTGTTATAATGGAAGTGATATTGAAGATCTTCTGAAAGGATTGTTATTGTTCAGTCGCTAAGTCATGTCCAACTCTTTGCGACCCCATGGACTGTAGCCTGCCAGGCTCCTCTGTCCATGGGATTCTCTAGACAAGAATATTGGAGTGGGTTGTCTTTCCCTTCTTCAGGGGGTCTTCCTGACCCAGGGATTGAACCTGGGTTTCCTGCATTGCAGCCAAAAGATTTCTTTTTTTTTTAATTTTTTACCTTTTGTGCCACCAGGGAAGCCCCGTAAGTAATAATGTACACATCAAAAAGCCTAAGAAGTAACAGAGATATAATATGAATCTACAGGAATTCGTGTGCATTGCTGGGTGGATTGTAAATTGATAAAATGACTTTGAAAATAATTTGCCATTATTCTGTAAAGTTGAACATTCATAGACCCTAGGATTCAACAGTTTTATATCTTAAACAGACTGCTATACATATGTATCAGGTGACCTGTACTAAGAGTAGTCATGCTGCTTCATTGTTGATAATAGCTAACAATTGGAAACAATTTGAGTGTCCACTTGGAGAAAAGATATATAAATTGTGGTATGTTCATACAAAGATGTGTTATATGGCAATGAAAATGAATCAAGTATTCCACTTGGGATAACATGAATGAAACAGAGTCATGGGGAAAATGACAGTGGTAGAAGATTGTACTGCCTGAGGAGAAAGCTGAGTGAGAGTTAAGAATGCAGACTCTGGAGATGGACTCCGAGGGCCTTGAATTCTGGCTCCTGTCTTTACTAGAAATGTGTTCTTATATAAGTCATTTATCCTCTCTGTGATTTATTTTCTCATCTGCCAGATAGTGGTTATTGTGAGGATTAAATAATATGTGTAATGTGCCTGTAAAACACTTTCAGTTCAGTTCATTTCAGTCACTCAGTCGTGTCCAACTCTTTGCGACCCCATGAATCGCAGCACGCCAGGCCTCCCTGTCTATCACCATCTCCCAGAGTATACTCAAACTCACGTCCATCAAGTCGGTGATGCCATCCAGCCATCTCATCCTTGGTTGTCCCCTTCTCCTCCTGCCCCCAATCCCTCCCAGCATCAGAGTCTTTTCCAATAAGTCAACTCTTCGCATGAGGCGGCCAAAGTACTGGAGTTTCATCTTTAGCATCATTCCTTCCAAAGAACACCCAGGGCTGATCTCCTTTAGAATGGACTTTGGTGCTATATAAATGTTAACTATTCTTATTACTCTGGATTCTGTTGCTATTGGGCAGTTTTGTCTTTACTTTTTGTTGTGATTTTAAATCATGTTATATCATTCCCCCTCTCCCAGTGGATCTAATATATGGTCATTGAGGGCAATTAGAAAAGAGAGGAAAATATAAGAAATAATTAAACAACCATAGTATAATTGCTAGTTGAACCAGTTCTTAACTGTTGCCTCTGATCCTTGCAAGATCCCAGTCTATACTGGTATCTAGGAAAGACAAATACACTTTTTTTTTCATGCAAAAAAAAGAAGTGCATTTTTTTTTTAATGAAAGACATAAGTGAACTGGGACCTTGTTATACTATGTAGCTATCATGCCGATCTTTGCAAATAAACCTATGTAATACTGGCCAGTATGAGATTCTCCAGTAATAATTCCAATGGAGACTGCCTGAAACATGACTCAAAATAAGAAGAGTCAATATACAATAAAAGTTATAAACTGTCACAAATACAGAAAGAGTTGCTTACTCCATGGTATTATGTCCTCATTTAGACCTGCTGCTGCTGCTGCTAAGTCGCTTCAGTCGTGTCCAACTCTGTGCGACCCCATAGACGGCAGCCCACCAGGCTCCACTGTCCCTGGGATTCTCCAGGCAAGAACACTGGAGTGGGTTGCCATTTCCTTCTCCAATGCATGAAAGTGAAAAGTGAAAGTGAAGTCACTGAGTCATGTCCAACTCTCAGCGACCCCATGGACTGCAGCCTACCAGGCTCCTCCGTCCATGGGATTTTCCAGGCAAGAGTACTGGAGTGGGTTGCCATTGCCTTCTCCGTCATTTAGACCTATTATTAATTACATTTTAACGTAAAGTTAGAGGAGAGGTGGTTATCCATTACCCACCACCAGAGAGAATTTAGATAATTCAGTTAATGATACTAAATAAGTTGAAATAATATGAATGTTTCCATACTCTCCTTCCTGCCCTCTCGATTCTGCCTGCTGTTAGTGTTACTCTGGTGACTCTACTGAGTAAATGGTATTTATTATTATCCCCTAAGAATCCTTGTAGGTCTGGTTGTAGATATGTATGTGACTATACAATAGAAATACAATGTAAAATAATTAGGCAAATCTTAGAGCAATATAGAGAATCTATAAAAATATTAGAGAATTACTATAATGAAAAGTAATTAAAAACTGAAGGATCTGGAGGAGTCAGGTAATAAATAATTGAAGAGAAAATCCACAAGATTCATGACGTATATAGAGAGGTTGAAAGAGTATGATTTGATAATTAAGGGACTAGAGAAGTCCTTGGGAAAATTGTGAAAACCATGAATATTTTTACAGCAGTGACCTTTATGATAATGTGAAAAATTCAGTTTGAAGAGAAGATTGTCATATTAGTGTAATTTTATTAGACTTTTTAATATAATGATATGCACATACAGAAAAGTACATAAAATATATGTGTAGTTTAAAGAATTGCTGTTCCTGGGTCATGAAGTAGAGCATTGCCAAACACCCCAGATGCCAACCAGGTGCCTTTATCAGTCCTTTCTATTCCTTTAGAGTTAACTACTATCTTTTGTCCTAACGTTTTCCTTGATGTTCTTCTTAGTTTCATCATCTGTGTATTCTTCACTGATAGCTAATTTTATCATTTTAAAATTTCACATGAATGTTGTTATTTATGTGTATTTCTTAATGTCTTTCTGTTTTGCTCAACGCATTTGTGATGCTCATTCTTAATTGTGGTGTGAGACTCTAGCTCAGTTTTTCAGTCCTGTATAGTATTCCTGTAAAATGAAAGAATACGTATTAGCTTAGACACCTTTGATATTTTGTATTTGTTTTAAGAGCCTAAAAATGTTTTTCTTTTTTTTAAACATTTGTTTATTTTTCGTTGTGCTGGGTCTTTGTTGCTATGCGGACTTTTCTCTAGTTGTGGCGAGCGGGGACTACTCCCTGGTTCGGTGCACGAGCTTCTCATTGTGGTGGCTTCTCTTGTTGTCGAGCACGGACTCTGCGGCACACAGGCTCCGTAGCTGTGGCATGTGGACTCAGTAGCTGCAGTTCCTGGACTCTGGAGCACAGGCTCCGTAGTTGTGGCTTGTGGACTCAGTAGCTGCAGCTCCTGGACTCTGGAGCACAGGCTCTGTGCTTGTGGTGCATGGGCTTAGTTGCATGCAGGATCTTCCTGGATCAGGGCCAGGATTTGTGTCTCCTGCCTTGGCAGGCAGATTCTTTACCACGGAGCCACCAGGGTAGTCCCCAAAATATTTATCTTTATTCAACAAATATTTTTGAGTGGCTATTGAGTTTTGTGCTTTCTTAAAAAATTTGTTTTTGTTTTTAGCTGCTTAAAAAAGAACCAGGAAAGGTAGCTTAAGTAATAATGAGCTTATTTTCTCAGTGTATTTTATTTCATAAAATTTTCTGTGATCTAATGGATCGTGAAAAGGAAAATCCTAACTTGAGGGGAACGGTCACTGGAAAAAATATAGCAGATGTCCTTATAGAAAACACACACATTAATAGGATAAACATTAAAAACAGTAGAAATGGGGAAAGGAGGGAAGAGGCATTTCACAAAGAAATTATAAAAAGTAGTACATATGAAAAATGTTAAACTGCATTGAGGTCTTTTTTAAAGATTTATAGTAGAAATTAGTTTCTTTGATGACACCTTTTTTCTTTATGTATTTGTGGAACACAGTTTCAGGCAGTTATATTTTTTAAGAAGTTTGGTTTGAGAATCTCCAAAGTCAAATTCTGGTAATTTTTTATTTTCTTGTGTTAGCAATTCTTCTAATACAGTATGATTTACTATGTCATCACAGAAAGACAGCATTAGAGAGTGTCCATGGCAGGGTAAAATTAAACATATGCTCACAATCAAATTAATGTATTTCATCTGTCTTCAACTAATAACAATCTGTCATGTTATCTATCTGAGTAGGGGCATAAACAGTTTATTTTGTGTTTGGAGTAACTTCCTGGAGGTAGTTAATGTGACAAGTAGTTTGTTTGAATTGAGTATAACCAGATCAACACTCTAGATGTTTCCTTGATAACCTAAAAATTACTGTGAAAATCCATACAAGTGCTATATCTGTATTTTGCTTCTTTAAGTTAGGCAGCAACATATTTTGCAGTAACTTCACAGAGAATATTGTTTTTGCCATTATATATGGACTAAGAAGTGTAAATAGTTTACTTTTAATGCTTTCTTTCTATTAACAGGGAACAGACAATAATGTAATAAGTTACCATCATACAGTACTTTCACTTTTTTAAAAAACATGAAGTAATTCATTCTGGTCTGAATGAAAAAGTCATATTCATTATAGAATATGTTCTTACAGGATGTCAAAAAGTGAATATTTAGGAAAATAGAAATATCTTAGGTCAATATAAAGCAATATAGAAACTATTGTGATTTAAAAATTTTGCTTAAAGTTTTATATTATTTAGTTTAATTAGAAGCTCTGATTATTGTACATTTGATATATAGTTTATAGGCTATTTATTACATTTGGGACTGTATCTTGGGAGGCTGTTCTGTTTATTGCATCAACAATCCTGTAAGTAGCTGCAGTGGAGATCCTGAACATGGATGCCCAGATGCCAGTAAACAAATAGGACTAAGAAAGAGAAGTTGTCATATACTTGGCTTATTAGCATTAGTGTGTGTATATTAGAAGTCAAAATATATACATAATTTTAAGCACATGTAAATCAAATTTAATAAATTATTAAGGGTATTTTACTTGTCATGTGTGGGCTAATCATGATGGATCATTTTTAAACATTATGTAATTTCACAATTTGTATGTACAGCTGCAAGTACTTTGTAAAGGACTTTATATAATCAAGTGCTAAGGCAGAGTGTCTTATTTTGTAATGCTGATGGGATCAGTTTTATGATTTATTGTTATTAATGAATACTTTTAAAGTACTAGTAAGCAATAACCGGGTATATAATAGTTCACGTTTTTACGGTAATGAGGTTTTAAAGTTTGATGTCTTTATTCTTTTAATTAAAACTCTGAATAAAAGACTATTACGTGATCATCCCCCAAACTGAGGTTCCTTCTTCTTTGTGAGACGCTGGCTGGATTTGGAACAGGATGGTTTGGTTCTCTCTCGTGCTACAGATGACTAGCAATGGGACTTTGGTTCAGTCACTCTGAAACTCAGTGTGTTGTGTGTGAAGTTAGTTAATGCTTTACCTGTCTGTCAAGATTGTTATGGGGCCCCTAAACGTTCTGTAAATTTTGAAATGGATTTGAGGTTCTTCAGAAGTCTCCTGAAGTGGTTTCTCTGCATCTGTTTTGCCCTTCCGGCTCCCTTCTCCTCTTAGTAGCCAGAGTAAATTTTTCCGAAATGCAAAGATCACATTGTGTTCTTGCGTACAGCCCTCCAGGGACTTTGCTTTGCCGTGTTTCAGTGAAATCTTTGTGTTATACCACACATGCCCACACACGCTCAGTACGCTTCTTTGTTTTCCTCAGTTGTACTCAGTCATTTTCCTCTTTTACATTGTGTCCTAGTGACAGAAACATTTTTCTCTTCCAGCTTCCTCCTAACCTGGTTGGCTTATTCTCATCTTTCAGATCTCAGACCAAAGAGATCTTTTACCTTATAAAATTGTCATAGTTGCCATGGCGAATTCAAGTCAATGTATGGCAAAACCAATACAATAAAGTAAAATAAGTAAATTAATTAAAAAAATATTGTCATAGTTGCTATCTTGCTTCTTGTCACTCTATTACTCTCTATCTGCTCAACAACCCCCCTCCCCACACACAATTTCTGATTATAATTGTTACATTGACTTGTTTATGTATTTGTTTACTTGTTTCAGTCTTTCTCCCTCCTGAATGTGAGAGTAGGGATAGTGTCTATTTTGTTCTCTAATTTATTGCTTACACCTAGCATAATACTTGACATAATAGGTGTTTATATTTATTTAATAAACTAATTTTAAGGTGATCCATTTTCTTTTAAAGAAATACATGAACTATTTTCTTGGTAGCCTGTGATTTTTGCAACTGCATAGTTAATCTGAATCATCTTAGGTTGATTAATATGCAGTGTAATGATTAACGACTTTGTGTATAAGTATAAACCTTGCCATCTTCTATTTTTTTAAAGTTATAACATGACAGTGGCAACTATTTATGTATACAAGATGCCTGAACAGAAAAAAACAGAAAAAAACATGTCCTATTCCTGAAATCTCCATTTATCATTTACAGTTTTCTTTTGAATAGTCTCTGAAATTAGAAACAAATGTAGTCACTGTGTAGTTAATAGAAATATTTTGAGTCCAGCAAGGGAAAGTTGAAGGTTTTCCAGTGTATATCATCACCTGTAGGATTTCCTTTCAGTGCTTATATTTTGGCTCAGATTGACTGGAATATATGAGGTACGATAAATGACAGTGAGTGGTGTTTTTTTTATCTACACGTATATGAACCTCTTAGTATCCTATAAAGACCCTTATGCACCAGCCCTGCTGATTTTACCATCTCTTGGAAGCCAGGTTCTTCAGATGCTTTTGCACACGTTCCTTGGTAAAGAATGTGTGTCTCTGTTTCCAAGGCTGTCTGGGTAATTTTTCCTCATCCTTCAGGAGTTAGCTGAAGCATCAGCTTCTCTTGTGAGATCTTTCTTGTCCCCATGTGCAGTCTTAGAAGTTTTCTGTATTGCTCCTGTTGTACCTTATCTTATACAGACCACTGTTGTTCTCTTGGTCTTAAAATGTCATTGTATAATGTCTTTCCACATGTGTTCCTCTCAGTCTTCTTAGCAGTTAGCACTTAGAAGGCCCTGGATAAATAGTTCAGGAATAAATAGATTAATGACAGTAATACTTATTATATGCCGGTCACATACTGTGTACCTTGCTATGTACCAGTCATTGTTCTATGTGCTTTATATGTATTTAGTCATTTTATCTTGGAGAAGGAAATGGCAACCCACTCCAGTGTTCTTGCCTGGAGAATCCCAGGGACGGGGGAGCCTGGTGGGCTTCTGTCTCTGGGGTCGCACAGAGTCAGACACGACTGAAGCGACTTAGCAGCTTAGCAGTCATTTTATCTATTACATATTATTATTATATGGTAGGCACTATTGTTGTTGCCATTGCATGAACAAACTGAGAGAGGTTGGTTGTTCAAGGTTCCACAAACAGAAACCACAAGGCATCAAGCCCAGGCACTTTGGCTCTGCAGACTGTATTCTTTACTACATCTCCTACATCCTTTCCAAATAAATTGTGAATGATTGAAGAACCATAGTTTCTTCTGTTTTTGCCATAATGCAAACATTTGAGAAATTCGGAAAAATTATTTCTTTTATTGAGACTAGTGTTTATATATAATCTACCACTCCAGAGAGTAAAATAGTAACAAAGATCATCTATTGGAATATGAAAAATATTGTTGTAATGACACTTACTTTATGATGATATTTGACATAATGTCATTTTTATCAAGACTGTGTATTGTTTATTAAACACCATTCACTTTCTGTTACTCATCAAAATCTGTTTTTATATCCTGATATAAAGGCCACTTTATCCTGAAAGTTATCAAAATAAGTAAATTTTGAACCATCACATCAGTTTAGGGGATTAGTGTCCCACTGGAATCAGCAGGACCAAATGAAGGATGAAAGTGACAGCTTTAGATTCAAAATTCTCATGTGTTGCTTCTAAATCAAAGCTTTGTTCTTCATTAAAACCAAAAGAAAGCATCTTAAGAATATATCATAAAATATCATGGTTGAAATGATATGGCTTTGATTTGCTTTAAAATAAGAATGTGGATATGGATGAAACAAGATTTGTCATGACTTGATAATTTTTCAGATATTTTGTATCTTCCAGCAAAATGTATTAACAAAAGGAGAATGAACTTTTGTTTTCATACCGTTTTCCATGTACATATTACTTGAACTGTTTAATGGCAGAAGAAAGAACATTTCTCCAGTGGTTTATGTTTGGTTTGTATTTGTTTCCCTGGTAACTAAAAATGTAATTGCCTTTCAATTTATAATTAAGTTTGATGTAATTTTTAAACTGTTTAGTTGAATATGACATAATCAGAATCTAAGAGATGACTGTAATGCTGGATTATATGATCTCACTAATTATAGCTTCAAGTTTTCATTAGTTAATAACTCAAGACCCAATATAGGCTCAGGAAGAGGTTTATTGTTAACAAGAGTGATGAAAATCTATATTTTATATTAGTTAAGGTAATTAGTGGTAAAGAATCTGTTCAATCCCTGAGTCGGGAAGATCCCCTGGAGAAGGAAATGGCAACCCACTCCAGTATTCTTGCCTGGGAAATTCCATGGACAGACGAGCCTGGAGGGCTACAGTCCATGGGGTCACGAAAGAGTTGGATATGACTCAGCAATTAACACCACCACCAACAGTCTGTATTAGTTAAGGTAATGCTAAATGCTATAAACAGACCGTCCCTGAAGTTTCAATATCTTAACACAATAACAATTTATCTCTTACTTACATAATGACCAAACCCTGGTACTGCTTATCAGTGGCTCATCTCCCTTTCAGAAACCCAGACTCCTTCCATTTTTCTGGAACTGCCATTTTCAACAGATGGCTTCATAGATTACTGTGAAAAAGGAAAGTAAGGACTATCACACTAGGGGTCAAGCCTAGTAGTGATCAGTTCAGTTCAGTTCGGTCACTCAGTCATGTCTGATTCTTTGCGACCCCATGGACTGCAACACGCCAGGCCTCCCTGTCCATCACCAACTTCTGGAGCCCACCCAAACTCATGTCCATGGAGTCAGTGGTGCCATACAACCATCTCATCCTCCGTCGTCCCCTTTTCCTCCTGCCCTCAATCTTTCCCAGCATCAGGGTCTTTTCTAAGGAGTCAGCTCTTCACATCAGGTGGCCAAAGTATTGGAGTTTCAGCTTCAACATCAGTCCTTCCAATGAACACCCAGGACTGATCTCCTTTAGGATGGACTGGTTGGATCTCCTTGCAGTCCAAGGGACTCTTCAAGAGTTTTCTCCAACACCACAGTTCAAAAGCATCAATTCTTCAGTGCGCGGCTTTCTTTATAGTCCAACTCTCACATACATACATGACTGCTGGAAAAACTGTAGCCTTAACTAGACAGACCTTTGTTGGCAAAGTAATGTCTCTGCTTTTTAATATGCTGTCTAGGTTGGTCATAACTTTCCTTCCAAGGAGTAAGCATCTTTTAATTTCATGGCTGCAGTCACCATCTGCAGTGATTTTGGAGCCCCCCCAAAATGAAGTCAGCCACTGTTTCCACTGTTTCCCCATCTATTTGCCATGAATTGTAGTAAAAATTGTACATATTTGTTTTTCAAACAGCTTTCCAACTTCTTATCCAAATTATTCTTGTTAGCCAAAGTTAATTGGTTTCTAAGACTTCCATCTCATGTACCATGTGATTTTTAAGAATATGGCAGATAGATTTAGTATCTTGATAACTTATTTTCTTTTGTTCCATTTTAATTTCCAGGTTAACGTGAGTGAGCTAAGGGATTTGGGGGGGGCTGGGCACAGTTGGTTTTGACAGTGAAAAATTTGGGTTTTCTTGTCTGTCTAACACCGTCTTAGAATTTTTTCATCTCATGTTTTTTTAATCTCCATTTATGTCAGCTACAGAAGAAAGCCTTTGACATTGTTATTATTGATTTACTTCCTGCATTCTTATCCTATACAGTTCTGTCCTTCACTTTTCAGACCCCTGTTTCTGCCCTTTCTTAACTTGTGAGATTCTTCTATTGGGTCTTCAGGAACTTACAAATGAGATATCAGTAAAATTCCTATACTCTCAACATCTTCCTTGAAGCAGGCTTTCCTAGTAGCTCAGACGGTAAAGCGTCTGCCTACAATGCGGGAGACCTGGGTTTGATCCCTGGGTTGGGAAGATCCCCTGGAGAAGGAAATGGCAACCCACTCCAGTATTCCTGCCTGGAAAATCCCATGGACCAAGG
Source organism: Capricornis sumatraensis (assembly GCF_032405125.1). NCBI lineage: Eukaryota > Metazoa > Chordata > Mammalia > Artiodactyla > Bovidae > Capricornis > Capricornis sumatraensis. The sequence continues at coordinate 110,907,178 of NC_091075.1, read as the reverse complement.
AGCCTAGTGGGCTACAGTCCACGGGGTTGAAAGAGTCGGACACAACTAAGCGACTTCACTTCACTTCTGTCACTTAGCTCTCCTGTAAGGACAGCGCTGCCGTCTCCTGAAGCTCTTTCAAATATTGACATCCCCTCCTGTCTCTGCCTTATCACTAGTACTGGAGGGTGGGTAGTGACCTTATTGTTATTGCTCTTTCCAGATCATTTTTCATCTTGCCTAAAAACCTTTAGATTTGACTATCAAGCTGTATGATTATACATCAGCCAACCCCTGAATCACTCACTACCTTGAATTTCTTAAAGATTTTGATTCCTGGGTCAGTCACTGCATTACTGTTGCTATCTTGATTAGCAGTTGTAGCTGCATACAGATGATCCTTTTAATACTTTGGTCTCTCGGTTCCTTGAATTCATCATCTGCTATCATGTTGCCACCTATCAACACTAACATAGTTTTTTTTTAATTTATTTTTTTGTTGAAGGATAATTAATTGCTTTACCGAATTTTGTTGTTGTCTGTCACACCTCAACATGAATCAGCTATAGGGATACATAGTTATTCTGAAGACTTACTGTCTCCATAATATCAATTATCACTTTCATGTGTCCCAGTTTGTCTGTTATCTCTCATCTTTGGTAACCCAATTCCAGTAATTTTTAAATCCACTTAAGACTTTAACATTGCTTAATCTTATCAATTTTTCATTTTCTGGACCCCCCTTCTTATCTAACTTGAATTCCATGCTCTTTTCAATATAATCTACTCCTAACATTTTCTATTTTCAGTTACCTGCCCTTCTTTTCTGTAATTGTACATGATTGGGAAAACCCCAGCACTGCCTAATTGCAAATGTTTGTCTGCTCAGCACCTACCTACAATACACTGTTTCATTTAAAATCCAGGTTAAACTATCCTCAAGTGATTCTCTTTATCTTCTACATCCATGTCAAATCCATTAGTATTTCTTACTCACTTTTTATTCCCAAAATATATTGAGAATCTACCCTACTTTTTATCATCTCTCTTGCTCCTACTCTTGTCCAAACTACGGTCTTCTCTTTCCTAGAGTTTTACTGTAATCTTACTCAGTGTCTTCTCTGCTTTACATTTAATTACAGTTTATTTCCCAGTAGCTTAGCAGTGAAGAATCCACCTGTAATGCCGGAGATGCAAGTTGAGAAGATCCCCTGGAGAAGGAAATGGCAACCCACTCCTGATTCTAGCCTGGGAAATCCCATGGACAGAGAAGCCTGATGGGCAGTCCATGGGGTTGCAAAAGAATAGGACAGGACTTGGTGACTAAAACAACAAATAGTGGTTTATTCAGCAGCCCCAACCTTTTAAACTGTAAGATTACAGCTTAAAAAATTTTTTTTCCTTACAAACCTCCCACTAGCTTTGCATCTCTCTTTCAGTGACTTATATAGTTGATGGCTTTTAAAACTTCATTTCCTGGTGTTTCCCTCTCTTGCTAACTCATCAGCCACTCTGGCCTCCTGGCTTTTCTTTGAGTGTGGTAAGTGTGGTCTTCACCTTAAGGGTCTTCGGCCTACGTGTTTGAAAGAGTAATTCATCTCATGTATATTTTATTTTTTTTCAATAAGATATATCAACATTTGCAATACTCTGTTATTTACTTGTGTGTCTGTTTCTCTGAATTAGAATGTAAGGTCATTGTTACATATGCAGCTCTTAGGACAATGCCTAGCCATGTCTGTGTTTGTGTTAGTTGCTTAGTTGTGTCCGACTCTTTGCGACCCCATAGACTGTAGCCCGCCAGGCTCCTCTGTCCATGGAATTCTCCAAGCAAGAATACTAGAGTGGGTTGCCGTTTCCTTCTCTGTGCCTAGCCATAGTAGGCACTCAAATATTTGCTGAATGAGTAGAGTGAGTGATCAGTAAACTGGTTATCCATTGAAATTGTTAAGCATACTTTAAGCAGGGTTTAGTATAGTAGAGCTGAAAGTTGCGTATTGCAATGTTAATGCCCATGACCTTCAGTTGTTTAGATATTGGAAGGATATACACTAAAATGTTAACAGTAGTTGTCTCTAGTTAGTGACATTTTTTATATCCTTTTGAAAATTGTTTTTCTGAATATTTGGGAAATGTTTATGTATTAATGCTGTTGGGAGGTTTTAATTCCCTTTTTAAAAATAAAATACAGGAACTAGCTGTATTAAAATAAGAAAATAATAAGAGTAAGTATTTTATTTAAAAAAAAAAAATACTGGTTCACTGAAGCAGAGTCCCCAGCCCCTGGGCCATGGACTGGTACCACTCTTTGGCCTGTTAGCAACCAGGCTGTACAGCAGGAGATGAGCAGCGAGCCGGTAAGCAAGCAAAGCTTCGTCTGTCTTTACAGCCATTCCCTGTTGCTCACATTGCCTCCTGTCAGATGAGCGACAGGCATTTTCATAGGAGTGAGAACCCTACTGCTCTTGAATTGGTCATGGAAAAAATTGTCTTCCAAGAAACTGGTCCCTAGTGCCAAAAAGGTTGGGGACCACTGCACTGAAGGATATAAGGGAAATTAAATCATATCAGTAAGATTGTTAACACATGTATGCTAGATGAATACTGGATAATAATTTTAAGGATGCTTTCAGAAATCGAAGAAATGAAAGAATTTACCAGTATCTCACTGTAGTTTCATTGTCAGAATTTATTTATTTCTGGATTATTTAGAATGAATAGTAACTAGGGCTTTCCTGGTGGCTTAGCAATAAAGAATCCTCCTGCCAATGCAGGAGACATGGGTTTAATCCCTGGGTCGGGAAGATCCCCTGGAGAAGGAAATGGCAACCCACTCCAGTATAGTGCCTGGGTAATCCCATGGACAGAGGAGCCTGGTGGCTATAGTCCTTGGGGTTGCAAAAGAGTCGGATACAGCTTAGTGACTGAACAACAATGGACTCTAGTAATTAAGGCCTTTTAATTTTGCTCACTAAATTCTAACACAACAGAGGAAAACAATGGTCAGTCAAATTCTGCGAGGGCCTTTTCTGTATCTGCTGTGTCATTCTCAACATCTCGGTTATTTCAGATAACTTTTATATTTCTTAACTGTCTGTTATATTCCTAATACTGGTGGTAATTTTTTTAGGACCTGGATTTTATCTTTTTCCTCTTTGGGTTCTCACTGCCTACCATAGTGCTTGGTATATCATAAATACTTACTGAATAATTTTTTTATCAATTGATTAGTTATAGTTATTAGTCTCTAATGATTATCTTTGTTAGGAAAAAAACTTTTGGCTAGTAAATCCCCCAGTGCTATATAGATAAATTTATAGTAGTTTATCTATGTAAGTAGTTGAGGAGTTATCTGGTAGGGCAAGTGGAGAATGGAGAGAAGAAAGGAAGGAAGAAAAGACACAGCCGTGGCAGACTGTTCCGTTAGAAAAGACAAATGCCCATGCATGTTGAATGACAGACTTTATTTTTGTAATTGGACAGTGATCTCACTGGGGAATTTTCCGAGTGACATGATTTGTTCTTACTCTTGTTGAATTAGGAAAGTATTCTAACTTCAATATTATGGTAAACTAGATGTACAAATGTCAGTGCTAATAGCTTAGTATTTTAGTCATCAACAAATTGATGCCTGTGGTATCTGGACATTTTTTGGCCTCTTCTTGTAAATAAAGTCTCAGTGATGTTTAAGGAACAGCAAGTTGTGGCCCGAAAAGAAAAAAGGTGCATATTATCCTAGTTAAGCAGTATAAATGGGGCTCAGGAATCCCTCAGTAGATCAAAAATCTGCTAGAGAAAGATCTCTTGAGCTTACAAACTAAAGACCTTCAATGTAATTTCAAATAAAGCCTTTTACATAGTATGAGAGCATTTTTTAGTTGATAATCAATTGCCACTATTATGTAAGCTTACTAGATTTGCAAATTTACAAGTTTTTACAAGTCAGTTGGGTCCTTTCCTCAGGAAATCAGTTTAAGTTTTTTTTCCCTATATTGACTCAAAGAGCCTAGTTGTCCTTAAATCCTGTGAATATATTTGCCTTATAATTTGACGGCATTGAATCAACACCCTTATAGGGTTTGTAGTGTTGTGAAAAGAGAAACTGTTCAATAAAAGATCACATTTGAAAAAATTAGACTGTGTTGGATAAAACCAGTATTGGATATGAGTACTATGCTTTGCTTTAAAGCACCTACCACTATTCAAGAAAATATATTCTGGCCCATTACTGCTTTCCAAATGGACACTTTTAGAATTGGAAAGCAAATGAGCTATGTCTTTGTGAAATTAAGCAGTAACTGTAAATAAAGTAAGTATATAATGAAATATTGATATCTTTTGGCAGAAAATTAATAATGTGCTTGTGTTAACATTAAAGTTTATAGAGATTATAGAACTATTGTAATTAATGTATTAAGGTAATTAAATTTTCAAACCAAATATGCTGTGGTAAGTATATGTTACAATTAATCACTATGTTTAAATGCATTATACTAATGCATATTTTTGCATATCATCAAATGTGCCTCAAACTATATAGATAATAGGAATGATCTTTTAGTTTTCTGGGCACTTAACATGTGCTGGTCATTGTGCATGAAAGTGAAAGTCACTCAGTTGTGTCTGACTCTTTGCGACCTCATTGAGACTATACAGTCCGTGGAATTCTCCAGGCCAGAATACTGGAGTGGGTAGCCTTTCCCTTCTCCAGGGGAATCTTCCCAAGCCAGGGATTTGGCATTTCAGGCGGATTCTTTGCCAGCTGAGCCACCAGGGATGCCTCATTGTGCACTAAACATGGATTAATTCTCAAAAAACTTTGTATATGATGGGTCCATTTGTTTTTCCCAGCTTTTAGATTTAGAGACTGAAGCATAAAGAGACTAAAAAGAATTGCCCCAAATTATACTGCTAGTGTCTAAACTGGGGTATAATATTGGAAAAGAAGTCACATTTAAACTTGTTAAATATTTATTGATTAACTTTATTATTGAATTTGGTTCTCTGTTTTTGTTCACCTTTCTAGTTGATTTGGAGCATATGCGAACAGTAAAACCTGAAAAACACTTAAGATTTTGCCAGGAAAATGGTTTTAGTAGCCACTTTGTCTCAGCAAAGACAGGAGACTCTGTAAGTAAGATAATGAATGCCGAATATTATAAGTAATGTTTTACTTTTATTTACTAATATTCATAGGAAGTATACTTCCATTACTTAACTTTTAGATTAATTCCTATTGAAGACATAAAATACCTTAGGTTATATACAGCATGCTTATTCTGTTGATACTCCTCTTATTTATTTAAAATAATTTCATGATTCTTTTAGGGAATTAAAAATACAAAAGTTAAAAAGAATATAAATAGCTCATAATCTCAGCCTCCAGAGATGATCATTCATAACCTCATATGATAGTCTCATTTTCTGATGCTGCTGCCACCACGGCTAGTGGACTGCTGTTTACTGAGTGCCTACTTTGTGATGGGCATGTACTACTTTGATTATCTCTATTTAGTTGTTAATTAATTGCATTTGATTGGATGCTTATTCTGTAAATCACCATAACCATTTAAATAAGTTTAGAATGATGTTAAAATATTTTTGAATTAGTCTAAAATATCTTCATATATAAGTCAGATTTATTTTCCAGCAATCATAAGTAATTATCTCTGTTTTATAGAGTAGTTTTAGAGAGGTTATGTTGTGGGGGTTCAGGGTACACAGAGTAAGTGATGGAGATAGGATTTGTAAACCTAAGGATTGACCTTCCAGTGTTTACCATATTAACTATGCTAAATGTTTATTTTTAAAAAAATTGAGATCATAATATAGAAATAATTTTGTATTTTTTTGTTTAATATGTTTATTCATAGAAAATTTTCTCATGTCACTTAATATTACTAAATAGATTAAAAACCCACTAGATTTAATAATCCATTAAATAAATGTTCAGATTTATTCAACCACGTCCCTATTGTTGGATATATAGATTGTTTCCAAATTCAAGACATTGTAAAATTTTGCAGAATTTCTGATGTAAAATTTTGTCTGTAAGTTTTGATTATTTCCTTGGAAGGGAATTGAAACCTTTTGCCAAATTACCACCAGAAAGCCTAAGTTAATTTATACTACCATCAGCATTGTATGAAAGCCATATCACTGTAATCTTTTTTAACATTCAGAATTTATTTATTTTTAAAACTTTGTCAGTTTGATAGACAAGGGATTAAAAGGTATTTTACTATTTAAATTTCTTTGACTGCTCTTGAGGTTGAAATTTTTAAAATTTTATTACCTACTTTCTGCTTATATCTGTTTATAATATTATATACTTATTATAAGTTTATTTATTGTTGATTTTCTGCTTATTACCTGTTTATTGTATTTTTGTTGCTTTTTAAAATTTTCTAAGACCATTTTTGTGTTAGGGATAACATAACAGCCATTTGTCATAATTTTTGCAAATATTCTCTTTCTACTGCCCAGATTTTTGTTTGATCGTTAATTTTCTTGACATTTTCAACCAGAGGACATTTGAATTTTTCTGTGGTTTAATCTTCTTGATGTTTTTCCTGTATGATTTCATTGATGGTTTTTATGCTTAGGAAAAATATTAAATAATATAAAAGGTATTTATTCTTTTGAGGGATCAAACATTTAAAAATGTGATATGTTAGCACCCTTTACCCAGGATAATGCTAATGTGGGACACCTACCTACTTTAAAAATGTATACAGTATCAATGTTCCTTGATAAACCCATCCATGGATTGGGTTTTTACCCTCACTTATCTTCCTGGGGGTCTCTTATCAGTTTAGAATTATTTTAACTTCCAGTATTTTAGCTTGTGTTTAACCACTTAGTATATTTTGTGTACTTATGTTGAACGACTTTTAAAAATCCTCATTGTTTTCTTTTTAAATGCAACTTTGAAATGATTTGTTCTTGTGAAATCAGTTTATGTCATCTCCAATCACAGATTACTTCATTTCATTGCTTGAGAAGTTGATCTCCAGTCTTACTGTACTTTCTCTGATACTACCTTTGTCATAATTCTTAGTGGTGTCAGTATTGTTGTTCACCACCCCACCTCATCCATGCACCCCCATGCTACTGTAGCCCTTCTGTTATCTCCTGTCTCAGTATCAGGCATGCAAATCACTGACCAGCTTGAATGCCCTAGTCCAGTCAGTCTGCAGCCCCAGCAGGGCCTACGTGACAGTGATCCTAACACTTGCCCCTGACCTTTCGTGTCCTCATTTTCCTTTCTTCCTTACTCGTGGTCAGTCAAAATCATTACCATGCAGTACTCTGTCTGTCAGTTTCCTTTCCCGTCAGTCACTTTATCTAACTTATTTGACTAAACCTTGACCACGCCCCTTTATGTGGTTGCACTCATGTATTTGAACATGATGAGAGAAAAAAGCTTAGAGGCATGTTGGAGGTTTCACTACTGTCCATAGTCAGCTCACCTCAAGTGGACCTTAATGCTGCTTAGAACTTAGGTCTTTAGGCCATTGTCTCTCTCCTTCACCTAGACGAGTGTTCCATAGCTTCTCTTCTCAAATTTTCAAACCTTCATCATCCGTTCTCTTAGCTGATTCCCTTGTTTCTTATTTTATTAAAAAAATATTGAAACAAAGGGAAGACACCTTTAACATACTCCTGCCCCCTCGTTTCCCCCAGCTCTCCTTCCCACCCACTGTCCATTCCCACCTCTCTGTCTCCTCTGAGATTCCTGTGGGTTGGGCTGTCTCTGCTGGTAGCTAGGCTCAACTTCTCCCTTGTGCATTAGTCCCATATCTCTTTGCCTAGTAACAAACATGGCTTAAAATTCTCACTCCAGCATCGTTTTTTTCCCATCTAGTGGATTATTCTATCAGCACACGAAATGTTATGACTTTTCTTACCTTAAATATAAGAAAATGCTTGATCACCCACATCGTTAGCTGTTTCTTACTCTTTGCTACTTACCAGTAGAATGTTTTCAAAGAGCTGTCTCCAGTTCTCTCCTCCCGGTTTGTCTTGAACAGTTCCAGTCAGACTTTTGCCCCTAATATTTCACCCCCAGATGCTCTTATTAAGGTCATCAGTGACCTCCTTTTTGTTCAATTCAGTGGCCAGTTCTTAGTCCTCATCTTACTTGATTTAGTTGCAGCGAATAAAATAGTTGATCACTCGCTCCTCTTTGAAATACTTTGTTCACTTAGTTTCCAGAATACTACATCTTCTGGTTTCCCTCCTACCTTGCTGACTACTCTCTTATTGCCTTTGCTGATTCCTTCATTGAATTGCCCTAGGCACAGTCCTTGGATATCTCTCTTTTTTAAACTTATTCCCTTTGTGACCTCATCTAGTCTCATGGCTTTGGCCAGACTTCTTCCCTGAACTCCAGACTCATATACCCCAGCACTCCTGCTTAAGTGTCTTAAGAGTCAGTCCCAGTTTAATGCAGGATTCAGGTCCAGAACTGAGCTCTTGATATTTTTTCCTCAGATCTTTTCCAGTCTTCCCCACTTCAATAAATGGTAGGTCTCCTATCTTGCTAAGAACAGGAAAATTTGGGGGTCATCCTTGACTCCTTGTGGTATGTCTTTGACATACCACAGCACTCACCAAGTCCTGTTGGTTCTGCTTTCAAAATGTGCCCATAATCTGGTGACTTTTCTTGCTATTGCCACTGCTGCTACTTTGTTTCAGGCCTCCATCATCTCTTACATTAGTGTTCTTGCCAATTTCTCTTTTTTACCCTTGATCTTCTATAGTGAATATTCAGTACAACAACCAGATTGACCTTGTAAAAACCTCAGAGTGAATGAAAGCCAAAGTCCTCCCCATAATAGCCCACCAGATCTTACCTGCTTTGTTAGGCTTGCCTAATGCTCTTAGTCACTCTGCTGTTTTTCTTTTTACAGTCTTCCCTTTCTCTCCATTTCGCCACACTAGCTTTCCTGTTACTCCTTGAACTTTGACCATCAGTGAACTATAATATGTAATGCTCTTTGGGGTACAAATGACAGAAGCCTTTTGGGGACATCATCTCTTTTTGATTAGAAGTTAAAATTAAGTTGTTGAAAGTGAAAGTCGTTCAGTCCTGTCTGACTCTTTGCGATGCCATGGACTGTACAGTCTGTGGAATTCTCCAGGCCAGAATACTGGCGTGGGTAGCCTTATTGAAGTTGTGATAAATATTCAGTAAGTAGTCATGAGTACAAAAAGTTCTTCACGACCCAGATAATCATGATGGTGTGATCACTCACACTCACCTAGAGCTAGACATCTTGGAATGTGAAGTCCAGTGGTCCTTAGGAAGCATCACTACGAACAAAGCTAGTGGAGGTGATGGAATTCCAGTTGAGCTTTTTCAAATCCTAAAAGATGATGCTGTGAATGTGCTGCACTCAATATGTCAGCAAATTTGGAAAACTCAGAAGTGGCCACCAGACTGGAAAAGGTCAGTTTTCATTCCAATCCCAAAGAAAGGCAGTGCCAAGGAATGCTCAAACTACCGCACAATTGCACTCATCTCACACGCTAGTAAAGTAATGCTCAAAATTCTCCAAGCCAGGCTTCATTCTGCAATATGTGAACCATGAACTTCCAGACCTTCAAGCTGGTTTTAGAAAAGGCAGAGGAACCAGAGATCAAATTGCCAACATCTGCTGGATCATTGAAAAAGCAAGAGAGTTCCAGAAAAACATCTATTTCTGCTTTATTGATTAAGCCAAAGCTTTTTTGACTGTGTGGATCACAATAAACTGTGGAAAATCTGAAAGAGACGGGAATACCAGACCACCTGACCTGCCTCTTGAGAAACCTGTAATGCAGGTCAGGAAGCAAGAGTTAGAACTGGACATGGAACAACAGACTGGTTCCAAATAGGAAAAGGAGTACGTCAAGGCTGTATATTGTCACCCTGCTTATTTAACTTCTGTGCAGAGTACATCATGAGAAACGCTGGGCTGGAAGAAGCACAGGCTGGAATCAAGATTGCCCGGAGACATAATCAGTAACCTCAGAGATGCAGATGACACCACCCTTATGGCAGAAAGTGAAAAGGAGCTAAAAAGCCTCTTGATGAAAGTGAAAGAGGAGAGTGAAAAAGTTGGCTTAAAGCTCAACATTCAGAAAACGAAGATAATGGCATCCGGTCCCATCACTTCATGAGAAATAGATGGGGAAACAGTGGAAACAATGTCAGACTTTAATTTTGGGGAGCTCCAAGATCACTGCAGATGGTGACTCCAGCCATGAAATTAAAAGACGCTTACTCCTTGGAAGGAAAGTGATGACCAACCTAGACAGCATATTAAAAAGCAGAGACATTACTTTGTCAACAAAGGTCCGTCTAGTCAAGGCTATGTTTTTTCCAGTAGTCATGTATGGATGTGAGAATTGGACTATAAAGAAAGCTGAGCGATGAAGAATTGATGCTTTTGAACTGTGGTGTTGGAGAAGACTCTTGAAGAGTCCCTTGGACTGCAAGAAGATCCAACTAGTCCATCCTAAAGGAGATCAGTTCTGGGTGTTCATTGGAAGGACTGATGTTGAAACTGTAATACTTTGGCCACCTGCTGTGAAGAGCTGACTCCTTAGAAAAGAACCTGATGCTTGGAAAGATTGAGGGCAGGAGGAAAAGGGGACGACAGAGGATGAGATGGTTGGATGGCATCACCAACTCAATGGATATGGGTTTGCGTGGACTCTGGCAGTTGGTGATGGACAGGGAGGCCTGGTGTGCTGCGGGTCATGGGGTCGCAAAGAGTCGGACACGACTGAGTGACAACTGAACTGAACTGAGTCATGAGTAAGTAGGGGTCAGAATAAACTCGGATATTTCGGGAGCAAAGACAGAATATGCAGACAAGCAAAGACTGTATTGGAGCTCCAGGAATCCTAGTGGACCCCAGATAAGCTATCGGTGTAGGAAAGGATGTTTATAGAAGTCTTTGCATGTTTTTGTTTCATGATTCTGGATTGTGAAAGTGAAGGTCACTCAGTGGTGTCCCGACTCTGCGACCCCGTGGACTACACAGTCCATGGAGTTCTCCAGGCCAGAATACTGGAGTGGGTAGCCTCTCCCTTCTCCAGGGGATCTTCCCAACTGAGGGATCGCACCCAGGTCTCCCGCATTGCAGGCAGATTCTTTACCAGCTGAGCCACAAAGGAAGCCCAAGACTACTAGAGTGGGTAGCCTATCCCTTCTCCAGTGGATCTTCCTAACCCAGGAGTCAAACCAGGGTCTTCTGCATTGCAGGCTATCAGGGAAGTCGTATACTGCTACTTTTCTGTTTGACAAAATACAGTAAAGGTTAGTAAGTTTTTTGCTCCAGAGAGAATTTATTAAAATTGATTAGAACCTTAGAGATTATGAGAGTGGAAAGTAAGACCTTTCAAGGTAGGCTAATGCCATATCGAAAGATCAGTGTAAAATTGGCAGTGAAAAACTTTCCCCAGGTAGTAAAATATAGACTACTTTCATTTTCTTCAGGACTTACAGCAGTTTATTATTTGGCTAGTAGTCTTTTTTTTTTTTTTTAATGTCGTAGTTGTAATTAATTATGTTAACTCTTTAAAAGTTTCAGTTTTTCAGGATAAATGTGTAAATTTAGACCAGCTCAGTGAAGTGTATGAATTTTCAAATTATGGTTTAATCATTTAAAAAATTATTATACTTAAAATGTTGCTGTATTTGACAAATAGAGCTATTTTTGAAACAACCTGGTACATCATATTTTTTGCAGTTCTTGCTGTTTATCATTTTTTAGAAAGTTCAATTTGTTTGAAGGTAACTTAGGCATGCCTGTTTTAAATCATTTAAACCTGTTTTTGTTATGCAGGTCTTCCTGTGTTTTCAGAAAGTTGCTGCTGAAATCCTTGGAATCAAGTTAAACAAAGCAGAAATAGAACAGTCACAGGTGATTATGTTGAACTGTATACTTAAAAAGATAATTTATTTCTTAAAAGACATTAATTTTCACTCTGAATCCTTTTACATTTATGCATTCTATGTACCTATCCCTAACAGCCTTAAAAATAGATTGTGTGTATGAGTCATTGTTTATTGCAGAAGATGGAGGATGTTAACTTTTTGCCAAATGATGATACCCTTGAAACCTCATTTTGTCTTTTTTTTTTGTCGGAAAAATGAGATTAATGTAATAAAAATTTCATCAGCAGTTAAATAATGGCTAAGGAACTGACCATCTTATTTTGTACTTTTTTATTTAAGTTCTTCCATGATTACTATATAATATCTTTTTTATGTTTTGTATAAAATCCCAACTATTTATTAAAGTTTAGTCTTAAGTAGTAAGAGTTTACCCAATTTGGCATCTTCTGTGTTTGCTTTGGTGAAACACTATAAAATATAGTGTTTCTCTCTGTTCTTCTGTAAAATATCCTGTGTTATAATATTAATTCTTGATGTTATTTTATTGTTAATTTAATAATGGTATTAATTATTGAGGATTTCTGAATTCTCCCACGATTGCTAGACAGTTCTCTTAGACTAAGAAGTAAACATGAATACCAAGTCAGCTGCTTAAAGATACAGCAGCACACTGCTTTACATGTTTGATTGAATAAAAAAATCAGAGCAAGAGCCTGTAGTTTAAAATTAGACTTCAGAAGTGGTTTGCTTAGAAGCAACATATATTGATAAATTACATTTTCCCTCAACCGACCCTCTGCTTTTTCCCTGCTTTGTGAAGCTACAAAGGTGTAACAGTCTTTCTCCATCCTTAAATTTTTCTTTAATTCTTTCTGAATTAATTCTGTGTCTTCTTTTCATGGTCACTCTTTGTGTGTGCGTGTGTGCATGTTTTTAGACAATTTGAGTAAATATCAATTGAAACTGTTATGCTGATATGGCTGTTTCTAGAACTTCATTAAAATATTTGGAACTCTGGAAATCTACCTTTACTTCTCACATTCAAAAGACATTTCAGCACTTACTGTGGCCAGACACGGTGTTTAGCTATTTGTGCCTTATAAATTGTTCCCAGACACAAAGTAGTTACTTGATTTTGGCCTAGGAGGATGGATACAAGAAGAGAAATCAGTGATTTGCTTGACTATACAGAACTTGGCAGATTCAAGAAGTCACGTGATGCCTCTGCTTTGTAGCTTCACTTTCTAAATGATATTTGTGCCTGGTTAACTAGGTAGTCCGTAAGTGATTTTCAGACGATGATAAATGATTAATTGATCATATAAGTGTGGTTTACTGCTGGATCTAGAGGAGATTTAAGAGTTTAAGATGCAGTGAAGACAATTAATAAACGTGCCAACTTCTGTTATATCATTTAATCCTTATAATAACTTTGGGGCAGGTGGCACTTCATCATTTTATGGTTGGAAAACTGAGACTGCAGAAAGGTTAAGTAACTCGATCTGCTTATCCACAGCTGGGCAGTGGTGGACCCAGGATTTGAACTCGGGTCTGTCTGATGGCAGTGCCCCTAACGTTTCCATGCTACCATACTGGGAGAAGATTTACTGGGTGGTTTGGAGTGGGGAGTTGAAAAAGAAGCTAGCACAAGCAAGTTGAAAAGTTTAGATTGTATTTTGGAGAGAGAAGAGCTGTTTGGTAAAAATAAAGGACTATTTGTGTTGGAGTGTGAAGGAAATTTGAGGAAAGATTATGGAGATTTATGAATGCCAAGTTGATAAATTTTAATCTCACATATTGACAGTGGAAAATAATTTTAAGCAGGGAAATAAGCAAAAGCAGTTTTTAGATGGGATTAATCTAATGGAATTTGTGTGTGTGTGTGGATGGGTGCCAGAGAGGTTGAAGCAAGGAGACTGGGTTACTGCCCTCGTGTGATAAAGACCGGAATCGGATGGAAGGGAAAGGATGGATGTAAGAGACATTTTGCAGAAGAATCAGTAGGACTTGTGGAATGACCAGATAAAAGGGAGAAGTCATCCCAGATCACCTTGAGGTTTCTCAGCTGGAGGAATGGAAAACGGGAGACCCAGTGATGAGCCCCTCTAGAGGAGACAGTGTGCCCGTGCGGTGCTGACAGCCCCCGGACAAGGAGCCTGTACTCGCCCGAGCCCGCCGCAGTGCTCAGGCTCTAGGGCATCTCCAGAGAGGTGGTGACTGGGGCACTGCTAAGAGGCAGAATTCTAGGGATGCTTGACTCGTGTTTTTAGCTCACTGTTAGTCAAAAGAGACAGAAAGTTACTCTTTGAACTTCTGGAGATCGACTTACCAGCTAGGCACGTTTTAACTAAGCCCGTGTCAGCGGTGTTCACTCCAGAGCCCCTCGCCCTCCCTGGGCACGCTACCTGTTTGTAAGTGCGCCCCAGCCTCTTAGGCCGTGAAGCTTGGCTCTGGTTTCAACTTGCGGGTGTCTACTTTGACTGCATTCATTTGAAGACGAATTCCAGCTACTAAGCCCTCCTTCACTGGGTCTGTCAGGGCCTTCGTGTAGGGAAACCTCATTCTCCATTCCTGAGAACAGTGAGTTTGGTGCCTTTGCCAGTTAAATTATGTATGTCACAGTTTAGTTTTCTCAGTGGAAGGAAACATTTTTGAAGGTTCATTATTTTTAAAAGATGTTTCTAAGAACATACTTGGAAGCTATCTTGAGCACAGTATTATTTTTTATTGAGATATACATGGCACAAAACATTATGTAAATTTAAAGTATGTAACATGTTAATTTGATATCTTTATATATTATATGATTTTGCCATTATAGCAGTAATTAGTACCTCTATCATGTTACATAAATATCTTTGTTAGTAGTTGGAATAATTAAGTTCTAATCCCTTAGCAAGTTTGATGATTATAAAGCAATATTGCTTTCTGTATTGACTATACTATGCATTGTTTCTAGGACTTATTTACTAATAATGGTAAGTTTGTACCCTTTAGAAGACATCTTTCCTATCCCCTCATCCTCCGGGAACAACCATTTTATTCTTTTCTTTTTTTTTGCAATTTTGGCTTTTTGAAATTTCATGTGTAAGTAGTATCATACAGTTCTTGCCATTTTCTGTCTGATTTATCTCATTTTGCACAATGTACTCAAAGTCCATCCAAGTTTTTACAAATGGCAGACTGTTACTTCTCATGGCTGAATAATATTACATTGTGTGTGTGTGTACATATGTTTATATTCCACATTTTCTTTATTCATCTATCAACAGGCACTTTGATGTTTCCATATTTTGCTTATTGTCAATAACACTGTAATGAACATGGGAGTGCATGTATCTTCAGATAAATACTCAGAGATGGAATTGTTGGATGGTATGGTAGTTCAGTTTTTAACTTTTTGAGGAGACTCCATACTGTTTTCCAGGGGCTGCACCAATTTACATTCTCATTCAGGGTTTCCTTTTTTTCCACATCCTCTCTAGCACTTATTTCTTATATTCTTGAGGACAGCCATTTTAACAGGTGGGAAGTGATATCTCATTGTAGTTTTAATTTGTTGATTAGGGATATTGAGCCTCTTTTCATGCACCTGTTGGCCATTTGATGTCTCTGAAGGTTCATTTAAAAGCAAAGAAGTTCAGATAATCTGAACTTCGTTTCTATATATAATTTATATACAGAAAGTGGAGGAGTAGGGTGCAAAGGAAGGGAGAGAGTGAGAGCTTGTGCACCTGGGTTCTGTGGTTTTATGTCATTCGAAAGAGTCCTGAAGGAACTCAGTGTCACAGAGTGATAAAGTGATTTGTATTATTCTATACAGAAGAAATTAGATTGTAGACTCACCAGTCACATGGAAATTGATGCTGTAGTAATTTTGTGATAAACATTTATAATAAGGCCTTAGTCTTAGTTCCATTCACTGATTATTTAAAGAGATTCTGCTATTTTAGTTTTAACCTAGATTATTCCCATTTTACAGTCATATAAAATGAGTTATCAACACACTTTACAAGCTGTTCAAGGAAGAGAAGGAGAAAAGAAGGAATGAAGTTTACTAAGACAGCAGACGTTTTTTGAGGGTTTTATGCCAGCACACTAAAATCTGGGGATACAGAGATGAATAAGTCACAGTGCTTGTCCTCAGGGAGCTCCCAAATTACATGAGGGCAGACAGATAGGTCAAGTATGCTCTAGATCTGTTTTTTATAATTCTCTATTAGTGACATTTCCACTGGCCAGTTAATAAATTATGACTTTGTTTGCTTTGAACTAGGTATGTGTTAGTTTTAGTGATCCTATATTTTTATAGATTATACTTTATATAAAGTTATTAAAAATAGTAACTTTACATTATTTCCTTGTATTTTATTCATTTTTATCCCTAATAGGTTGTACCTCTTAATCCCCGTCCCCTGTCTTTCCCCTTTCCTCTTCTCTCTAACTACTGGAAACCACTAGTTTGTTTTCCATATCTGTGAAGCTATTTGTTTTGTTATATTTAATTGTTTGTTTGTTTTACTTTTTAGATTCTGCATGTAACTGAAGACACACAGTATTTATTTTTCCTTTATCTGACTTATTTCCCTACACATAATAACCGCTAAGTCCATCCCTGTTGTTACAAATGGCAACATTTCATTCTTTTTACGGCTGAGTATATTCCTGTGTGTGTGTGTGTGTGTGTGTGTGTGTGTGTGTGTGTGTGTGTATCACATCTTTCTTACCCATTTTGGGCTGATGAACACACGTGACTTCCATATCTTGTTTATTATAATTAATGCTGCTGTGGACATTGGGGTGCATATATCTTTTCAGATTAGTGTTTTTGTTTTCCTCAGATATATACCTAGGAATGGAATTACTGGATTATATAGTATTTCTATTTTCAGTTTTTTGGAGAGCCTCCATAGTGTTCTGCATAGTGGCTGTGCCAATTTGCATTCCCACAGCAGTATAAGAGGGCTCCCTTCTCTATACAATCTTGCCAACACATGTTATTTCTTGTCTTTTTGATAGTACTTATTCTAACAAGTGTGGAGTGATACCTCATTGTGGTTTTGATTTGTATTTTCTTAACTGTTAGAAGTATTGAGCATCTTTTTCATGTGTTTTTTGACCATCTGTATGTCTTGTGTGGGAAAAATGCTTATTTCAGTCCTCTGAACATTTTAATTCTGTTTTTCTGTTGTTTTGCTTTTGATATTGAGTTGTATGAGTTCTTTATATATTTTGTATATTAACTCTTCATCATATCATTTGCAAATGTCTTCTCTCATTCAGTAAGTGGCCTTTTCATTATTTAATGATTATTTAATGTGGCCTTTCATTGATGGTTCCATAACCATCACCCATTTTGTTGATGATTGGTTCCCTTGCCTGGGGAGAAAGTTCCAAAAAAATATTGCTAAGCCCTATGTCAGATCATATTCCATTTTTTTTCTTTTTTTATTCACTTAAAAAAGATTTTTTTTCCATATAGTTTCAAAACCAAATGGGATCTTAGCAGCCACATAGATAAACCTTATGTTTTATAGATTAGGAGAGTGTGAAGACCAAAGAGGTGAAGTAGCTTGCCCAGAGCTGTGACTGTTACTGACAGCCTGTGATTGCATATTATGTGGTATATGCGTATGCCATTACATGGAAGGAAAAGGAGAGTCGCTTTCTTTAAGCTCCTACTGTGTGCATGGTACCATGCTTTTAAAAAATGCTATATCTGTGCTTTGAGTGGTAACCTGTAACCTTTTGCACATTGAATTTGTATCAATCATAGTATTCTTTAATAATTTATGCATTTGTTTTCCTTGCTAAACTCTTAATGAATCTCAAAAAAAAGAAAAAGAGATCATGATTGCTTGTTGGAATGTTTCCAGTACCTGGAATAGTGATTTGCTTTGAATGAGTGATAGTGACAGGTGTTATAGCTGTCAGAGTATGTGTCCTCTCTATCCTGAGGTGACCAGCTATGACTTTTGTAAGGTAAATATGTTTCTACTATCTGGATTAGAGCACAGTTGCAGAAATGACTAGATTTATCTTTCCTGAGTCCATCTCTACTGCTTATACCTTACCACTTCAACTCCTAAGTTGCTTTCTTGCTTACCCTAGTGAAGAGCCACCACTTCCACTTCTAGTATCTGACTCTGACAACTCTGACAAAACAGGGGTTAAGCTGGTGTTCACCCACACGGCTCCCTTTCTCTTAGGGCCACTGCATTGTTTTCATTCACTTGACTAATAGCGGAGAACAATTGAGTTTACTCTGTTGCTCCAAACATAAAGCTGGTGTTTTGTAGGTAACACTTTTCTCTGAAAACATCAATGACTGATTTGTAAACAGGCAACTACTGTGAAGTCCTCTACCATGAAGTTTATATCATAGAAATTATGCTTTATTTACTCGGAGAAAGCAAAGTCCTGAATATGTAGAACTTTGAGTCTGGCTTCCAGTTCAGAAATTTTGTACAGAGCTTTATGTCAAACAACCAAGGCCCTCAAGAAAGATGTTGCCTTGTTAGTTCTTAATTAATTTGATGAGAATTAGTGGTGAAAATCCAAGTCATTTATGTTAGTCAATACTTTGACCAGAATGTCTTGACCACAGGTCAGTGACCTGGTTGTGTTTATAAGACAGGGTTTAAACCATCATTTTGAAGGATTAATGAGTTGCTTGCTGATTATGAAAATCCCTTCTCTTTATTGTAACCCATAGTTTGGCATGAAGCAGTTAGGTTTGGGGAGGCCAGATGATGGTGTTCAACGGGTCATTGATGCGCCCTCCTCATATGTCATGTGGCAGGCAGTTGGCAATGCTTCTGTGATAGCATCAGGCTGAGTGCCTAGTAAATCATGAGTCTTGTCCAGAAGTTAATACTGCTTGCTGGAGAACTGGAGCAGAGCCTGTCCAAGGCTAATACACCTTAGTGTCCTGTTCATTTACTCTCAGTTGTTTATCCAGGCTTTATAAACATTATCACAAGCAGCAGCCTGATTAATATGTTTTCCTCTATGTGCTAATTAATAGATGCTATGATGAAGGAAGATCTTTCCAAAATAAAATATTTGAACTCATTAAAAGTGGGTATAGTTCCAGGTCTAAAAACTTTGGGGAATGTGTTATCTCTGTCATATTTGTCTTATGTGGTCTTCTCATCTTAAGGGTTATAGTAATCAAAAAATCTAACTAGTTTTGCTTTGTTACTTAGCAGAATTCATTTGAAAACATCAGCTGTCATGCTTAAAATATGGTATGTTTTTTAACTATAAAAAATGTATTTTGATCTTACTTATTTCTATATGAAATTTCAAAACTTGGAGGTTAGGGCTGTGAGAGCCGGGGAAGTGACCATCAAAAGGAAGTCTTTGACAGTAATGAATATGATTAAATGTAAAAACCATAAATGGCATGCAGCATCCTCTCCCTACCTTCAAAGAAAATGAACCACTGTTTGTTCCCACACAAATCCACTAGTATATGTCTTACCTGGTATGATGGTTAGCTGTCTGCATGTTCCCTTCCCATGGCAACTTGTGAACAAATCCTGTGCAGTTCATCATTTGTTCCCAGTGTAGAGCGACCGGCCCACGGTAGATCCTCAGTAATGTTTGTAAAAGGAAATTGAATGAGTATCTCTGCTGCACTTTAGTAGAGAAAAGCCCCCAAATTCTTTGTTGTCTTCTGAAATACTGGACATTATATGTGTTACATGTAATTGTGATATCAAAAATAGAGCCCACAGCTTTTCTGGGAGGCTCAGTAGACATGTCCATTTCAGTAATTAAATAGAATTGTAATGTTTCTTGAATCTTGGTTCATTTTCTTTCCTTTTATATGTATATATTCTGCTATTTCCTTTGTGGCTTGTTTAAATTTATGTGCATATTTATTTTTCTGCTTTGGCGTTCCCATCTATTTTCAGTCATTGAACACACTTTCCATTTTTTTTTTTCTTTCTTTTTTTCCCCCTTTCTTCTGCATCTTGTTTCTGTTATACGGAATTGACAGCATATTGTCAGGGCAGAAATAGTGAAGTATTCGGAAGAAGATAACCAACATACCAGCTCTGCTCAGAGCAGAATCTGTTCAGTACAGTAGTGCAGGTATTAATCGATAAACTATTGCAATTTGTGGGAGGAGGGTGGGGAGAACTGGTGAATGTTATCTTGTTCTTTATGAATAAAAAAATTCAAAGATTTATTGTACATTCTTGGGAATTAATATTGCATAAGTCCTGTTCTGGAACTTTGAAAAATTGATCCTTTGCCAGACTTACAACTTAAGGAATTGGGAACAAATGAAAATAACATTTCATTTACTTTCAAATGTGTTTGTCTTTATGGTCGTGTTTATTACATGTGCAGTGAAGTGGAGAATTGAAGCAGTTATTTCATTATTCTCTCCTTACTGTTTTTCCTGAAATAGCGTGGTAACTGAAAGAGTATTTTTAAAGTTTGCCTTGAATTACCCTTCTTTGTCTGCTTATGTGTGCAGACTTAGTAGGAGTTGAAAACAGTTCAGGATTTGTTTTTCCTTAAATGATTACTTAAAGAAGAATGTTAGAGCATGTCACTAAATTCATTGTTTAAAATATTCCTTGAAGTTGTGTTAGAGGAAAGGAAGAAAAAGTTAAGAATATCTTTTGATTTAAATTATTTTAAACTCATGAATGTGAGGTAATTTAAGTTTCTCATTATTCTATATTTTGTTAGAGTCATTATTCATGACCCAATAGTGCAGCCATTTGGAACTAAGTCAGGGATTTAGGAGAAAAGTTTTAAAAATTGGAAAAGTTCTGCTCAAAACATTTCTTCCTTATATGTGACTTCTCTTTAATATCTTTATTTCTTCTCACTAACTCACAAATTGATAAACATTTTTAAAAGAGTTATGCCTGAGTATAATAGTATATGGAAATATTAATAAATAATATTTTTACTTTGAAATGATGAGGGCTTATCTATGAATCAAAACTTATAATGATTAATTTAAAATCCTTTGCTTTAAATTATAACCAGGGTTTAGTTTTTCATATTGATTTGCCAGTTTTTTACTAGACTTGTGATAACCACATAGATATCATAAAACCAGAGAAGACTAAATTAAAAAATTGCTATTACACCCTTAACAAAACCAACCCCTTCCCCACCCCCTTCCCCCCCACCCCCCCAAAAAAAAAGAAAAGAAAATCCTAGCTTGACATGAGTTGATTCTGGCTGATTCTTTTAATATCAGCTTCTGCTTCATTTATGATGTCTGTCATCAGGAGTTCACGAAAGTTCAGAAAATAAAAATATACTTTAAGGAGCTCTTTCTAAATGTTCTGATGTCCTGATAATAACTCTGTTTTCTTTTATGACAGAGAGTGGTGAAGGCAGATATTGTAAACTACAACCAGGAACCCATGTCAAGAACTGTTAACCCTCCTAGAAGCTCTATGTGTGCAGTTCAGTGAGCACATTTTTCTTTTGTATTGATAGTTCTGACTGCCCTCGCCTCTGTGTGGGCCCCGAGGACCCCTAGGAACTTGTTTTATCAGTGACCATCTCTGTAGTTCAGTTAACACTTTCTGCTCAACTCGCTTCATCATTGCATGTTGCCTCAGCCGCAGGCAGCTCCTCTGACTGGAAAGAATTCAACTTCGGGACCACACACTTTGAATTCAGCTTGGAAAGCCCATTCTCTGGAATCAGACTGCTCCATTGAGAAAGAATAATGTTGGCTCTCTTATGGCCTCACTTCTTTTTTCTGTGATGTAAATTTTTGTTCAAACAAATATGAAAACTATCCAGGTCTTGATCATCAGCCAGGATTTTGCTGCAGCACAGTTTCATTCTCTTATCTGAACTCATACCTGGCAAAGTACGCTTCAGAGTGCAAACATCTGAATGAGTAATATATTTTATCTACCGATACTTAAGAAAGGATTCTTTTACTATCTCTTGTGAGTAAAAATATATAAAGCGGTATCTAACTGAAAATGCTTGAAATAAAGCTATAGTAGAAATATTTTCTTCATTTTTTTAAAAAAAGCCTAACTTGTTTATATTTTAGCTGTAGCTCACAAAGTAGTGAGTATTTGATAGTGTGTTTTTATTATTGTATCAGGGTCATTATGTCTTGTGTAATACTCTGGTTAGATGGTTTTGTGATTCTGATGCTCCATGCGGACTTGCTGTGTGAGAGTCCTCCCAGAATGAGCTGTGACTATTGTTGGATCATTGTGGATCAGACTGTACCTGACGGGCAGATATTTTTCTCCTGCAAATAAATTTATTTAAATTACTTTTGGGGGAGAATTTTCTTTCAGCCACGTCCCCTTTCGTTATAGAAAAGGTATATTTGGATACAAATCAATGGTTGTGTGAAGTTTAATAAACATTCAGTCACTTAGAGTTGTTAGGACTTCCCCACTGGCCCAGCGGGTAAAGAATCTGACTGCAACGCAGGAGACACAGGAGACGGGCTCAGTCTCTGGGCCAGGGAGGATCCCCATGGCAACCCGCTCCAGTGTTCTTGCCTGGAGAATGCCACGGACAGAGTCGCAGAGAGTCGGATATGACTGAGCACACGACCCGCACTCACTTGGTAGGTAGGTAGAGCTGTTAGGGAGCTTAGTTGAAGTGATGAAAATCCAGACCTCAAAGGCTGACGTTCAGGGGTTCCATGTCAGTCGCATTCTGCGCCCTGGACACAGCCTCCCACTGTGCCAGCGGAGTCACGGCCACGCCTGGATGCTTTGAGACACGCTGCGTTCCTGTCTGCCCTGCACAAGTCCCCCTGCCTGGAATTCCTCCACCCTCTCTGTCTCCCTTCTGCCATCAGCCTTCAGGCACTGTGAAGGCAGGTGGCTTGGTAACAGTTTTGTTTTTTTGTGCTCGGGCACAGTCCCTGGCATGTGGGTGCGCTGTGTTGGCCACATCAAAACAGGATGAATGCTGCCCCTCTGCAAAACGTTTGTTGTGCCCACAGCTGCGAATTCCGCATGAGCACCTCCCGGATGGCCATTACCCCCTTCCTGCCTGGGATCACGGTTATTTGTGTCCTTGTGTTTTATTGTTCATAGGCCATAAGTTTATTGGAGAACATATCTCTCGTTTGGTCTCACATCCTTCAGGAGTGCCTGTCAGGGCACCTTACTCATAGGAGACCTGCCAGAGAGGTGTGGAGAAATTTTGGACTTCTGATTTTACAACTAACAGATTTTAGAAAGCTTGCTACTTCCATCTTGTGTGGTTAAAGAAACTGAAGTCTGGAAAGAAAAAGGAACTTGCCAGAGATGGGGAAGCCGCTAGGGGTTCTGGAACTTTGCTTTTTCCATGATCCAGTAGATGTTGGCAATTTGAACTCTGGTTCCTCTGCCTTTTCTAAAACCAGCTTGAACATCAGGAAGTTCACGGTTCACGTATTGCTAAAGCCTGGCTTGGAGAATTTTGAGCATTACTTTACTAGCGTGTGAGATGAGTGCAAATGTGCAGTAGTTTGAGCATTCTTTGGCATTGCCTTTCTTCGGGATTGGAATGAAAACTGACCTTTTCCAGTCCAGTGGCCACTGCTGAGTTTTCCAAATTTGCTGGCATATTGAGTGCAGCACTTGCACAGCATCATCTTTCAGGATTTGAAATAGCTCCACTGGAATTCCATCACCTCCACTAGCTTTGTTCGTAGTGATGCTTTCTAAGGCCCACTTGACTTCACATTCCAGGATGTCTGGCTCTGTGTGAGTGATCACACCATTGTGATTATCTTGGTCTTAAAGATCTTTTTTGTACAGTTCTTCCGTGTATTCTTGCCACCTCCTCTTAATATCTTCTGCTTCTGTTAGGTCCATACCATTTCTGTCCTTTATTGAGCCCATCCTTGCATGAAATGTTCCCTTGATATCTCTAATTTTCTTGAAGAGATCTCTAGTCTTTCCCATTCTGTTGTTTCCCTCTATTTCTTTGCATTGATTGCTGAGTGAGGCTTTCTTAACTCTCCTTGCTATTCTCTGGAACTCTGCATTCAGATGCTTATATCTTTCCTTTTCTCCTTTGCTTTTTGCTTCTCTTCTTTTCACAGCTATTTGTAAGGCCTCCCCAGACAGCCATTTTGCTTTTTTGCATTTCTTTTCCATGGGGATGGTCTTGATCCCTGTCTCCTGTACAATGTCACGAACCTCATTCCATAGTTCATCAGGCACTCTATCTATCAGATCTAGGCCCTTAAATCTATTTCTCACTTCCACTGTATAATCATAAGGGATTTGATTTAGGAGAGTGAAAAAGTTGGCTTAGAGCTCAGCATTCAGAAAATGAAGATCATGGCATCCGGTCCCATCACTTCATGGGAAATAGATGGGGAAACAGTGGAAACAGTGTCACACTTTATTTTTTGGGGCTCCCAAATCACTGCAGATGGTGACTGCAGCCATGAAATTAAAAGACGCTTACTCCTTGGAAGAAAAGTTATGACCAACCTAGATAGCATATTCAAAAGCAGAGACATTACTTTGCCAACAAAGGTCTGTCTAGTCAAGGCTATGGTTTTTTCAGTGGTCACGTATGGATGTGAGAGTTGGACTGTGAAGAAAGCTGAGCACTGAAGAATTGATGCTTTTGAACTGTGGTGTTGGAGAAGACTCTTATAAGGCCTTTAGACTGCAAGGAGATCCAACCAGTCCATTCTGAAGGAGATCAACCCTGGGATTTCTTTGGAAGGAATGATGCTAAAGCTGAAACTCCAGTACTTTGGCCACTTCATGTGAAGAGTTGACTCACTGGAAAAGACTCTGATGCTGGGACGGATTGGGGGCAGGAGGAGAAGGGGATGACAGAGGATGAGATGGCTGGATAGCATCACCGACTTGATGGACATGAGTCTGAGTGGACTCTGGGAGTTGGTGATGGACAGGGAGGCCTGGTGTGCTGTGATTCATGGGGTCACAATGAGTCGGACACGACTGAGTGACTGAACTGAACTGAACTGAACTAGGGGTTCTGGCGCTGGGTAAGCCGGACTGCTTCTGATTCTTCTTGCCATCCCAGCCCTCTGTGGAGGGGCTGCTCCAGTATAATCATTTTTAAGAAAAAGAAAAGGAACTTGCCAGAAGTCATGGAATCACAGAGGTAGATCCCGTAGGAGATCTTCTGTCTCAGCTCGGGAGACACTTTTTCAAGAGTGGTTGGAAATTTATGAAATGTAAAAATTGTGACTGCTGTATTATTAGGCACTGAGTTCACTTTTTCCCTAATTTCTGTGTTCATTTTTTAGCAACTAAGGAATCTTTTAAGCTCTTTTCCAAGGTGGCATGCCCTTCAAGATAGTTCGATTTATCCTTCCTTTCAACATCTAATATATCCCAGTCAGTCTGCTAGGACCTTTAGGAGAATATAAAGTGAGACAGAAGATTTTAACCCTCAGGGACCTTACAATCTAGTATGAGAGATGTTTGTTGTCATTGCTGCTATTTTAAAGCTACGACTGATTGATTGAACTCCACTATTGAACTAAACTTGCCCAAGGCTTTACATTCAGTAAGGGGTGAGGACATGCCCTTTTGATCATTTCGTGTTATTTATATACCTATGTGAAAATTTTGAGGATTTACAAAAGTGGGTTTTTTTGAGTTTTTTTGTTTGTTTGTTTGTTTTTTTCAGTCTCGTTATTGTAGTACTAAAATGTGTGACTTAACACTCATATGTGATGGTACAGGCATCTGGAGGAGACAGAAAAGACAAAAAGATCTGCGATCAGACCAAAATACTTGAGTTGTGTGTTTTAAAGTCAGGGCACTGAATGGGACTGAATGGCCTTCATGGGCTTGCTCTGTCTGGTACACATCCAAGAACTTGTCACAGGAGCTGTTTTATTTGCACACCAGTCATGAGAAGGCGTATCACAGTTCCTTTCGTTCACGTGGGGATGTGGAAGCAGGGAGTAAGTGATTGTACCAAGCCCCTCCTCCAGGAAGTGGTAGGGTCAGGATCCACATAAACCATTTCTGAGGTAGGTTGGACCAGGCCAAGTACTAAACTAGGTTACCTTCCATTAGAAAAGATCACGCAGCTGGCCTTCCCGGGCCTTGACTAGGCCTGGGTGTTACGTTGTTCATTTGCAAAGTGGTAATGGCTAACGCTGGTCCACCCACTTTCTCACAATGACCATCGCAAGCAGTGCGTGTTGAGAGAGGCTGATAATCAGTTGCTAAGTTGTTTTCAACTCTGCCACCCATGGACTGCAGCAGGCCAGGCTTCCTTGTACTCCACTGTCTCCTGAAGTTTGCTCTCAAGTTCATGTCCATCGAGTCAGTGATGCCATCTAACCATATTATCCTCTGCCTCCCTCTTCTTTTGCCTTCAATCTTTCCCAGCATCAGGGTCTTTTCCAATGAGTTGGCTCTTCGTATCAGTGGCCAGAGTATTGGAGCTTCAGCTTTAGCATCAACACTTCCAATGAATATTCAAGGTTGATTTCCTTTAGGATTGACTGGTTTAAGGCTAATGGGTATATTTGCCCTCTGATCGCTGAGGTGAGGACGGAAAAATGCCTTCCCTGCATTTGATCTCCTTGGTCTTCTGTCTCCCCTCTAAGCCTGACCAGTCAGTGAGAGCCGTTTGGCTCAAGGAGAGCAGGCACCGTGAACGTGCCATAGAGGACAGGGCCGAAGCAGATTTCTGAATTCTATATTACAGTTTTCCCCACCCCTCGGGTGTTATTTTTGAAACAGAAACATTGGATTGGTACTTATTTTACTTTGACTGTTACCTCTCCTGTCCACACTTTTTAATTTAAAAAATTACAAGTCTTTCCATCTAGTTTTAGGCACTTTGTCTCCTGAAGACGCATGCTATAAAGTTTCAAACACATTGTGGTCACTTCTGGTGCTTATTGAACTTTTTGAAAACACAAAAGCCAGAACCGGTCATTGGATGCTGTCTTTCAAGTGCACCCTCTATTATGTGTGGCAAACCACTCTAGAGTGGTTTTTGGAGTGGCCCAAAGAACCCCTCCTGTGACTGCTTTATTATTCCAGGAGGAGGTAAGCCAGGGCCCTTTAAAGTTGATCACTGAAACAGTGTGATGGGGCATAATAATGTGTGTGTGTCGTTTAAAAATAGAAAAGTTTTCTGGCCATAACCCATGCTGGTGATTGGTGCAGTGCTGGACATCCTGAGAAAATGCTCATAGGATTCAGAGGAAATGGAAATGCAGACGCATAGAGCACCATGGCCGACATCTGTTGGCCTCCTCCCCAGCATCACGTCGCCACTTCTCCCAGCAACAGTCATCTCCCGGTTTCCTGGTGGAGCCCTCCTCCATTTTCAGCTCCCAGGGCTCAAGGGAGTGCATTCTCATTGGCTTCACCCTATTAGGATATTCATTTCTCTTGGCCTCAGTGATTGGCTCAGAAGTGAGTGGTTAATTCCATCAGAGCTAATGAAACTGGAGAGGACTTTGCTGAAGTTTCTGAAAAAGAGAAACAAGAAAGCTTTCATTGCCTGAAGTTTGCAGACGACACTCTGCCCGCTGGGCTCGAATGAGAAAGCTGTAGCCCCTGAGCAGCGCTCTGAAGGGTGATCCTGCCCAAGTACAGGGTTGACGCTGAGGGAGCAAGGTGAGAAGTGGGGAGAACCCCTGTCCCCAGCACTGAGCTCCAGGTCACGCCATGCCACGAATCGTTTCCTTTATCCTTCTTGGGGCAATGTTACTTCATTCTGTTACTTCTTACATAAAAGTGTTAAGTAGGTAGAATAGGAAACAGGAGTCCGGAATGGCGGTGGCTAAAACACAAGGAGGGAAAAGCCCGTGAAAACAGAACACAGGAAGGTCCGAGGACCAGAGTGAGGACCTCAGGGAGAACAAAGAGCACTCCTGGCTAGCCCAGTTTACACAGGGCAGGCCCCGGGGGAGGAGAAAACATAAAAAGAGGAGGCAAAAGGCCAGGGGTCTCTCTCTCCCCTGCATGCATGCTCTCTCTCTCTTCTCTTCACATCTTTTGGGTTGGCATGCCCCCATGCCTCAAGGATGTATTTTCCTTTATTTTCTAAATAAACCCGAGGAAGCTATAACACTGTCCCAGAGCTTTGATGCACCAAGGGCTTTAATGTCCATCACTTCAAATTTTTGTTGAGAGGAGACACAACCGAGGAGAATACACTTGCCTAACAAAAGCATCAAAGATGGACATGATCCGTGTTTGGTCCTTAAGCTCTTCCTCTAGGCACATGTATAACTCATCAGAATGTAATTAGACTGTTAAATGCTTCCATAAAACTGTTAATACATAGGAAGGTATGGCTTGCTGCTGCTGCTGCTGCTGCTAAGGCACTTCAGTCGTGTCTGACTCTGTGCAGACCCGTAGACGGCAGCCCACCAGGCTCCCCCGTCCCTGGGATTCTCCAGGCAAGAACACTGGAGTGGGTTGCCATTTCCTTCTCCAATGAATGAAAGTGAAAAGTGAAAGTGAAGTCTCTCAGTTGTATCCAACTCTTAGTGACCCCATGGGCTGCAGCCTACCAGGTTCCTCCATCCATGGGATTTTCCAGGCAGGAGTACTGGAGTGGGTTGCCATTGCCTTTTCCTGGGTATGCCTTAGTGAGTGAAAAAATGGATTTCCGATAACAGGACTCAGGGTCAACAATATAACTACCTCATAAAAGACTGACTCATGTAATCTTTTTCAGTTCAGTCGCTCAGTCGTGTCCGACTCTTTGCAACCTCATGAACCGCAGCACGCCAGGCCTCCCTGTCCATCACCAACTCCCAGAGCCTACCCAAACTCATGTCTATTGAGTTGGTGATGCCATCCAACAATCTCATCCTCTGTTGTCCCCTTCTCCTCCTGCCCTCAATCATTCCCAGCATCAGGTGGCCTTTTCAAATGAGTCAGCTCTTCGCATCAGGTGGCCAGACTATTGGGGTTTCAGCTTCAACATCAGTCCTTCCAATGAACATTCAGGACTGATCTCCTTTTTACTAATTTTTATTGCAGTAGAGTTGCTTTATGATGTTGTGTTGCTTTCTGCTGTATAGCAACGTGAATCAGCTGTCTGTATACATATATCCCCTTGTTTTTGAATTTCCTTCCCATTCAGGCCTCCACAGAGCATTGAGCAGATAGAGTTCCCTGTGCAGTACAGTAGGTTCTCATTAGTTATCTGTTTTATACACAGCAGTGTGTATATGTCAATCCCAATCTCCAAATTCATCCCACCCTTCCTTCCCCACTTCGTGTCCATAGGTTGACTCATGTAATCTTCAGTTCAGTTCAGTCACTCAGTCGTGTCCGACTCTTTGTGACCCCATGAATTGCAGCACACCAGGCCTCCCTGTCCATCACCATCTCCTGGAGTTCACTCAGACTCATGTCCATCGAGTCCATGATGCCATCCAGCCATCTCATCCTGGGTCGTCCCCTTCTCCTCCTGCCCCCAATCCCTCCCAGCATCAGAGTCTTTTCCAATGAGTCAACCCTTCACATGAGGTGGCCAAAGTACTGGAGCTTCAGCTTTAGCATCATTCCTTCCAAAGAAATCCCAGGGTTGATCTTCATGTAATCTTAGGCTATGTCAATACAGAAGGAGGCTCTGTTCTCTGAGTTGGTTTGTGCAGATCAGCTGAAGAATATTGATTCAGTAAGCCTAGGGTGAAATTTGAGGCTTTGCATCTGTAACAAGCTGCCAAGTGATCCTAGTGCTGATGCTGGCTTTTGGATTGCACTTTGAATTGCAAGAGATTAGAGCATGCCTGCATTATTTTTTTTCCTCTTATGAGTGCTCCTCTTTTCAGATGTGTGCATGCTCAGTTGTATCTGACTCTCTGCAACCCCACAGACTGTAGCCCACCAGGCTCCTCTGTCCACGGAATTTTCCAGGCAAGAATACTAGAGTGGGTTGCCATTTCTTTCTCCAGGGGCTCTTTCCAACCCAGGGATAGAGCCCATGTCTCCTGCATCATCTTGCATTGATTGGCAGGTGGATTCTTTACCACTGCGCCACCTGGGAAGCCCCTCTTTAAGAAGGTACTTTCTGATTATGGTGTCCTAAGAAGCCGTGTCCTAAGAAACAGATGAAGACAGACAGTGGGCTTAACATGGAAAAGAGAAGGCCTCAGGGTCTCTGATGGTGGTTTCCAAATTGATGAAAGAACTGCTTTAGAAAAAGGTTCAACTTCCAATATGGAACCTATAGAACTCTAGATGTAGGATAGGTCGATAGAAGCTATAGAAAGGATTTTGATCCAGCCCAAGAAAGAACCTTGCAAACATCCGTTTTATGCATTATGAAATGTGTCATATTGCAGGGCTGCAAACGCATATGGCATCAGGGGCTAGGAGGTAAGTAATACAAAGCAGTTAAGAATAGACAGCAGGGAGTGGGCTGCAATTTGGAGAGCATGTGCCCATCTAGAGCCATCCAATCCCATTTTTAAAGTTACATTGGCCAAATAAAACCTGTATATAGATAAGGCCACTGCCAGTGTGTATAGAATCACTGGGCTAACTAGAAAAAAATGTTCCTTTCTCTCACCACTTTATTTCCCTCTTTTAGAAGACTGTCACACTGTTTTGATAGAACAGATCACTTTATTATCCTGGAAAATGGGTGATTGAATCTACAAGACCTTTGATGTGAAAGGCAGCTCTATTGATGGGGGAATTCAGCCCTTGGGATCACACCCTCAGTGTCTGGATGTGAAGCTGATGAAACTGGGAGAGAAAATTACTTGTCAAGGTCTTTCAGAGAGCAGAAGTGGTGTTCAGGCCCTAGGGACTGAGATGCCTAGGGACATGGTCTCTGCCCTCAACTTAGCAGGGCACCCTCCCTGGTCTCAGGAGAGGGTCCATCGTGGTAAATGGTGGGCAGGGTGCTAAGAGCAGCTCTGTTCCTCCAGGCAGGCCGGGGTGACGGGGTGGTCAGACAGATTGCCCAGGGAAGTGATGCTCAGCCTCGTGGCCTTGAGGGAGACAACTCTTTCAGCACCTCCATCCCTGGGAAGCCAGCCTTTCAGTGGAGCAGGGCCTCAGGGCTGAACTCGGAACCACATTCATCCCATCCTGCCTGGCCCTTCATTTTGTCAGTTTGCCACATTGGAGAGCAGGAAATGAGAGGAAAGACTCTGCTTTAAAACCCTGCTTCCAAGTGGGTTGGAAGCACTGAATGTTCTTAGGCCTCTGACGCTGTAGATTGAAGCAGACACAGGGCTGGTGATGAGGGTGAGGGAGGCGTTTATTGTTGCCACTGTGCGCGCACCGGCTCGGCGAGCCACTGGCACCTCAGCCTTCCTTAACCTGCATCCACAGGTTGCATGGGATAGGACACCTGGACATGGTGTCTCGTGGACATCCTTTTCCATCGCTGCCTTCATTCCCCGCTTGGGAATGTTCCAAAAGCCTGCTGAACTTGACTCATGGGTTTGAATCAAGTCACTCTTGTTCCAAATTCCCCATGGCTCCTCATGACCTTTTCCATCAGAGGAAAATGACTTCCTCAGCTAGATACTCAGAATCCTCTCGCAGCTTCCCTGTCCTTCCTTCTAAAACGCCTGTTCATCTTCAACTCTGGTAACCGACTTTGTTCTGTTACAGCCAGTGGTTGCTCACTGCTGTGGCTGCACTGGGATTTCCTGTAGGGAAAGAGTTATAAACCCTAGAAAATGTGCTGCTTCTCCCGGCTCAGAAACCCACTGGCTGTATGACTGGTCAAACCGCTTAACGTCTCTGAGCCAGTTCGTGGGGCTCCTTTGTGAGTACAGTTGTATGTCTGTGTTATTGTCACTCTGGCTTATAAAGAATGCAGTGCAGATACACCGAGCCCTTTATAAACATCTCCTCCTTTGATGGATGGGTTACTCAGCCTTCAAGACGGCCCCCGTGATCTTTGCCATCAATTTGCCAGCCCTTGGACGCAGTTGGCTTGGAAGTGAACTCTGGCTTTATCTGACTCCAACTTTGGCAGATACCTCCAGCTAGAAGCACCCAGCTGAGTTCCCCCCAAATTCCTGGTCTGCAGAAACTGTGAGAATAAGTCATTATTGTTTTTTTAAGCCATTAAGTCTTGAAGTAGTTTGCTTTATAGTAATAGGTGACTAATACCATGGGTACTTGTGTTACCTTTGATAGACAGGGAAACTGAGACTCAGGGCAGTTTAATATCCTAAGGTGGTATACCTGGGGAGTTATGGGACAGCGATCTAAACCCAGGTCTGCCTGGCTCAGCAGCCTGACTTCTTAGCCATCATGTTGTCCTCCTCACTTAGTATTATACCATCCCTGTGCCCCCATTCATGGTAAATGCTTATTAAACAGTTTCAGGTGAATGAACAAACCGTTTTCATGACTGAATATATAAATGAATTACATGAATGTATATTAACGGAGAGGAACCTGTAAAAATAAAGAATGAATGAATTTTTACAATCTCTATTAAATCAAGTTGGAATTAGCCTAGTTTCTTCAAATGTTTTGATCTCCAAATGAAAATAGCTCTATCATTTGTTCTTACTGTAGAAGCACAATAAAATACTTATTGCAGAGAAAAATAAAGAAATTAAAATCACTCACTCCCGCCCTGCTCATTATTGTTGACATTTTGGTGAAAAATAATCTTCCAAATATGCATGAATACACATGTCCAGGAGCTATATTTAAAATGCATTATATTAAATAACTCACTTTGAAATTTGCTTTTCTCAATAAAAGTTATAACAGACATCTTCCAAATCCATAAACAAATGCACATTGTCATTTTTAGTGGCTTCAGAGTTTTCAAGAGTAGAAAAGAAGAAAATGGAAGTTGTTCAGTTGTGTCTAATTCTTTGCAACGCTATGGACTGTAGCCCACCAGGCTTCTCTGTCCGTGGGATTTCCCAGACAAGAATACTGGAGTGGGTAACCAATCTCTTCTCCAGGGGATCTTTCCAACCCAGGGGTTAAACCCGGGTCTCCCACGTTGCAGGCAGATGCTTTACCATCTGAGCCACCAGGGAAGCCTTAATAATAGTGAAAACACGGGGCAGGGGAAATAGCCATAGATTGTGGATATTGGACTAAATTATCTAGTCCTTCTGCAATCTATGGGCATTTTTCCCCAAAATTTTCACTATTTTTATAATGTATGCTTTGTCAAACGTCCTTTTCTGTTTTCCTTTATATATTTATCCTTGAGATAAATTCCTAGAAGTAGCATAGCTGGTTCAAAGGGTAGTTTGAAAGTATTTTATGTATTTTTTTAAAAATTTGCCAAACCGCACTTCAGAAATATTGTACAACTTATCCTGCTGATGGCGAATGAAAGTGTTCACCTCCCCATGACCTTGGCAACATTAGAGACAGTAAATTCCTCATGCAGATGTAGGGACTTCGCTGACCTGTTCAGCCCTCTGCCTGGCCCTGGTGTGGACCGATGTTCACCAACAACCATGAGCCAAGGCAGATGCAGTATCTCTGTGGTTATGAAGACTCGTCCTACAGGGATGTTTTCCCGGTGCCTCTATTTTGGTCTTAACATATTTCAGTCACGTCACATGGTTTCTTATACGCCTTAGAAATCTTGAGTTCTTATAGCCTTAGAAATCTTGAGTTCACCATCGTTTACTCTAACTTGAATAAAGTCACAGCACACAAGTGGCTTATTAAAACAAAAGTAACTCACCTTCCATAAAAGGAGCCTTTGTTTTCCTTATTTTTCTCTCCCTTCCTCTGTCTGAAGCCTCATGCCTTCCCCCTGCAACTCCTTCCGCCCTCCTAGCCCCCCACCAAGCAGCAGTTACCAAGCCATCTTGTGCCTTTTGCTCAGACGTGGACGTGAACCCTCCAGCCCTCCATCTGACCGCAGCTACACTGGAGGCCCTGGGCTAGAAGCACCAGCTCTGAGCTCACGGCACCCCCAGGCCACCCAGGATTCTAAGGCCAAGATCCCTGTTGTTTGTATCTCCCTGGCGCCTGGCGCTGAAGAAGCACTCAATAAAGGTTTATTGAATGAATGAAACCTATCTCTGTTGTAGGTTGTCATGAGCAACGAAACAACCCAGAGGATGAGCTGGGAGGAGCTCTGTCCTGGAGACTGCCAACTCAGAGACCGACTTTGTCTCTGCAACCGACTGGCTGTGTGACCAGGGGCTAATTCCTCTCCTTTGTCAGGCTCCGTTTCTTTATCTGAAGTTAATTTGTTAGATGCGATCAGTGGTTTCCAAACCTGTTGTCATCAGAGTCACCTGGAAAGCTTTAAAACAAAAATACTGATCTGGGGGCTCCACCCCCCCCCCTCCCCCTGCCCAATGCAGAGTCCTGGAGAAGAAAATGGCAACCCATTCCAGTAGTCTTGCCTGGAAAATCCCATGGACAGAGGAACCTCGTGGGCTGCAGTCCACGGGGTCGCAACAAGCGACTGAGCACGTACACACACTTCTCTCTGTGTATCTGCTTCTCCCTTACGTGACCAAGAACATGTTGCCAGCTTTGAGGCTTCTGTTTGCAGATCTGTAAAATGGGGATGGATAACCACAGAAAGTGCCCTGACAACTAACTCCATGGGGCTGAAAAGAGACTAATTATGGTGGGGGGGAGGGAGACGGACCTCAAAAACTTATAATAATGCCAATCGTGCACTATTGACCTCTTCTGTCTGCTTTTCTCAGTGTGACTTGAGGTCCGGTTTTGAATAGCCAAACGTGGGGCTTCCGTAGTGGCTCAGATGGTAAAAGAATTTGCCTGCAACGCAGGAGACCCAGGTTTGATCCCTGGGTTGGGAAGATGCCCTGGAGAAGGAAATGGAAACTCATTCCAGTATTCTTGCCTGGGAAATCCCATGGACAGAGAAGCCTGCTGGGCTTCAGTCCATGGCGTTGCAAAGAGTTGGACACGACTTAGCAACTAAACAACAGTAAAAAACCCCCACATTAGGTAATGCCTTGCTGATGCCGCTGTTTTGCTTGTCCCACTGGGAGTCCAGATTCTCTTGAAAGCCCCACCCCCATTTGTTTCTCACTTGAGAGCAGGGTATAGTCTCTTTCCAGCTTTCCCCAAACCCTTGGCTCTGAGCTAACTTACCCATTCCCTCTCATCCCGCCACTGTCCCCTGTTCTGTCCCTTATCCCAGTACTCTGACACTTTCTCAGATTTGTCTTCCAAGTTGGCAGGTGGCCCACTCCCAGATTGGCTGGCTGCCCTGTGTTGGGGTCAGGGTATAGGGATGATGCTGTAAATGCTGACAAGAAGCTGAGTGAACCAAGACATGGGTACCATCTCATTACCTCTCCCGTGACCAGGAACAGAGGGGACCTGGTCTAGTTTTACATGTGCTCTCTCTGAAGGCCTGTCCCTGAAGACTTGTTGATGAGAAGCGAGAGAAGAAAGATAGAGTGAAGGCATCAAAGATTCATTGAGGAGCTACTCTGTCCCGGGTCCCATCCTCGGCCACTCTGTGCATGGTTTTCGTGACAGCTGAGCTTTACAGTGCATCTCCTTTGCTGCACAGTCTCCTTCAGCTCAACTCAGCTCAGTCACTCAGTCGTGTCTGACTCTTTACAACCCCATGGACTGCAGCACGCCAGGCCTCCCTGTCCATCACCAACTCCTGGAGTTTAACTCAAACTCATGTCCATCGAGTTGGTGATGCCATCCAACCACCTCATCCTCTGTCCTAACCCTTTCTCCTCCCACCTTCAATTTTTTCCAGCATCAGGGTCTTTAGGGTGTCTAATTTAGCCCTTGTCTCAGGCCTGCAGTGGGAGTTGTGATCCTCACCTTCCTGATGAGAAAGCTGAGATGGAAAAGTGACCAGTCTAGTCCAGCCTCACCCATCAGCAGGAGGCAGAACTGGGATTTGAACCCTGTGCAGGGAACTGACTCCAGGGTCTGCCCTGCCCGACAGGAATGGGTGCTTGTTCATGCTCCATGTTTAGCATTTAAATTTCTAGGGAAATGCTTGAACCTAGAAAGGGATTTCATCTTAAGTTTTTGGAGCCAAAATTATTTTAATTTTATGGCTAGGAAAAATGTAAACTTACATTTTCAGCAGACCAGAGATGATAAAGTGTGCATTTGTCGAATAAAATTCTTTGCCGTGATAAAGTAAATTATTCCTTGGCCTTGTAAAAAATTAGGCCTCACTTGAACTGTTTTCACTTCAGCCTTTGCTAATATTTCTGTTATCTCCATTAGGGATTACAATGATGAATGCCTTTTATTCGCATCGTTAAGCACTTCAGTGAATGTGTGAGCACACAGAACACCATAAGTCACAGGGAAATGAAACAACATGGTCTCCTGGAACGAAGGGAAGTCTTGAGAGCCTGACAGATTGGGGTTAGCAGCCTGTCTCTGCCACTCTCTGGCTATGCAAACTTGGTCAAATTCCTCAGCTTCTCTGGGTCTCTGCCTCTTAATGTGTAAAACACAGATAACAAAACTTATCTCGCTGGGTAATTTTAAGGATGGAATGAGATGACATACTTATAGCACTTTGCACAGTTCCTGGCATGAAGTAAGTGTGTAATAAATGTCATGGTTATTACTGGAATGGCTCTCGTGATAACTAACTGTTTAATGACACGCCCAGCACTCACTCCAGTTATTAGTCCTTTGGGCAGCAAGACTGAGTTTAGGCCTTACTGTTTGATGGACCCCAGCTGCTGATGTACTTCTGCCCCTGTTAGAAATAGGTCAGGCAGTAGGCAAGTGAAGCTCATTAGTGGGTGTTATCTGTTGAGATCCTTTCGGCTGCAAGCAACAGAATATCCTGGCTTCCCAGGTGGCACGAGAGGTAAAGAACCCACCTGCCAATGCAGGTAGACATGAGAGACACAGGTTGCATCCCTGGGTCTGGAAGATCCCCTGGAGAAGGGCTTGTCAACCCACTCCATTATTCTGGCCTAGAGAATCTCATGGACAGAAGAGCTTGGCGGGCTGCAGTCCATAGGTCTGCACAGAGTTGGACACAACTAAAGCGACTGAGCACTCATGCACGCATGCGACAGAATATACAGCTTAAAGTGTCTTGAAAATTGAGAATAGTGGTCACCTCTCGCAACGTGAATTCTCAGGGTAAGGTGATTCTGAGGTTATTTAAGTTGCTGAAAGATGCCACCAAGTTCTCAAAGTCTTCCCTTTCTTCTTAGCCACTCTCAGCCTATTGTCTGTTAGGCTGGCTCCCTTATGGTCACAAGATGGCTGCAATAACACCAGGCATCACATCTTTACAGCACAAAATCCAAAGGTCAGAAAAAGCAAAGGGGAACCATTCCATCCTCATGCCCCTGTTAAATAAAGAAGAAAAATTTTCTCAAAGCCCAGCCTTGCAGAATATTTCTCATCACCTTTGTTGGCTAGAGTTATTACCAGACACTCATCCCAGACCAGTGCTAAGGGGCATGGTTCAGGCCAGTGATTCTCAACTCTGGCTGAGATTGAATTGAGGAGCCTTTAAAATATCAAGATAAACAGATGTCCAGGTTCTACACTTGGAGACTGATTTAACTGGGCTCAGTTGGGGCCCTGTTCTGCATACACACGTTGTTTGTGTGTGTGCACGTGTGTGTGTGTGTGTGTGTGCATTCCAAAGAGCTCTGATAAGCATCTAGGGTTGAGAATCACTGGCTTAGACTCTCCAGGTCTCTCCCTATGGGACACAGCATCCTGGTCTTCAGTGAAGCACATGGCCATAGGACAAGTGAGCCAACTGAAGTTCCAGAAACAGGAACTTCTATCTGCGGTAGATGTCCAAATGCATCTGCCAACACAAGTCCTGGCAGAATATCTGGATGAGGCCACATGGTATTATGAAAAAAATACACTACAATCTGACAGACCTGAGGACTCCAGTTCTACCACTTGCAGATTGCATCAGTTTGATTAACTTCATCTCTCTGCTTCTCAGTTTTCTTACCCAAACAATGAAGGGAATACTACCATCCTCTTGGAGAAGTTTTGAGGCTACTGACAGCCAGGCAGTGAGAACTGGTGAAACAGATGAGGGCTCAGCACATGCTGGCTAACATCCCTGGAGGTCAGATTCTTCTTTTCTAGACCAGAAAATATAATTGGCTCCTCCCCGGGGCCCTTTTGGCCTGTCCAACGTGGGTGTGACCTGAATACTTGACCAAAGCAACAAGAGCAATGCTCTTCTGCGTTGTTTGGATCAGAGGCTTGGCACAGAGTGGGTCAGAATGGTGCCCTAGGCAGGGTTGGGTGGAAGGTTTCGGAGACCATGTAGGAAAGAGTGAGGTGTGAGTTCTGGCTGGATTTGAGGCATATCAGAGGCTGCAGAGCCCAGGCCTAACTGCTTAATGGAATCCACTCTGGGCCTGTCCAGCCTCCTCCCTGTCAACCTGGTGGCCTCTTTATCTGCCTACTGGCCAGGAAAAGCGTCAAGTGTAAACCGACAGTTATGGAAATAGGTTGTCAGGTCATTGAATCAATATATTACGGTTAATCTGTTAGAAACAGCAAGGCTCCCCATTTGTAAACGTCTCCTTGATAAGCCCGTTAGAGCATATACAGCTGGGAAAATGAATGGCTTCCCACCAGCAGCTCTGGGATCAGTGTCCCCCTGTGCTTGTCCAGATGACCTCCCAGTTCAGCTTGACCCAGCCCAGCTGACCCCAACCCAATCCTGCACACGTGGACCCACCTGAGCAGAGCTCTGTGCTTTTCTACTCGGGACAAGGGATCTCCAAGGAGAAGGTGCAGACTTCCATTTTTTAAAGGCTCAGAAAATGGGGGAATGAAGTGATTCTAGGAGTCTTCCTGGTGTAAGGATGTGATCGTGGGATGAATACTCAGAGGACATTGGGCTTGGCTCCTGGTTCTCAGCTTGATGCCGTGTGGCTCCAGTAAGCTGCTGAATCACATCCTATGGGCACTTAACCTCCATAGATATAAGTCCACAAACTTAGTAAAAGAGCCGGTGAAGAAGGGAGATGGTTATCTATAACGTGGGTGATTTTGCCTGCCCGTCTCCACAGTGAGCACGTACCCAGGAGTGAGAAGTAGGCGGTGTGGAGCTGAGTTGTCTAAATCAGTGTTCGTTTGCTTATCTCCCGTGCCACATGCATCTTACTTTGTAGGGTGTGATTCAAGGGTCTAGGGAAAATGTGTTTGACTATAGACATCTTTTGCCAGGCTTGCTAACTTCAGAACCCAAGTGCTGTGCAGGATGGGATTCCATCCTCTCAGACAACATTATGGTGGCAGTGCCTAGGCTGTGTTACCTCATTTTCCCTTTCAGAGTGGGAGGCTCCTCACGGAGAAATCTGCTTGTTCTCCAGCTTTTAGTTGACCTTGCTTCCTCTCTCCGAGAACCTAGTGTAGAGCCCTGCACTTACTAAATACTGAGACTGACGCTTGCATGCTTATGTGCTAAGCCGCTTCAGTTGTGTCCACCTCTTTGTGACCCCATGGATTGTAGCCCACCAGAATCCTCTGTCTGTGGGATTCTCCAGGCAAGAATGCTGGAGTGGGTTGCCAAGCCTTCCCCCAGGGAATCTTCCCAACCTACTGATTGAGCCCATGTCTCTTAAGTCTCCTGCATTGGCAGGCAGGTTCTCTACCACTAGACCCATGCTTGGTGCCCATATATTTCCACTTCCTTCTTAAATGGAAGCTGAGGCAGAGATACTATTGTGACTCACGTTCTCTAGCCAAGTTGGTCTCAGCGGTGAGTTCCTGGCCCAGACAGACCAGTGAGTTCCTTCTTTAGGATTCCTGAATTTAGGAATGGCACAGTGGCTCAGGAATAAAAGATGGAGGCAGAATTTTTAGTGGCATTCAAACCCCTGGTTTCAGTATGTCCTAGAATCCAAATACTGTGCTTGCGTGAGACCCAGTATCCTTATAAGAAACTTGCATGCTTGCCTAGTTCAAGGTCCATTTCAGCTACCTGAAACCAAAGGAGTTTTAAAGCAAAACAATTAGTTAGATTAGACAATGACCCCATGTCACTTGGATCAAAGGTTCCAGGTAGGCTTATTGGCAGAGATTCTCACAGGCTATCCCACCTTAGAAATGAACTCTGTTAAACCTGAAACTAATGCAACATTGTAAATCAGCTATACTCCAATAGAATTTTTAAAAATATATATATTTGGTCATTCAGATCATCAAAAACAACAAAACAATAACCAAAAAAAGAATGAGCCTTGTTGAAGATTTTGGAGTGGCCACAGGGCTGAAGCTATTAGTTGACTGTCTCAGCCTGGGTTGTTGTGGCTTGAGCCAGAGCTGATATAAGGGTACTCTATAGATGGAGATCTCTCAGGCCAACCAGTTAGGAGACACTGGTTATGTGTCATCAGACATAACTAAGGACTCAGATGAAATGTGGAGACTTGGTTTTGCCTTTTCCATGATAACTCTTCCCTCAAGCAACTACATGTTGGGAAAATGGCTCAGCTTCAATACTTTGGTTCAGTCTATGAAATGAAAATATCTCCTGCCATATAAATGAACAAGAAATGTCGCAGCCATCAGTGATTTCTGGCCTCCAACTGTAAATGAGGGCTCCCCAAACTGTGATCCAGGGATGCTGCCACCCCCCATGGGGATTGCTGAGGAGCTGGGGGAAATGCAAGAAGCAAGGGGAACAAGGAAACAGGATTGACCCCAGATAGTTGAGATGTATATGAAAGGAATGACCTCAGCCCAGAGGCTTGCATCATCCCACACACAGAATGCTGAGTTCCTTAACTTGATCCCTGGTCCCTGATGTTCAGACTGCCTGCTCCCTTTGTTGCAAACTTGTATATAGCCTGACTCCCCCTCCTGCCTCCTTGGAGCAGTTTTCTCAGAGCTCCTGGGATGCTGCCTCCTGGGCTAAACAGTTCAGTTCAGTTCAGTAAAGTCGCTCAGTCGTGTCCGACTCTTTGCGACCCCATGAATTGCAGCACGCCAGGCCTCCCTGTTCATCACCATCTCCCGGAGTTCACTCAGACTCACGTCCATTGAGTCCGTGATGCCATCCAGCCATCTCATCCTCGATCGTCCCCTTCTCCTCCTGCCCCTAATCCCTCCCAGCATCAGAGTCTTTTCCAATGAGTCAACTCTTCTCATGAGGTGGCCAAAGTACTGGAGCTTCAGCTTTAGCATCATTCCTTCCAAGGAAATCCCAGGGCTGATCTCCTTCAGAATGGACTGGTTGGATCTCCTTGCAGTCCAAGGGACTTTCAAGAGTCTTCTCCAACACCACAGTTCAAAAGCATCAATTCTTCGGTGCTCAGCCTTTTTCACAGTTCAACTCTCACATCCATACATGACCACAGGAAAAACCATAGCCTTGACTAGACGGACCTTAGTCGGCAAAGTAATGTCTCTGCTTTTGAATATACTATCTAGGTTGGTCATAACTTTTCTTCCAAGGAGCAAGCATCGTTTAATTTCATGGCTGCAGTCACCATCTGCAGTGATTTTGGAGCCCAGAAAAATAGTCTGACACTGTTTCCACTGTTTCCCCATCTATTTTCCATGAAGTGATGGGACCGGATGCCATGATCTTCGTTTTCTGAATGTTGAGCTTTAAGCCAACTTTTTCGCTCTCCTCTTTCACTTTCATCAAGAGGCTTTTTAGCTCCTTTTCACTTTCTGCCATAAGGGTGGTGTCATCTGCATGTCTGAGGTTATTGATATTTCTCTCGGCAATCTTGATTCCAGCTTGTGTTTCTTCCAGTCCAGCGTTTCTCATGATATACTCTGCATATAAGTTAAATAAGCAGGGTGACAGTATACAGCCTTGATGTACTCCTTTTCCTATTTGGAACCAGTCTGTTGTTCCATGTCCAGTTCTGACTGTTGCTTCCTGATCTGCATACAGATTTCTCAAGAGGCAGGTCAGGTGGTCTGGTATTCCCATCTCTTCAGAATTTTCCACAGCTTATTGTGATCCACATAGTCAAAGGCTTTGGCATAGTCAATAAAGCAGAAATAGATGTTTTTCTGGAACTCTCTGGCTTTTTCCATGATCCAGCGGATGTTGGCAATTTGATCTCTGGTTCCTCTGCCTTTTCTAAAACCAGCTTGAACATCAGGGAGTTCATGGTTCACGTATTGCTGAAGCCTGGCTTGGAGAATTTTGAGCATTACTTTACAAGCATGTGAGATGAGTGCAATTGTGTGGTAGTTTGAGCATTCTTTGCATTGCCTTTCTTTGGGATTGGAATGAAAACTGACCTTTTCCAGTCCTGTGACCACTGCTGAGTTTTCCAAATTTGTCCCACCAAATAAAATAAATTTCTACTTTCAGGTTGTGACTATGCTTTTTAGTCAACAATTTTAACCCAGAACGTGGCCTTCCTATTCTGTTGTTTATGGTGAAACCGTAACAAAACTTTCAGGAGGCAGTGTGGGTCTGAGACTTAGAAGACCTGAGTTCTGGTTTTCTGTGAATGATTTGTTTCATCTCTCTGGGCCTCCATTGACTGATTTAAAAATGTGATTATCAGACCAGAAATGGAACAGAAGGTCTGTCTTGCCATCTCCTTCCACACTTGCCAGCTGACTCAACTACTACCTTCTCACCCAAATTAGCAGGTAATGTTCACTGCACAAACTCAGGAATGCAAGACGTATTTATACCTTTGTGTTTTTCTACAGTGAACTTGATTTTTGTCTCAAGCCCCATTTACACTTGAGTAGTCTGTCCTATCTTTCAGCAGGGTCCTGAGAAACTTCTGGAAGTTTTTAGGGGCTGATTCATTGACCTTTAATTACCCTTTTCATCCCCCGTTATCCTGTCTTATTCTT
Organism: Capricornis sumatraensis; assembly: GCF_032405125.1. Lineage (NCBI taxonomy): Eukaryota > Metazoa > Chordata > Mammalia > Artiodactyla > Bovidae > Capricornis > Capricornis sumatraensis. Next base: position 110,864,593 of record NC_091075.1, on the reverse strand, counting down.
AGTCTTTGGTGTTGCTCTTGCAGAGGCCCTCACGTGAATCCCACAGACCTTTCTCAGGGTGTATCTTTATGACCTTGCATGTCCTCCTGACTTCCTTGGCCTCTGGGATGTCTGTCTCTTTCCCCTTCCAAACTCTCTGCATCCCCTATTCTCCACCTGCTTGCACTGGTCTGTCTTGCTTCTTGGTGCTCCCAAAGATCTCATTCTTGGCCTTCTCCTCTTATCGCTTTAGAGACTCTTTCATTCTCTGGAATTTCATTATTTCTCAGTTTAAACCACTCTCAGTAAGTTGCTAACCCCATCAAACCTCTGTGTGTGCGTGTGTGTGTGCCTTCTCAGCTGTGTCCTTCTCTTTGTGATCCAATGGGCTGCAATCCACCAGACTCCTCTGCCCATGGAATTTTCTAGGTAAGAAAACTGGTGTAGGTTGCCATTTCCTTCTCCAGGGAATCTTCCGCATCCAAGGATTGAACCTGTGGCTCTTGCGTCTCCTGCACTGGCGGGGGAATTCTTTATCACTAGCACCACTTGGGAATCAAACCTCTATTCCTATGTTGAACTCCTCTCTTAAGCTTCATTCAATTTTCCATCCTTTCAATTTACAAATACATGTCAAGAGTTTGATGCATGCCAGGATTTCCCTAGATTGGATTCAGAGATGAATAAAGCCCACTGTGTTCTGAAGACACTGGCTTTTGGACATCTCAACTGGGATAACATATGCACGACTCGTACTGAACTCATACTGTAACTCACTCTCACCCGCACCTGCTCTGGTGCCTGTGTTTAGTTCATGTTGTTATCATCCAGCTAGTTGCTCTGGGTAGAAACTCAGGGGTTATCCTAGACCAGCTCTAACCTCAGTCTCTATGTCCTGTGATCTTTTTCGATGAATGTTTCTGAATCTTTATGCTGACCCTCTGCTTTCTCAGCACAGCTCCATCCTTGGTGCTCATCGCCTACCGATTCTTTTGTAAGAAGCCTCTCATGAATCCTGGGGCCTTCAAGATTGTTCCTGAGCACAAATAGGGCTATGTCACCCCCTCGTTAGAACTTCCGAGGGCTTCTGCTGGTGTCTGGAATAAACTGCAGATACTCTACTGTGATATCCGTGTGATATCCTGTGTGTCCTTGCTCACTCCTCTTGCTGTTTCTCTGCCATTCTGTGCCTTGCTTTCGAGCACTGAGCTGCTTGTAGTTTAGCCACCTTAATCAATTTTCAGGTGCATGACTCCCCTTGCTTGTAGTCCCCTATGCTGATTTCTCACTTACCTAGTTCCATTTTTTCTTTAAACCTAACCTCAGGCATCAGTATCTCAAAAAACCTTTCCTGATCTCTCTCTCTCCCCACTGCATTGTACTTCAACATCCTGGATTCTGTGCAATCATACCAGTCTGTCCATGTCTCTCCCATGACACATCCCGTTGTTTTATCTGTCCACATATGTCTACCATTGGAAGTGAAATGTTGAAAAAATTAAGTTAAAAATCCCATGTATGTGCTTAGCTATTCTATGTTACTTACTCAATCACTCTGGCTCAGAAGAATTTGTGGGGCAGGGGAATAATGTGTCCACAGGATTGTCTAAAGTGCCAAGCTGGGCCAAGAACTGAAATTTCACCTCTGACCTCCTGACTTTCTATCCCAGGCCCTGACTTTAAGACCACAGCAAAGCTCCCAGAATTTCAAGGCATGGGACAATCTCTCTGCCCCACAGATTAATTTTAGAGTCATTGAAATTCTGCCAGCTCTGGGGGCAATGATTGGGAGCCAGGCTGACAACCAGCAAAGGAGGAAATTGCTCTGTGTCTATTTCAAGATGAGGGAGCTGTAACCACTGGTGCCTCCCCCAGTGATGCTGTTCGAAAAAACATAAATTTAATACTTTCATGAAACTCAATCTTCTAACCATAAGTGTTTCAGGGCTCTCTTTGATGTTCAGGGAAAGTTTCCCAGTGCCAATGTCTTTTGCACATATGGCGTGAAAGCCTCCTTGCACGTGAGTCCAGCATCTTGGGTCCCCGGCTATCTGGAAGGAAGAATTAACATTTGTTTCAATAATGCAACATGTTTGAAGCACACTGCTGCAGAAGGATGAACAGAGATTCTGGGTCAGTTGAAAGGGCGTTCAAATCCTCTCTTGGCCCCTCACTGGCCAAGGATCATTGTCAAATCCCTCCTTCCCTTGAGCTTTGGTCTCCTCGTGTGTGAAATGGGCTTATGAGATCTACATTTCAGGGATACGAGAAAGATTGTATAAGATAGAGTGAGAAAGAGCCTGCCTAGTGCAGTCCCTGGTACCTAAATCTTTATTTAAGAGAAACAAGGAGAAGCCAGTTTCCTACAAGTATAATCTGAGCTGACAAGTGGTAGCTCTTCCTTTAGGACAAGTAGCATTAAAAACCCTTAGGGACGCATCAATTGGAAATGTATTTGGCTGCAGAGACACAAGACCAGTGGCAGATCAGTAAATGATTAACAATTGACTCTGGGGAAAAGTGAAACCCCAATTTGTAGTGTTTGCTGTTTTTCATAGTGGAAATACACCCACCATGGCTGGTTTTAAGCTACCAGTGTGATGGAACTCGATATGGAGTTGTAAAGAAGTCTAGTGTCTAGTGCAGCATGTACTATGTACATACTATGGAATGGGGAGATAAACAGAGGGATATAGTCTCAGGGGCATAGAGAGCAGTAAAACTTTAAGCCAGTGAAAGTCACTCAGCTGTGTCTGACTCTTTGCGACCCCATGGACTACACAGTCCATGGAATTCTCCAGGCCAGAATACTAGAGTGGGTACCCTTTCCCTTCTTCAGGGCATCTTCCGAACCCAGGGATCAAACTCAGGTCTCCCACATTGCAGGCAGACTCCTTACCAACTGAGCTATCAGGGAAGTCCCTAAAACTTGTACAATGTTTAAAAATTGCAAACACTGTAAAATTTTTAATAATTCCCTCACAGGAGCTGGTTGAGTCAGCTCCAGCACACAAAGCCTACCATTGTGACTTAAACATGTCATATTTTGTTTGTCTTATGTGACCTGAAGTTCAGGGATGGCCAGCCCAGGGCTGGTGGCTTGGTGAAGCATCGGAGACCCAGACTCTGCTGGCCCGAGCATGAGTCCTCCATCCTCATGGATATTACTGCAAGACTACAGGAAGGCTGCCATCCCACCGGACCCTGTATCCACATCCCATGCAGCAAGAAGGGGGAAGGAGAGAGTGAAGAGACAGTGTCTCTTCTGTTTGGGAAGAGACACTGTATAGTTCCGAATTGCTGCTGTAACAAACTGCCATAAACTTAACACCAAAATAGCAATGGTTAAAACAGCACAAGTTTAGAGATCAGAATTCCAAAAGGATTCCCAGTGGGCCAAGGTCAAAGACTGGGCAGGGCTGCATTCTTCTTTTCTGGAGACTCTGGGGGAGAATCTGTTTCCTGGATTCTTCCAGTTTCTAGAGGCGATTCCCTGGCTTGCGAATCCCTCCAGCAGGGCCTCGAGTGTCCCTAGTCATGTCTCTCTGCCTCTGATGTCACATCCCCTTCTCTGATTCTCCTGCCTACCTCTCTCACTTGTAAGGACCCTTGCGGTAACAAAGGGCCCATTGGATAATCCAGAATAATCTTCCCATTTCAAAATCCTTGCCTTAATCTCATATGAAGTCTTTTTTTTTTTTTTTTTTTTGCCAGAGGAAGAAACTTTCACAAGTCCCAATGTTTAGGACACAAATAACTTTGGGGGCCATTTTTATGCCTACACTAAACACCTTCCCCAGGGGCAATTTCCTTTCACCCACTGGCCACAGCTGAACTGTCCCAAGGCCATCCCTACTTCAAGGCAAGCCAGCAGATCAAGCTTTAGCTTTTAGAGAAACACAGAAAATGTGGATAAGGCAGTTGCCTAGTCACTCAGTCATGTCCAACTCTTTGAGACCCCACAGACTGCAGCCCTTGAGTCTCCTTGATCCATAGGCTTCTCCAGGCAAGAATTACTGGAGTGTGTTGCGATTTCCTTCACCAGGGTAAGGCAGTAAGGGGCTGGAAGTGACCATTAGAATATGACAGCCAACCAGTGTTGTCTGCCACATTGGGAAATGATTAGCAAATACCTAAATGGTTCTATTCAGGGGAAAGGACACCTCACAGTCTCCCTTGAATCAATGGAATTGTGTGTGTGTGTGTTTTTTTAATAGAGTACTATCCTAAATTGGTCGTTGGTGGGCTTACCATATTAAAGGCCATTGTTCAAGCATGCTTCCTGCTTGCCTGCTGCACTCCTCTCTCTCAAGCATCCTGGCCTGTTTTCTGGCAGACGAGATGGGTCAGGGTGCTTGCTTTTGTGTCTCACACAGGGTGGATGTGAAGCTGACCCCCATGCTCTTCACACTGGGGAGGAAGCAATAGGATGCAGCCTTGTGACCAGCTACTTCCATGGATCCATTAAGAATCATGCTGGAAAAGTTACAGACCTCTTCTGTCCTCTCTCCATTTGTTAGACACCATAATGGGAGGGCGCAGTGGGTAGGGAGTCAGGTAGCCAAAGGCATCTGAAGGTCAAATACAGTGACTTAGAGAGTAGAGTTACCTTTAGGGAAGGAGGGACTTCATGGTACAGCTGAGGAGCTACGGTGTCAGGCAAGAATACTGGGGCAGGTTGCTATTTGCTTCTCCAGGGGATCTTTCTGACCCAGGGTCTCCTGCATTGCAGGCAGATTCTTTACCATGATGGGAGGGCACAGTGGGAAGGGAGTCAGGTAGCCAAAGGCATCTGAAGGTCAAATACAATGACTTAGAGAGTAGAGATACCTTTAGGGGAGGAGGGACTTCATGGTGCAGCTGACACTATAGCTCCTCATTGGCTTTGCCATGGGACCTGAGTTTTCCCACATAATAGGAAATATGGCATGCAAACATTTGTAATTGGAAGGACTCCTTTTTGGGGGGGCTTTTGTAAAGTACTTTATTTTAAAAAATTTACTTGCCTTTAATTGAAGGAGGATTGCTTTACGATATTGTGTTGGTTTCTGCCATACATCCACATGAATCAGCCATAGGTTCCTCTTGAACCTCCCTGCCACCTCCCGCCCCACCTTATCCCTCTGCTGCTGCTGCTGCTGCTAAGTCGCTTAAGTCGTGTCTGACTCTGTGTGACCCCATAGACGGCAGCCCACCAGGCTCTCCAGGCAAGAACACTGGAGTGGGTTGCCATTTCCTTCTCCAATGCATGAAAGTGAAAAGTGAAAGTGAAGTCGCTCAGTCATGCCAGACTCTTAGTGACCCCATCGACTGCAGCCCACCAGGCTCCTCTGTCCATGGATTTTCCAGGCAAGAGTACTAGAGTAGGGTGCCATTGCCTTCTCCGCCCACCCCTCTAGGTTGTCACAAAACCCCGGTTTGAGTTTCCTGTATCATACAGCAAATTCCCACTGGATATCTATTTTGCATATGGTAATGTATATATTTCCAAGCTATTCTTTCCTTTCCGTTCATCCCACCCTCTCCTTCCCCCTTCCCCTGTGTCCATAAGTCTGTTCTCTGTGTCTGCCTCTCCATTACCAGTGAAGCCTTGTCCAACTCTTTGCGACCCCATTAACTGTTGCCTGCCAGGCTCCTCCATCCATGGAATTTTCCAGGCAGGGGTACTAGAGTGGGTTGCCTCTCCATTGTTGCCCTGCAAATAGTTTCAGCAGTACCATCTAGATTTTAGATGGTAGAATTCTAGATTCTACATATATATGTGTGTTAATATACATTATTTATTTTCCTCTTTCTGACTTACTTCACTCTGTGTAACAAACGCTAGGTCCATCCATTTCATTAGCACTGACTCAAATGTGTGGAAGGATTCTTTTTTAAATTAATTAGTTTGACCATGCTGAGTCCTAATTGTGGCATGTGGGATCTAGTTCCCTGACCAGGGATTGAACCCCAGCCCTTGCATTGGGAGCCCAGAGCCTTAGCCACCCAACCATCAGAGAAGTCCCCTGGAAGAACTCTTGATCTCCAACTTGGTTCCTGCAAATAGAATAGAAGCCAAGAGAAAACGGCTTCTGTTCTCCTTACCAACAAACCAACGAAGCCAAATGAAAATTTTCATATCCCAGGAAAGTGTTGACCATTTCTCACTAAGCCGATGTCCCTTTTCCTTGGCCTTGTGGCTTGTGTGATTTTAATTCCCTGACCAGGGATTGAACCTGGGCCCTTGGCAGTGAGAGTGTGGAGTCCTAACCACTAGACTCCCAGAGAATTCCCTCTGCGCCCCTTTCATAACGTAAGACACTTCAGAATTGACTATCCGCAAAAGCACTGTTTCCCTTAGAAACTTCTAGGTGTCTTCGTCTTGGCACCAAGAACTGGTGTAACAACGCATCTCTCTCTCTGAAGCTCAGCTACAGTGGCTATGTTAACTTGCACAGCGTAAGTACTTTCTTTTTCCCTTTCTTCCTCAGTCCTGATTGTGTCATACAATCTTTATGCATATATGTAGGAGCTTCCCTGGTGGCTCAGCGGTAAAGAGTCCTCCTGCTAATGCAAGAGACTCGGGTTCGATCCCTGGGTCAGAAAGATCCCTTGGAGGAGGGCATGGCAATCCATTCTAGTATATCCTTGCCTGGAGAATCCCATGGACAGAGGAGCCTGGCAGGCTACAGCCCATGGAGTCGCAGAGAGTCAGATGTGACTTAAGTAGGAGCAACAGATGTTTCCTTTGGGCAGGCAGGTGAAGTACGGATCGATTTGAAAACCAGAAGAACGAGTGAGAGAGAAAAGCTAGAAAATCAGCTATGGGCATCCAGGGGAGGCCAGAACATTCAGAAGGGGCAGGCAAGGGAGAAGCCACATTCAGAAAGATAGGCTGAGCCACAGAAGGCAGGAGGCCGCTTGGATAAACACTTGACATCTCTATATAGTGCTGAGGCCGCAGGAGGCCCGGAAGGAATTTGCAGGGAAGAGATATTATAGACTGAGAACTTCCCTTTTGAGCCTCCCTAAACAAGGGCTTCGCATGCATATGGAGTGGTGTGGTTTGGGTGCTGCTGTTTCTCCTTCTGAAAACCGCATGTGCTACAGAAATGAAGCCAGCCTCCCCGGGAGGGGGCTGAGGACACGCAGGCCCCTGCCACGGGCTCTGTGCCTCTTAGGGCTCCCCCAGCCATTTGAGACACCATGAGTTTACCGTTCGGACCCTGATGTCCAATTTGTCTTTGTCCCTTCCTGTCCTCTGCCACTTGGGGGTAGCCTGGGTCACTCAGTTCAGTTAAGTTGCTCAATCGTGTCCGACCTTTTGTGACCCTATGGACTGCAGCACGCCAGGCCTCCCTGTCCATCACCAACTCCCAGAGTCCACTCAAACGCATGTCCCCAGGATCTCATGAATCCACTTAGACACGTCAGCAGTGGGGGCCTTCAGTATGTGTCCGATTTGTTCAGCACAGTGATCGAAGCCACTTCCTGGTGACGGGGCATCTGTCTTAGCAAATGGTGTGGGGCCAGTGAGAGCCAGAAACGCTTAACCTGAACGTGTGATCTTTACTCAAAGACATTGGAGAGTGTGGCGAGGACAGATTCGCTCTTTTAAAAATTTTGGTGAAACATCCACCATGTAAAGTTGACCATGCTAATCATTTTTAAGTGCACAGTTCAGTGGCAGAGAGGCTATTGATAGTGTTGTTCAGCTATCATGACCATCCATCTTCAGAACTTTCCTAGTTTCCCGAAAGGAAACTCTGTTCCCATTAAACCATAGTTCTCCTTTCTAGAAGTGAGGGAGAGGTAGAGCCTGCTATACAGAGTGAAGTCAGAAAGAGAAAAACAAATGTCACATATTATCGCATGTATATGGAATCTAGAAAGACGGTCCTGATGAACCTGTTTGCAGGGCAGGAGTAGAGACACAGACATAGAAAACAGCCTTATGGACACAGAGGGGAAGGAAAGCGCGGGGCGCCTTGAGAGAGCAGCACAGAAGCATATGCATTCAGCTGAGCTCGGTCGCTCAGTCGTGTCCGACTCTTTGCGACCATGGGCTGCAGCACGCCAGGCCTCCCTGTCCATCACCAGCTCCTGGAGTCCACCCAAACCCATGTCCACTGAGTCGGAGATGCCATCCAACCCTCTCATCCTCTGTCATCCCCTTCTCCTCCCGCCTTCAATCTTTCCCAGGATCAGGGTCTTTTCCAATGAGTCAGCTCTTCACATCAGGTGGCCAAAGTATTGGAGTTTCAGCTTCAACGTCAGTCCTTCCTTATGTTACTCTTTGCCATTTCCTTCTCCAGCGGTAAAAATAGATAGTGGGAAATTGCTGTTTAACACAGGGAGCTTGACCCTGTGCTCTATGATAACTTAGAAGGGTAGGGGGTGGGAGGGAGGTTCAAGAATGAGGGGACATATGTATACTTATGTCTGATTCACATTGTTGAATGGCAGAAACCAACACAATATTGTAAAACAATTATCCTTCAATTAAAAATAAGTTTTTAAAAAAGCAGGTAAGCAAGCAAAAAAAACACAAAAAACCAATAGTTCTCTGTTTCCCTGCCCCACCTCAACCTTTGGCAACCACCGTTCTCCTCCTATTTCTATGAATCTGACCACTCTCAGAATCTTGTTAAAGTGGAGTCATGCACTATTTGTCCTTCAATATCTGCCATTTCATGCCACACAGTGTCTTCAAGTGGGCTTCCCAGGTTGTGCTATTGGTAAAGAACCTGTCTGCCAGTGCAGGAGATATGAAAGACATGGGTTTGATCCCTGGGTCAGGAAGATCCCCTGGAGGAGAGCTTGGCAATCCACTCTAGTATTCTTGTCTGGAGAATTTCATGGATGGAGAAGCCTGGTGGGGTATGGTCCATAGAGTCGCACAGAATTGAACATGACTGAAGCGTCTTAGCACACATGCAGTGTCTTCAAGGTTCATCTCTGTTATAATATGTGTCAGAGTTTCATTCCTTTTTCTGGTCAAATGATATTCCATTGATATACGCTATTTTGTTTATCCAGCCATCTGCCATGAAATGGTATCCCACTGTGGTTTTGATGTGCATTTTCCTAATGATCAGTGATGTTAAGCATCTTTTCATGGGCTAATTGGCCATTTGTGTGTCTTCTTTGGGGGAAATATCAATTCATATCCTTTGCCCCCTTTTAAAAGAGGTTGTTTGGATACCGTTGTTGAGTTGTACAGATCTTTGGATAACAGACCAAGGACCAGTGAACTGTGATATTTAGAGTCAGTCCTTGGTAAACAGGTCTGCGCATCCTTCTCTCATTTCAGGTGCAAGATTTTTCAAGCATCATTCATATAGATTTGTTTCTAGGATATTCCAATCTCATTTCATCACCTTGACAATAACTGGATATTTCCATTCAAAGGCATCCATGCTACTGGTGTTGCATTGTTTTAGAAAGAGAGAATCTACGGAAGGAAGAATTGGAAATTCGGCCATTGGTCCACTTTGAATCTATAATGTCGACTTGGGCAGAGGGCCTGAAATGGTAGAACCCAGGATGTACATGTTCTAATTATCTTCTGACCACTGTAGGGAAAAGAGCCATCTAGCCTACCTCATTGGCAGTTTTGCTGCCCAAGCCATATCATCTTGGAGAAACAGGGTGGCTGTCTGTACAGAATGCTATGGAACATAAAAAAACAGAGAAGCTCAGTCTCATTGCTGGGGTCAAAGGCAGGGTGGAAGTGTAGTGGGGAGAAACTCCAGCCTCCAGGTACCCTCAAAGCCTTCCACAGGGTTCTGAGAACCTCAAGAAGGTGGTCCATCTTCTATCCTATAAAAACTTGCCCTTTTGGAGTTGTGTGGCTTTTGCTTCATTCCTCTCCCAGTCCTGATCTCAACAGCAATATGGTTTCTGGGCTTGGCTTGTCAAAGCTTTTCACCAGGGATGGTGGTACCTGCCAGCACTTGCTTGAGGCTGATAACACTGACCTCAGGCACACCTTGACCAATTGATGCCTCAGCTGCTGGCTTCAAGGTTGCGGGTACCTTACACTTAACATGTCCCATTCTTCTAACTTGTATTTGCTTTCATATGATAGTCCCTGATCACAAGTCAGACTCAGACGCTGTGTACAGGACCTCAGGGCTGTCTGATGGACAGTGTGAGCTGTACCCAGGCCCACCACGGATGCAGGCACATTGCCTCTGGTCGAGCTCATATAAACAACTCATGAGATTTTCCCCGCCAGGGTACTCTTCTCACTCTCCCTTATGAAAATAAGTCTCACTGGGGTTCCCCTTGCCAGCTGTGAATAAACCTCAGGGTAGGCACAGGTGAGGCTCAGACTGGGACCCCATTACATCATTTTGAAGAGAGAAACACTGTGTTTTGGCTACAGTCATTCATTCAATCATTTTCCTCTGGAGATGATTCTAGCACAACAGTATCTCTGTGTTTCAAATTGCAAGATCTACACTTCATCCCTCCATTCAGAATATTCTCATCTTTTTGGGAATTTTAATCTTAAAATATTTTACTCTGTTCATATATGTACATGTATGAACTTATTTTAAAAAATATATATATTTATTTATATTGGGAAGATCATGACTTAGAAGTCATGACTGAGTGACTTTTACTTTCATATATAAAGTGAAAGTAAAAGTCACTCAGTCATGTACCACTCTAGGTCAGAATACTGGAGCAGGTAGCCTTTCCTTTCTCCAGGGGATCTTCCCAACCCAGGGACTGAAACCCAGGTCTCCTGCATTGCAGGTGGGTTCTTTACCAGCTGAGCCAAAAGGGAAGCCAAAGAATACTGGAGTGGGTAGCCTATCCCTTCTCAGGGGATCTTCCCAACCCAGGAATTGAACCGGGGTCTCCTGCATTGCAGGTGGATCCTTTACCAACTGAGCTACCAGGGAAGCAGGTGGATTCTTTAGCAACCGAGCTATCAGGGAAGCTATCAGGGAAGCCCTATATTTTAAAGCAGCTATAATGTATGATTTATGTATCATAATTGAATATATATTATATATAAACAATATAATTTATATATTTGTTATTTATTTGATTAAATAAATAACATATATTTAATTATGATATATAAATTATACACTATAGCTGCTTTGAGGAGAAGGCAATGGCACCCCACTCCAGTACTCTTGCCTGGAAAATCCCATGGACAGAGGAGCCTGGTGGGTGCAGTCCATGGGATTGCAACTTAGCGACTTCACTTTCACCTTTCAGTTTCATGCACTGGAGAAGGAAATGGCATCCCACTCCAGTGTTCTTGCCTGGAGAATCCCAGGGACAGCAGAACCTGGTGGGCTGCCGTCTATGGGTTTGCACAGAGTTGGACACGACTGAAGCGACTTGGCAGCAGCAGCAGTGTATATGAATAAATATAACTTTTAATGGGGTTGCCCTAGTGGCTTACTGGTAAAGAATCAGCTTGCCATTATAGGAGACGCAGGTTTGATACCTGGATCAAGAAGATCCCCCGAAGAAGGAAATGGCAACCCAGTTCAGTATTCTTTCCTGGAGAACCCCTTGGACAGCGGAGCCTGGTGAACTACAGTCCATGGGCTCACAAAAGAGACACGACTGAGTGGCTAAACGACAACGACAAATCACTATTAATGCATTCATTTCCCAATCCTCCCAAGGAGATTGACGAACCTAGAATACTTAATCAAATTTGGAGTCTTTCTGGAATAACTAAAACAACAGCATTAAAGGATGATGGGATGCCGTTACTAACATTTAGCCTCCTATGCATTCTATTCTGAGAAACAACCCTGGTGGAGAGGAAACCAATGCTAGTCGGTGTAATATTGGGACTTACACACGGGGGAAGGCCAAGTGTGTGCTCATCAAATAAATAGTTCCTTTTTTGACTTGGCTTTAAATGGCATAAGAATCGAAACTGGAAGAAGCACTTGTGGTTAATTTAACAGATCCGGTCATGAAAGGACCTCTGGACAAATGTCCAAACTTTCCATTATACAAACAGGGAAGCTGCACAAATGGGGAAAATGAGTAGCTGGAACTCAAATCCTAAGAGAAAATGTCACTTGTTCATCATCTGTGGCCAAATAAGTCCACGCAGGTAGTTCTGAATCACAGTCATTACCCTCAGACTGTTTGCTAGTGGTTGTCGCTGACTGGTAATGGCTCGTGGTATTTACCTTTCCAGAGTCTAACATTTTAACGTGTAACAGAACACTGATGCACAGGAAGAAGACGGTTTTGACTGTAAAGTCAGCTCTTCTCTAAGACCATCTAGAAAATGAAATGGGCAGAGCCCCTTTACCTAGGGTCTATGGAAGGACTTCAGCCTCTGATATCATATGAATTATTTTATGCATGGGCTATAGGTTTGTGCATTTTCTTTAGGCAGAGGATCTACTTATCCTGGACTCTCTTAGTTGGATAAGAGGGAAGTGTTGAGCATAAAGGTAATTTATTGGCTTATTTTCCATGGGCTCATACCCAGGATACTAATAGCTTCCAGAATGGCTGACTCGGGTTGTTCTGTTTCTCGACTTTCTCCACTTCTCTCCTCAGCTTGCCTCTCACTGTATTCCAACTCAAGGTTCTTTGTGCTTGGTAAACAGAAAGGCCACCAATGGGACTTCCTTGGCAGTCTGTGGTTAAGACTCCACAATTCCACTGCTGGTGGCACGGGTTCAATCCCTGGTTGGGGAACCTGCATCCTGCAAGGCATGTGGTGTGGCCAAAAATTAAAAAAAAAATGAAAAAGAAGCTCTCTTTATTATTTCTTATTGAAAAGAAAGTGAAGTGGCTCAGTCCTGTCTGACTCTTTTCAACCCTGTGGACTGTAGCCTACCAGGTTCCTCTGTCCATGGGTTTTTCCCAGGCAAGAATACTGGAGTGGGTTGCCATTTCCTTCTCTAGGAGATCTTCCTGACCGAGGGATTGAGCCCAGATCTCCCGCATTGTAGGCAGACACGTTACCATCTGAGCCACCAGGGAAGTCCATTTTTATTGAAAGGCCACCAACAATGCTATACCTACACCTCCCAGCTTAGCACTACCTAGTAGGCAGAGAGTGACTCTCAGGACCCTATCTGGGTCATACAGACATGCCTTCATCATTTGCTGGGTTTTAGGGCATTGAGCCCCTCTGGTTGATCCACCTGGGTCACTTTTGCACCCTGTACCCCCACGTGGATAGGGATCCACGTGGAGTGGGGGAGGGGACCCACATGGAGTGGGGGAGGGGTCCTCCTCTAGGTGCAAGAAGAAGGGAGATGGGAAAGCCCACAGAGCAGATAAAACTATACCAAAACTAGGCCATCACTCACCAGACTTTCAAAGGATTTGTGATCAAAAAGGTCAAGAACCTTAGGTCTTCTTAGAGTCAAAGGCCATATCATGGATTTCCTATGAGGTCGTGTTCAACACTCTGCTGGCCTAACTGAAGAAGATGGAACATTTGGAATGGAATTTGGGTGGAACACACTTTGCTTCAGCCACCCAAGTGCGCTCTGGGTACTCACTCTGCAAAATGTGCTGGTGATTTCAGTTTCCTTTTTGGAGACATTACCGTGTTTGGATTTCCTTCATCTGCACAAGTCTACTGATCGAGTCTTTCCAAATGACTTGGAACAGATAAAAACAAATAAAAGATCCTGTGCTCTGTAAAACGTACTTTTACGCATGATGAACTTCATCATGGTCTGACTGTTTGTGACTCTGCATCCCTGAAAACTCTCCATATAATTTGCATCAACCAGAACTCAGGGAGATCTCAAATGCAGGATATTTGCTTCCCTCACTCTCAGTGCCTGGAGCCCTGCTGCAGTGCATATACAAAGGGCTCAGCACCTTTACAAAATCACATGGACACTCAGGTTGTTTGCCTTCTCTTTTGGAATAAAAGTGAAGGCGCTTAGTCATGTCCAACTCTTTGTGACCACATGGATTGTAGCCTACCAGGCTCCTTCATCCATGGGATTTTCCAGGCAAGAGTACTGGAGTGGATTGCTATTTCCTTCTCCAGGGGATCTTCCCAACCCAGGTATCGAACCTGGGTCTCCCGCATTGCAGGCAGACGCTTTACCATTTGAGCCGTCAGGGAAGCCCCACACTGAAAACCTAGCTATAAAGAGTGAATGAATGAGTGAAAGTTGCTCAGTTGTGAGCGACCTCATGGACTATACAGTCCATGGAATTTTCCCAGGCAGAATACTGGAGTGGGTAGCCATTCCCTTCCCCAGGGGATCTTCCCAACTCAGGGATTAAACCGTGGTCTCCTGCATTGCAGGTGGATTCTTTACCAGCTGAGCTACCAGAGAAGCCCATAAAAGAAGTGCTCTTTTAGGCCATTCTACAGAGGGGAGTTAACCTCTCCCTGGCTTGATAGAAAACACCTCCCCAGGAGAATGGAAATTAGACAATGTTTTGTGTAGATGTTACCCTCAAGGAGTAGGGAACGAGTTTCCATTGGTCTTAATTAGGGGATCTGTTTTAATGCTCCATTGAACTGCTTTCTGATGGCCCATCAGAGTTCATGAGAGGGATATTAAGCGCCACGGCTTTCTGCGTGAGATGTCCAGTGGGATGGCATGGGCTGATGGAGCTACAAAGAGGAGGGGAAAATGAAAGAGAGAACCAGAATGCCCTGTGTCTTGGTTCTGGTGCTGGTCCACTCTCCTGTCTAAGCAGGAACAGTGTTGGGTCAATGGACCGCCAGCTGACCCCTCCCACAGGGAGCTAAGCTCTGTCACTGGGAGAATTCTACCTGCTGCCTTCCCTCAGGGCAACTGAAAGGCTCAGGAGACCTAGGAGACCAAAGCGCTACTTGAGATGCTAAACTGAGCCTCTGGAAGTGCTTAACTGGGTGGTCGGGGGAGGAGAGAGGGATACCTCTATTGCACAAATTGCATTTATCAGTTGAAAATCACAGTGAGTTGACAGGACTGGAGAGTCAATGAAGGCACCATCCTCATCCATCTAGAGTAAAGACGTCCTGCTCCTCTGCAAATCACAGAGGCTGGAGCCTGAGAATGACATTTCCCAGAATTTCTTGCAGCAAAGTTTCAGATTGGACTGTGTCAATGACCACAGGCATTAAGGTGTGATTCACCAGGTGCACAGAGGCCAAATCAATGTTATTGCTTCTCTGGTGGTGGTGGGCACATGCGTAGGTTTTGGCAAATGGGATGCTTTGGGATGACCCCAGACATTATCCTTGGATATCCTTTGCTGCCCATGATTATCAGTAGTGGTTGTTCTGTGACTCCACCTTTCTAATCCTCTAAAAACTCGTGGAGAATCTAAGAGCTGGTGGGAGCTCTAGCTTTCTCTTCTACAGCTCTTCCGATGGTTTTGTTAGAACCTATTTCCCTTCCAGTTTGAAATACCTACAATGTATTTTTTTTCTGATTCTTAATGGCTACTCGTTGTTGTTCAGTTGCTAAGCTGTGTTGGGTTGTTTGACACCCCATGGACTGCAGCACGCCAGGCTCTTTTGTCCTCCACTATCTCCCGAAGTTTGCTCAAGTTCATGTGCATTGAGTTGGTGATGCTATCTAATCATTTTATCCTCTGCTGCCACTTTTCCTTTTGCCTTCAATCTTTCCCAGCATCAGGGTCTTTTACAATGAGTCGGCTCTTTGTATCAGGTGTCCAAAGTACTGGAGCTTCAGCTTCAGCATCAGTCCTTGCAATGAATATTCAGGGTTGATTTTCCGTAGGACCACTGGTTTGATCTTGCTGTCCAAGGGACTGTGAAGAATCTTCTCCAGTACCATAATTTAAAAGCATCAATTCTTCGGCACTCAGCCTTCTTTATGGTCCAACTCTCACATCTGTACATGACTACTGGAAAAATAGCTTTGACTATAAGTTCCTTTGTTGGCCAAGTGATGTCTCTGCTTTTTAATATGCTATCTAATAAGTATGGGCAGAACTATTCAAATCCAAGTTTGGTGATAGTGGAGGCCACTCCAGTGTTAAAATACATTTCAACTCCACATTTTTGTGTGTGTAGGGGGGTGGAGTCAAGACAGTCACTCTCATTGCAAAGATGCTTTCTTTAAACCCTATATACAGTGCACTAGGTGGTAAAAGTGCTACACTGGCCACTCATACAGTTAGGTTTTTTTTTTTTTTTAATCAAAGAATGTAGTTTTTCAGAATGTGAGCTCTAGCAGTGTGAGGCCAAGATGGCAAGGGATGAGGGACAAGGAGGAAATTCCCAAAGCAGAGGAGTAGCAGTTTTTGCTTTGCCAGATTCACATAAGCATTACATAAACTTTTCTTCACTTAATTGTCTTCACAAGCTTTGTCTATTGCTCACTCAGTTATTCAACAAATATTTCTTGAATATCCACCATGTGACACAACTTGTATAAGTAGCTGTGCCGTATCCATGAGTAGAACAAAATGAACGTGTCCTCCTTAGTGCTCTTATGCTAGCATGCGTAGGCACAGAGGGAGAAGACACAATATGCATAGTAAATACATAACTTTAAAGTTGTGTTTAAGATGATACTGCGAGAAACAGGTTAAAGGGAATCAGACCTCCTCCAGGTGACGTGGAGGTGAGTGGGTTATTATTTTAAATATATTCATCAGGGTAGGACTGATTGAGATGACAGATGAGCAAAGACTTAAAAAAGTGAAGGAGGTGATGACTGGAGTATCCGAGGGAACGGCATTCTAGGCGGAGGGAACAGCCAGTGCAAATGCCCTGACGCAGGTGAGTATCTAGAATCTTTAAGCAACATCAAAGAGGGCGATGTAGTTGGAGAGAAGTGACAATGGGAAGAGCCCAAGATAAAGTCAGAGAAATAACACAATGCAGTGCAGACTGTGGGAGGGGGTGTGGTTCATGCAGAAATTTTGAGGCCACTGCAAGGTTTTTGACTTTTACTTTGAATGGAAAGAAGAGCCATCAGAAGATTGTGAGTTAAAGGGTGACATGATTTGACCCATGCTATTTTTGGAGGCAAATTTACCTACAATAAAATGCATAGATCTGAAGAGTATCATCTGATAAATTTGGAAAACTGTGAAATCCGTGAAACTATCACCCAAGACAAGATAAGGAATATTTTTCTCACTCTTGAAATTTCCATCATCACTCTTATTATATATTATGTTTATTGTTTCTTCTCCCCTATTTTTTATGGGTTTCATTCTTCTTTTTTGAGTTTCTAAAGGAGGTAGTTTAGATCTGGAGTTGGCAAACATTTTGTGTCAAGTGCTAGATGGTAAATACTTCAGGTTTTGGAGAACATATACTCTTTGTTGCAATTACTCACCACTGCCACTGTAACACAAAGCAGTCATAGGCCATTTGTAACCAAATAAGCATGGCCGCCTTCCGATAAAACCATTAACAAAAATAGACAGCAAACCGGATTTGGCTTGGAGGCTGCAGTTTGCTGAGCCCTGGATTAGATCATTGATTTTGAATTTTTCCTTTTTCTTCTTGCTATTGTATTTTTTCAGTACTAAAATTTCCATTTGATTCTTATTTCTTTGCTGAGGCTAGTTTTTCATTTGTTTTAAAATGAAAGTGAAAGTCACTCAGTCGTGTCCAACTCTTTGCAACCCCATGGACCATACAGTCCATGGAATACTCCAGGACGGAATACTGGAGTAGGTAGCCTTTCCCTTCTCCAGGGGATCTTCCCAACCCAGGGATGGAACCCAGGTCTCCTGCATTGCAGGCGGATTCTTTACCAGTTGAGCCACAAGAGAAGTCCAAAAAAACTGAAGTGGGTAGCCTATCCCTTCTCCAGGGGACCTTCCCGAACCAGGAACGGAACCAGGGTCTCCTGCATTGCAGGTGAACTCTTTACCCACTGAGCTGTCCAGGAAGCCCGTTTGTTGTACGGCTACTTGTAACGGCACACTGAAGCATCCTTGCAATGCTGCCGCTTAGTCTCTCAGTAGTATCTGACTTTTTGTGACCCCGTGGACTGTGGCCCATCAGGCTCCTCTGTCCATGCAATTTTCCAGGCAAGAATATGGAAGCAGGTTGCCATTTCCTACTTTGGGGGATCTTCCCTACCCAAGGATCAAACCTGTATCGCTTGAGCATCTCCTGCATTGCAGTCAGATTCCAGCCACTACACCACCTGGGAAGCCCATTCTTGCAATGGCTGCATTAAAATCTTGGGCACAGAATTCTATCATCTGGATCATCTGGTGTGGAATCTGTCGACTGTCTTTCTCACTTAAGTTGAGATTTTCCTGGTTCTTGAGGGAAAGGGTGATTGTTTTGATGGAAACCCGGACAACTTGGGAGTTACATTAGGAGCACCTGGACCTTCTTTCAATTTTCTGTTGTCATCCGCCTCCACTGAAGCCGCTCTGGTGGGTCTGCCTCTGGGTCCCAGGTGGGTGTGGAAGTCCGAATCTTCCACTCGGCCTCTGCTGATACCATCCTGGCTGAGACAGGCAGGGTGCTTAACATTTCCTGCTCATCAGGGAGCCTCCGCTGACACTGCAGTGTCACTGTGTTATCGCTGGACAGTGGTGAAGGGTTGGCTGTCTGTGAGGTCTCGTCTGATTCCCAGCAGCAGAGCTGGGGAGGGGCACCTCTTTACTGCCAGGTAGGGGTGGGACTTCGGGCTCCTGTAGCTCATTCCCGCCCAGCAGACATGAACGTCCCTCTTCTCTAAGCTGCCTTCTCTGATACCATCCTGGTGGAGGAGGTGGGTGTCATATGACTGAGTGGTGAAGGTGGAAGTCTAGGCTCCCCTCCTGGACTTCGTGGTGATGGCAGGAGTGGAGTACAGGTTTGTCTGCCTAGAATAGTATAGTTAGCATCTGAAAGTTTCTTGTCTTGTTAGGTTGCACTTTATTTGGTCCTTTGGTTAGGTTTCCCCCACCCCCCGCCTGCTGCACCTCTTGGGATATGGAGTTTCTGGCTTCTCTGCACCCAGTCTGCTGCTGCTGCTGCTAAGTTGCGTCAGTCCTGTCTGACCCTGTGCGACCCAATAGACAGCAGCCCACCAGGCTCCCCTGTCCCTGGGATTCTCCAGGCAAGAACACTGGAGTGGGTTTCCATTTCCTTCTCCAATGAATGAAAGTGAAAAGTGAAAGTGAAGTCACTCAGTCATGTCCAACTCTTCACGACCCCATGGACTACAGCCTACCAGGCTCCTCCATCCAAGGATTTTCCAGGCAAGAGTACTGGAGTGGGGTGCCATTGCCTTCTCTGCCGCACCCAGTCTAGAATGACCGAAAACCCAGGGACGTCAGTGCCATGTTGTCCTTGAGGACCTGAGATCTCTAGTCAGCCCGCCTTCTTCTCTGCATCCTGATACTCCTAACGACCTGCTCACAGTTGAACTTCAATGCCCTTAGCTCACCTACTTGCCTCCCATGGGGCCAGTTTAGCTGGATATCTTCAGCTCTTACCAAGTCCCTTTAAAGAGACACTGTCCAGCCCTTTTTAATAACTGGTAGATCTCTAGACTTCTTTCCATGTATCCCCTCAGGGTCTTTGTTTAGGCAACTTTGTCTGGATTTCCTCACCAAAGAATACCTCCTCTTTCAAAAGCCTGCTCAGCAGAGCCTCAAGGATGCTCCCAGGGTAAATCTCTGTCTTCACTGATCTCCTGGAGTACTTTGTAAACAAATATTCTCACTCTAGAACCTCCACCGTGTGCTGGGTGAGTGCCAGGTGCCAGGACTCACAGATGGATCAGATTGTCTTCTTTCTCTAGGGATTTGCAGCCTGGTTTTCTTGCCACACTACAGCGGAGCTTTTAGTTTCCATGGCTGTCTCCTGCCAGACCTAAGGAAGACAGATCTATGTCTTCTACTGTTTCTGTTCTGCAAGTACCTAGTATCAGACATGACACATAATAGGGACTTAAATGCATGAAAAAAATCTAATTATGCTAAGAATAGGACCATCACTCTTGGAGCTTATTACCATCAACAGTTGTTGAAATTCCATGAATTTCAACAAGCCGAGGACGCGCCATCCTGGATGTGATGAAATGCAAGCCACACTTGTTTGTACTCTCAGGAGTCAAAGTAGTTCTATGTTCTAGAATTGTCCTCAGACTCATGCATTGTAGGAACAATATGTCAGAGATCCGTTAATTAATCCAGTATTTCTAGAAGTGTGCTTATGTTGGACTGATGAAATGTAAGATGACTTTTAGTGGTAGACAGATGAATTTTTTAAATAGTTATTTATTTTGACTGTATATTAGGAGAATATACATAGAACACCCAAGATATCATTGCTTGACAAGTGAATGAGTATAAAGGCAAACACGAGACAATGATGTTTTAAGTAATAGAACAGGGGCTCTTTTTTCTGGCTGTCCAGTTGTGAGGACTCTGAGCTTCCATTGCAGGGGGCATGGATTCGATCCCTGTTTGGGGAACTAAGATCCTGCATGGCACACAGCATGGCTAAAAAAATAAAGTTATGTTCAAAATGAAAAAAAAAAAAAAGGGATAGAAGAGCTAAGATGAAGCCATGGTAACGATCATGAAGTTAGGACGTGAATGAGGACAGTTTGCTTATTTTACAGATGACTGAACCAAGGCAAGGAGGAGTTTTGCTCAAGTTCACACAGCTTGAGAGTGGTGGAGCAGGAATGAAGTCTCTGACCACCTTGGACTCCAGCTGGGGAAATTTCTGGGTCGCATCTCCAGCTCCGTGCGGTTGTAGCAAAGGACAGGCTGGAGGGCAGGAATTTGGGTGTGGGCACCAGGTGGCCTGTTTGGAGCCGGAGAAGAGTGTGGGAGAGAAGGAGGAAACCAAATGGAACAGAGAGGCCCGGGGCGTGATAATAAGCCTTCAGTTCGGTCTGGGCTGCAGACGGCCGGGCGGCGGTGGGTGGCCGCGCCCTGGTTACTCTCCGCGGGGGGCTGGGGGGGAAGCATCACTCAAGACAGACAGCCTCCCTTAGCTGCGGACTAATGCCAGTGGACCCTGCTACCAGCAAAGGGCCAAGGAAGAGATTTTTTTCGCTCATATCCAGACAGTGTCTTTTTTTATTTTGTTCCAGCGCGCAGCACTCTTTGGTGCCTTCGAGGTGGAGGTCTTTTCTCATCTCCCCGGAGGGGGCGAGGGGACTTTTCTTTGGGTATTGGATTGAAAGGGATAGAAGAAAAGAATCTGATTAGCCTTCTGCTTCCACTTCACTCTTGGGGAAGACTGCAGCTGAGAACAAACCCGGCCCGCCAAAGAGAAACCCGACTGAAAGCGACTTAGCAGCAGCAGCAGCGGCAACCTTGTCTGCAGAGGCCTGAGCTGTCTGAGCCGGTTGACTGGCTCTTCTGGGAGTCAAGGTTGTTTGGGCTTCCTTGTTTTCTGCGGAAGGATATCTTCTTGAACAGTTGATTTTTTTTTTTTTTTAAGTATTTATTTATTTGGCTGTGCTGGGTCTAGTTGTAGCCACGTGGGATCTTCAGTTGAAACCTGCAAACTCTTACTTGTGGCATGTGGGCATGTTCCCTGAGCAGGGATTAGGAACCCTGCTTTGGAAGCATGGAGTCTTAGCCACTGGACCACCTGGGAAGTTGCTTGAACAGATGGATCTTTTAAGCCAGGATTTCATGCAGAAAAGCCTACCCACCAGGCTCTCCTTAAAGAACAATTTCCCTCCCCCCCACTTGTTCAACTGATATGTGTTGAGCATCAGCCACGCCTCAGATGCTCTCTTGGGCACTGGGGTGTGATAGAAAAGCAGGCAGCCTCCTCACCCTCTTTCCTTCTAGAGGGAAGACACCAATACCCCAGTCAAGGCAGGAGGAAATCACATATAGATTGTGACTGGTGCTATGGAGGAGAGACACCGAGGAGGAGCTGGAGAATGATAGGAGAGGCCCGGTTTGGAGGGGCAGGCAGGGCAGAGCCATGAGAAGAAGGGACTAGAGGTCGAGACCCAAAATGTAAGAAGTCAACCACCGCATGTGAGAAGCAGGGTGTGGAGTCATCTGCGTGGAGTGCACAAGGGCAAAGGCTCGGCGGTAGGAGAGAGTGGCACCTTCTTGAAGGCCTGTGTGTCTGGAATGTCATGCTGTGGAGTAGGAAGCGGGCCTTGGGGTTCAGGGAGAAGCTGAATGGTGGCGGTCTCTGCAGACTCTAGTGAGGAGGTTGCACTTTCTTGGAAGAGCAGTGGGAAGCCACTGAAAAGCTCATCACTGGTGGCCAGCCAGTGCTCACGGATGAAGGGAAGATGGAAGTCGCCCCACTCCCGGTGGACTCAAGCCCAAGCATCAGAAAGATGTACGGAGGCTGTGTTAGCTTGTCCTCTCTGTCCTCCTGGATTGTGAGTGGTACTTCCACTGTTGACAGTGGGACACTTTAAGTAACAGCCTAAAAGACCTCATTGTATACAATGAAGCTGGTTCAAGATATAAAGTATTGTTTGCAATAAGTCCAGTGAGAAATTTCCCCCACAATCCAGCACTAGGAAAAAGTCTTCCATTTTCTGAATAGCAAAATGTGTCTCTTCCTTCTCTGTGACAGAAGGAATTACAGACCTGCCTCTGGTTGCTTGTCCCCTTTGGTTGCTAGGAGACATGGAGTAAAATATCTATGGCCCCCAAAGACCTGACCTAAATATTGATTCCACTTCCTGTTATGGTCTTGACATCCAGGTTAAAAAAAAAAAATCTTCTTGGTACTGCTTTTTTCCTACATCCTTTCTGTATTGAAGCTGTGTGGTTACCAAGTGGCTTCAGTAATGACTGACTGTGACACTGTAGACTGTAGCCCACCAGGTTCCTCTGTCCATGGGATTCTCCAGACAAGAATACTGGACTGGGTTGCCATTCCCTGCTCCCTTCCTGACCCAGGGATTGAACCCACTTCTCTTATGTCTCCTGCATTGGCAGGCAAGTTCTTTACCACTAGTGCCACCTGGGAAGCCCTTATTGAAGCAGGCATAAATTTTAAAAAAAGGATTCTTCTCTCGATGGTCCTCTGAATCACTATGCTACCTTGTTGCAGCCCAGGCCAGTGTCTCTCCCATTTTCTGGCACTCCATATCTTCATCCTTTGAGGGGCAGGGAGGTCCCATGTCCTCCAAGAGCTCTTCCAGGTTGTCACCCTTCTCCAGGTTTCTCCAGCTCTTTGGTGAGTTCCACACGGCTTAGTCTCAAGCCTGGATTCACATTTTTTCTGTGTGTTACTCTTCTCTTTCTAATGAGATTATATTTTAAAATTCAGGGACCAACATTTGATGAAACTACTACTGGCAAGGGGCTTGCCAGGTGGCACGAATGGTCAAGAACCCACCTGCCAATGCAGGGGACACAGGAGACACGGGTTCGACCCCTGGCTCTGGAATATCCCCTAGGAGGGCATGGCAACCCACTCCAGGGTTCTTGCCTGGAGAATCCCATGGACAGAGGAGCCTGGTGGGCTATAGACCATAGGGTCACAAAGAGTCAGGCAGGACTGAAGCGACCTAGCACGCATGTACATCATTGATAACATGCCTACTGGGTGCAAAGTCTAAATGAAAATTCACTTCCTAATGCTCACAACTACCCTGTGAGGAAGGGTGTTTGCCTCTTTTTTACAGAGAAGAAAACTGAGGGGGATAGAAGTTGCCTATAAATGTGACAAGAGAGAAAGTAGGTAGACCCAGGATACACACCCTGGCTGCAAAGCTTGTTTTATTGGGGCCACACCATTCCTTACCTTTTCTGAGCTCATTGTGGGGTCCAACAAGAGCTATCTCTCACATAACTGTAAGGCCACCTCCCACCTGCTCTCTGCCGCTAGAAAAATCTTCCAATCGAGAGTAGGTTTTCATTTAGAGCAAGAAACCAGATTTTAGTGCAAAAAACTCTCCCCAAATCCTCTTCGGCACTTTGCCATGGAGCTATCAGGCATGACATGGGGACTGGGTTTCATGCCAGATGCCGGGAAGGATACAGAGGTCACTGACCCATGGTGTCTGTCCCCAGTGGGCCCCTAGTCAAGGGCTCAGCACAGATTCCTTTCTGAGCATCTGTTTTGAGGAGAGGCCAGTGGGAAGAGTACTGCCCTTGTTAAAGTGGCAGAGAGACAGCAGGTAGGGGAGATGGTGCTGTTCAAGGCTGCGTTGTTCTTGGTTTACTCATGGAGAGAGAGCCAGAGGGGATAGAAAACAAGTGGCTATGAAAGTGCTTGAAAGGGTTTGTGCATCAGTTCAGTTCAGTCGCTCAGTCGTGTCCGACTCTTTGTGATCCCATGGAAGGCAGCACACCAGGCTTCCCTGTCCATCACCAACTCTGACAAAACGTGGTCCACTGGAGAAGGGAATGGCAAACCACATCAGTATTCTTGCCGTGAGAACCCCATGAAGAGTTTGTGTATCATGTGGATGCAGAATATCCTTACTTTTTGCAATGGTCACTTACCTACCAGCTAAGGCACGTGAGGGCAGCTTCAGGCTGTGCTTTTCAAAGTGCACCCCAGGGTCTTCCTCCTTTTGATTCATCCACCATAAGAACCCTAGGTTCATGGCCCATTGCAGACTTACAGAATCTATATTTCTGAAGATAAGACTCAGGAATTCACTTTCCGGCCTCTCCTCCGTCAGTTCTCATTCACCTAAAAGCTTGAACATCAGAGATATAGGGAAAAGCACAAACACCAAGATGGGCACTCCTTAGAGCATCACAAATTTAAGCTGTCTCAGAATCTGAGTGGGTACTGGTGGACACTGGTGAGACGGGGTCACCGTGAATGTAACAGGAGTGGGTGGAGCCCGTGGGTGGAAGGTACATGACCGTGGCCAAGTCAAGAAATCCACATTTCATTTAAAAAGTAAGCATGGGGGCAGGAAATTGGAGGAACAGTTGCTGGGATGGGGGAAGGAAGCAAAGTCAAGAGTAAAGTCATATTTTTGAGATTAGTTGTTTGTCAGTTGCTTCATTTGCTATTATTTTCTCCCATTCAATGGAAGGCTGTCTTTTCACCTTGCTTATATTTTCCTTTGTTGTGCAGAAGCTTTTAATTTTAATTAGACCCCATTTGTTTATTTTTGCTTTTATTTCCAGTATTCTGGGAGGTGGATCATAGAGGATCCTGCTGTGATTTCTGTCAGAGAGTGTTTTGCCTATGTTCTCCTCTAGGAGTTTTATAGTTTCTGGTCTTACATTTAGATCTTTAATCCATTTTGAGTCTATTTTTGTGTGTGGTGTTAGAAAGTGATCTAGTTTCATTCTTTTATAAGTGGTTGACCAGTTTTCCCAGCACCACTTGTTAAAGAGATTGTCTTTACTCCATTGTATATTCTTGCCTCCTTTGTCAAAGATAAGGTGTCCATATGTGTGTGGATTTATCTCTGGGCTTTCTATTTTATTCCATTAATCTATATTTCTGTCTTTGTGCCAGTACCATACTGTCTTGATGACTGTGGCTTTGTAGTAGAGCCTGAAGTCAGGCAGGTTGATTCCTCCAGTTCCATTCTTCTTTCTCAAGATTGCTTTGGCTATTCAAAGCAACTTATGCAGCTCAATTCCAGAAAAATAAATGACCCAATCAAAAAAATGGGCCAAAGAACTAAATAGACATTTCTCCAAAGAAGACATACAGATGGCTAGCAAACACATGAAAAGATGCTCAACATCACTCATTATTAGAGAAATGCAAATCAAGACCACAATGAGGTACCACTTCACACCAGTCAGAATGGCTGTGATCTAAAAGTCTGCAAGCAATAAATGCTGGAGAGGGTGTGGAGAAAAGGGAACCCTCTTACACTGTTGGTGGGAATGCAAACTAGTACAGCCACTATGGAGAACAGCGTGGAGATTCCTTAAAAAATTGCAAATAGAGCTGCCTTATGACCCAGCAATCCCACTGCTGGGCATACACACCAAGGAAACCAGAATTGAAAGAGACACATGTACCCCAATGTTCATCGCAGCACTGTTTATAATAGCCAGGACATGGAAACAACCTAGATGTCCATCAGCAGATGAATGGATAAGAAAGCTGTGGTACATATACTCAATGGAGTATTACTCAGCTGTTAAAAAGAATACATTTGAATCAGTTCTGATGAGGTGGATGAAACTGGAGCCGATTATACAGAGTGAAGTAAGCCAGAAAGAAAAACACCAATACAGTATACTAACACATATATATGGTATTTAGAAAGATGGTAATGATGACCCTGTATGCGAGACAGCAAAAGAGACACAGATGTGTAGAGCAGACTTTTGGACTCTGAGGGAGAGGGAGAGGGTGGGATGATTTGGGAGAATGGCATTGAAACATGTATACTATCATGTAAGAAACGAATCGCCAGTCTATGTTTGATGCAGGATACAGGATGCTTGGGGCTGGTGCACGGTGATGATCCAGAGAGATGATATGCGGTGGGAGGCGGGAGGGGGGTTCATGTTTGGGAACTCGTTTACACCCGTGCTGGATTCATGTCAATGTATGGCAAAACCAATACAGTATTGTAAAGTAAAATAAAGTAAAAATAAACATTTTTTTTAAAAAAAAGAGAGTAAAGTCAGATGGCCTAAGATGAGCCCCAAGAGTGAATGTGGAGGGAGGGTGTCTGGTGGGCTTGTGTTGACCTCCACTGACCAGGCATGAATAGCCTGGGCTGTTTGAATGGCTGGAACAGAGAGCCAAATCCTGTCTGCAGGGTATGAGCCCAGGGTGATGGTGCTGGAGATATAAGTTTGATTCCCGTCCAGCCGCAGGCCTGGGAAGGAGGCCTGGTGACTCGGGCCTCCTTCTGCAAGACCAGCCTTCCTTTGTTCTCACCCGTTCCTACCCTCTTACTTCTGAGTCCTCCTCACCGCTACGTAGGTGGCAATTGATCCATAATGGACATGTTTTTATTAGAGTAATGGTACCACTTTCTACAGAAAAGAGCAATGCAATTTTGTTAATGAAAGTCATGTGTTGAGACAGGGGTGGATGATGGGGAACTTCTGGGTCTGGTTTGGCCCCGGCTCAAAACCTTCCGGGAAAACACAAACTTTGAGGGCCACACCCAGAAAGTCCCATTTACCTCTGTCAGGCCCATCTGCTTTGCATTAGAGCAATAATAACAGTCGTCTCGCAGTGCCCTTTCATAAATATAAAATATGTAATAAAACGGTTATTAGAAGGTAATCAATGGTGCTTATGTTTTCTTCTGGGCAGACATTAATGGTGAATTGGTGCATAGTCCCTTGGCTATTTTGTGTGATTGGCCAAAGTCCACCTTGCTCCTGGGCTCTTGGAGGTCAGAGGGCAGGACCCCTGAGAGTTCATTCCTGCGCTAGGGAGGCATCTCTGGGGATGCTTTTACTGGAGAGGAGAGAGAAGAACAACTCTAGGATTGGTCCAGGGAAAACCCACACCGACCAAATAGCATTAACGCTAGGGTTAAATGAACTAACACTGATCAAGAGAAGAAGCCCAATGGGCTTCACATCACCAGGGCTTATTTTCCCTTCCCCACCTCCCTATCTCTCCTTGTTTGAATATTACAAAGCAACCCGTAGAATACCAAGAAAATGAAGGGCATGTTTCAAGAAAGTAAAAATCCTTCCTATTGGTTATCTATAAGAGAAAAGAATCTTAAAAAGAATAGATATAGGTATATGTATAACTGAATCACTTTGCTGTACACCTGAAACTAACGCAACATTGTAAATCAACTATATGCCAATAAAAATTAAAATAAAAAAATCTTTCCCATCGAGGAAGCCCACATGATCTTCCCTTTCTCTTCTAAAGCACTCACTGAAGGGCCTCATGATTTAAAACTTGATAAAATCAGATAGGCCTGACCCAGAGTGAGGGATGGGGAGGGAGGTGGGAGGGGGAACACATGTACACCCGTGGCGGATTCAAGTCAATGTATGGCAAAATCAAATATTGTAAAGTAAAATGAATAAATATATTAATTAAAAAAATAAGATAGGGCTTCCCAGGTGACTCAGTGGTAAAGAATCCACCTTCCAATGCAGGAGACACGGGAGATGAGGATTCGAACCCTGGATTGGGAAGATCACCTGGAGGAGGAAATGACAACCCACTTTAGTATTCTTGCCTGCAAAATTCCATGGACAGAGAAGCCTGGTGGGCTAGAGTCCCCGGGGTCACAGAGTCCGCTAGGACTGAATGACATCATACACGCATCCTGTCCTCAGGGATCACAATATTGGGTGGGAAGCAGCAGAGATTGCGTAGGCAGTTTGTTGGGAGCTAAAACTACTGCCTGAGTAAGTTCTAGAAGAGCTCGGAGGAGAAAACCTACTTCCCTGAGGTCTCAGCTTCTGGGTCACTCTAATCCGGGAGCTGGTGATGGACAGGGAGGCCTGGCGCGCTGAGATTCATGGGGTTGAGGAGAGTCGGACATGCCTGAGCGACTGAACTGAACTGAACTGAACACAACTGCCTGAGTAAGTTCTAGAAAAGCTCGGAGGAGAAAACCTACTTCCCTGAGGTCTCAGCTTCTGGGCCACTCTAATCGGAGTGTTCTCTGGGGTTCCTTCCTCACCACCCCTCCATGCTCCTGCGCCTTCTCCCTGGGTGTTGTCAAATAGACCAGGGGCTTCAAAGAACACACACATACAATTTAACCCCCAAGACCTCTCCCTAGTGCAGACTGCTCCCCAAAACTCCAGACCTAGTGTCTGAGTGCCTCCTGGACCCTCCACTGGCAATCCCAAAGTCACTTGCAACTCAACACATCACTATTCAAAGTCATGGTCTTTCTCCCAAGACAGTGTCAGAAAAATCAGGACAACCTGCCTCTCATCACTTAGCAAGAGCAAAGAACAGTGACCAGATTCAAACCCAGCACTGCAAATCCTAGACTTTTTTCAGACACTACAGTCTCCGGGTCAGGAAATGTGGGGAGGGAGGCAGCAGCCTTTCCCTCTTGCTTTGTGTCTCTGCGAAGCTCTCTTCCACCGTGCTCTGTTTGGTATTCTGTGCTCTGTTCAGCAAGTCTCCTGGTTTCCTTTCTCAGGAAGGAAACCAGCACTGATGACTTCCTTTTCCCACTTCACACGTTAAGCCTCAGCTTCCACACGTGGCTGTGACAGCAGAAAGATTCATTCTCTGGGAAGGGAGACTCTTCTGAGCCCTTGCACTGGACTCCATTCTTTCACGGGATTCTGGTGCCTCTCCACCAGAGATGGAGCAGGTTTTAGCCTCCATTGTGCCTCCAGGCCCTAGAGTCGTGCTTGGCTTAGACTTGATGCTCAGCATGTGCTGAGTGAATAGATACTGTTTTCCACACCAGGCAGGAATGTGTTTCTTGCAACCGCATGCATTGAAAGGTTGGCTGTAGACTGCCGAATTTGAAAGGAAGTCCAGTTGTTCAGACGGCAATTCAACATGCATTAAAAAAAAATTATTTTATTGTTGCATAGCTGATTTCCAATGTTGGGTCAATTTCTGCTGTACAGGAAAGTGATTCAGTTTTATATATTCATATATGTATTATATATATGTATTCTTTTTTAAAATATTTATTTATTTTGCTGCACTTGGTCTTAGCTGTGGCAAGACGTTTAGTTGAGACCCCCTACATGGGGAGTATGGCGTCTTAGCCGCTGGACCACCAGGGAAGTCCCTATATATTCTTTCTCATAATCATGGGATGTTGAATGTAGTCCTCTGGGCTATAGAGTAAGACCTTGTTCTTTATCTGTCCTATAAGGGGACAACAGAGGATGAGGTGGTTGGATGGCATCACTGACTCTATGGGCATGAGTTTGAGCAAGCTCCGAGAGTTGGTGGTAGACAGGGAAGCCTGGTGTGCTGCAGTCCATGGGGTTGCAAAGAGTCAGACGTGACTGAGCGATTGAACTATATATTAGAGTTTGTATCTGCTAATGCCAAACTCCCAGTCCATTCCTCTCTCACTAGTTTTGTCTGGTTACATGCCCAGGAGTGAGATTGCAGGTTTATAGGGCAACTCTAGTTTTATCAGCATCCATTTACTGATTTTTACAATATACCAGGTATTGTGCCAGGTGCTGGGATTTCAGGACAGAATAAGACACATCTGTGGCCTCAGGTGCCTTCCCTTGTGGCTCAGCTGGTAAAGAATCTGCCTGCAATGTGGGAGACCTGGGTTCGATCCCTGGGTTGGGAAGATACCCTGGAGAAGGGAAAGGCTACCCACTCCACTATTTTGGCCTGGAGAATTCCATGGACTGTATAGTTCATGGGGTTGCAAAGAGATGGACACGACTGAGCGACCTTCACTTCATGGGCCTCAGGTGGCTGAGAGGGGACAGAAGGGAGGAGGCAGAAGTGGTCGGAGGAGCAGACAGGACAAGGCAGCAGTTGTGTGGCAGTGTGTTTGGCACAAGACAGAGGCGCTGACATGGGCCAGAGTAGGGAACCACTCACTCTGTGGGGATGAGAGGGGATGAGTTAGGAGGTGACCACACACTTGAGCTCCTCAGACCCTGAGATCCTCAGCTAACTGTCCAGGGACAGGACAGAGGGGACCTTTCTTGATCTCTCTTGGGTGAAAGTGAAACTTCCGCTAGCGCTTTAAAGAGAAGCAAAATCGAGATCTGTGATATCTCAGAGTTGAAGGGGGTATTAGAAGTATCTAATCCAGTGGACTTCCAATTTCCTTTTAGTAGCAGAAACCTCAACCTAGATCTTACCAGGACACCCATTTTGTAAAATGTATCCAAAGCGAGGGTCTCTGATAGCTTGAAAACCATAATCTAGGCCATGGGTCTCATTTTTCGGGTGAGGAAACCAAGGACAGAAGCCCAGAGCCCATGAGGGGCAAAGTGGAGTGTGCATCCCTGGTTTCCGCTCTGCGTGCCAGGGTGGGTGTGGACAGCGGGGTAGAGGAATCATCCAGACAGCCCAGCCTGGAGGCCTGAGATTAACCATCAGGTGCGGCAGACAATGACATTCTGCACAGGCGAGATCCGCTGGTCCCATTCTCCCTCCTTACAGTTTCTGTCAAAACATGCAGGCAGGATTCTGCTTCTTCTCACGTTTTAAAAACATACAGTGGACTCGTGTTTACAATACCGCAAAGGGAGGTGACACGGAACAGCAGAGCACGCTGCCCCCTGGAAGAGCCAGCCGGTCTTCTCCAGGGCTTGCTGGGTCCCAGGCCATGAGCTCTCGAAACACTCTCCTCTGGGCTCCAACTCAGAGAGGCTCGCTGGGGGATATCTCCCAGCTTCAGGTCTTAAACAGTGTTCTACGTTGTGCAAACAAACAGCACCAACAATGATCTGACCCTTGGATCCTAGCCACGTCTGTCTGGGCCACTCAGCCTGGGAGTCTTGCGGTGGGTGTAGAGGGAAAACAGATGAGGCATCAGATTTCCATTTCCAGATCCTGTGTTTCTGCTTCTTGCAGGATGGTACGTGGGCTCTTCAGCTCTCTTAGCCTTAGCTTCCCATCTGAAACTGAAGCTGAAGCTCCAGTATTTTGGTCGTCTGATGAGAACAGCCACCTCATCAGAAAAGGCCTTGATGCAGGGACAGATTGAAGGCAGGGGGAGCAGGCAGTGGCAGAGGATGATATGGTTGGGTGGCATCAATGACTCAATGGACATGAGTTTGAGCAAACCCTGGGAGATAGTGAAGGACAGGGAAGCCTGCCATGCTGCAGTCCCTGGGGTAGTAAAGGGTCAACAGGACAGAACAACAAAAACAGAGCTTTGAGCTTATTCCCTTGATTTCCTATGTGTGTTGTGGTAAAATTTCATTAAAAATTTTTTTAATTTTAATAAACTATAACCCTGCTTATTTAACTTATATGTAGAGTACATCATGGGAAATGCCAAGCAGGCTGGATGAAGTACATGCTGGAATCAAGATTGCCAGGAGAAATATCAGTAACCTCAGATATACAGATGATACCACCCTTATGGCAGAAAGTGAAGAAGAACTAAAGAGCCTCTTGAAGAAAGTGAAAGCAGAGAGTGAAAAAGTTGGCTTAAAACTCAACATTCAGAAAACAAAGATCATGACATCCGGTCCCATCACTTCATGGCAGATAGATGGGGAAACAATGGAAACAGTGGCTGATTTTTCTGGGCTCCAAAATCACTGCAGATGGTGATTGCAGCCATGAAATTAAGAGACGCTTGCTCCTTGGAAGAAAAGCTATGACTAAGCTAGACAGCATATTGAAAAGCAGAGACATTACTTTGCAAACAAAAGTTAGTCTAGTCAAAGCTATGGTTTTTCCAGTAGTCATGTATGGATATGAGAGTTGGACTATAAAGAAAACTGAGCACTGAAGAATTGATGCTTTTGCACTGTGGTGTTGGGGAAGACTCTTGAGAGTCTCTTGCACTGCAAGGAGATCCAACCAGTCCATCCTAAAGGAAATCAGTCCTGAATATTCATTGGAAGGACCGACGCTGAACCTGAAACTCCAATACTTTGGCCACCTGGTGAGAAGAACTGATTCACTGGAAAAGACCCTGATGCTGGGAAAGACTGAAAGCAAGAGGAGAAGGGGATGACAGAGGATGAGATGGTGGGATGGCGTCACCGACTCGATGGACATGAGTTTGAGTAGGTTCCTGGAGTTGGTGATGGACAGGGAAGCCTGGTGTGCTGCAGTCTATGGGGTCACAAAGAGTCAGACCTGACTGAGCAACTGAACTGAACTGAATAATTGATTTATAATGTGTCAGTTTCGGCTGTTCAGCAAATCAACTGATTCACACATATGCGTATATTCACTCTTTTTTAGATTCTTTTCCCATATAGAGCATTGTAGAGTATTAAAAATGGAATCTTTCAGGCAAGCCCAAAGTATAAAATAGATGAAAGGGAAGTCTTTTCACTTCAGGCTGGAGGGAGTCCTTGGTCATCACTATCTCCTCTGCTCTTGGAGTCCTTCAGATATATCTGTGGATCATCTCAGAACATGGTTTGATAACACTTGGTCCTTTAAGACTCAAACATTCTATAATCCCACAGTTGGAGCTAAATTCTAAGTCACAGTTGTGACTAGAAAAACATGTCTGTGTGTGTATGTATGAGAGATTGTACCGTTTTGCATTTTATTTTTTAAAATAAATTTTAATACCTGTGTATTCTCTAACCAAAACAAAATGAAACAATATTCAGGTATGACCATGCTAGGTTTAGCCTTCTGCTAATGGGAGTTCTTTCCTTTTTCCATGTTTAATCAGATGTTCCCATCCCTGCATTAATTGAGCCTTTTGTTTTATTTTGATCAAGACATTGTATTTTTTAGAAAATGAAGACAATTTAAGGTTCACAGAAAAACTGAAGGGAAAAGATTTCCCATATACCCCCTACCCCCACCCATGCAGAGCCCTTCCCATTATCAACATCCCCCACCAGAATGTACATGAAGCTTATGAATCTACACTGACTGACTCATGGTTTGAAAAGTCCACCAAAAATCCATAGATTACATTACAGCTCACCCTTGGTGAGATACATTGTATGAGTTTGCACAAATGTATAATGTCATATGTCCATTGTTACGGAATGTTTTCACTGCTCCCCAAATCCTCTGGGCTCTACCTCTTCATCCCTCCCACCTTCACCTACCAAAAGACTTCGTATTTTTAAGTCACTTTTTCTTGATTGTAGAAGTAATATATACTCATTCTTAGAAATAAACTCCTATAAAATAAACAGCACATGAAGCCCTGCTCCTTTGAATTAAAATTCTATTGAAAGGTGGCTCTGCCACTTATAGAACTTTCCAGGTTGAATGAGTACAACTTCAAAGGCAAATGGGTGAAGCCGCTTGACTTTTCTGGTTGGCAGACCATCATGATCGCTCTCAAATCTGTGTCCTATGTTCATCACATGTGGGTCTGAGGGTCTACTTGCTCCTCAAACTAGAGGCAAAAGAAAAGTGATGAGAAGTGTTTTTTTTTTCAGAGGGAGAGGATGTGTCTAAAACTGCATAGTGAGGATGGGAGAAGCCAGGAGCAGAATCCCACAAGGTGGCTTCAATATGAGAAAATAACACTTCACTTATTGCAGCTGCATTCCTTTTTCTTTATTTTCATTTCTCTTGCTTTTGCTGTAATTTTGGGCAGGAGCTTTTTTTTTTCTTCTTTTATATTTAGCTGTGTTTCACAGCTTTGCTCTTGATGAGCGTGAAAGAGGACAGTGAAAAAGCTGGCTTAAAACTCAACATTCCAAAAACCAAGGTCATGGTATCTGGTCTGGTCACTTCATGGCAAATAGGTGGGGAAAATGTGGGAACAGTGTGAGATTTCATATACTTGGACTCCAAAATCACTGTGGATGGTGACTACAACCATGAAATTAAAAGATGCCTGCTCCTTGGAAGAAAAGCTATGATAAACCTAGATGGTGTATTAAAAAGCAAAGACATCACTTTGCCAACAAAGGCCCATATAGTCCAAGCTATGGTTTTTCCAGTAGTCATGTACGGATGTGAGCGTTGGACTGTAAAGAAGGCTGAGTACCAAAGAATTGATGCCTTTGAACTGTGTGCTGGAGAAGACTCTTGAGAGTCCCTCGGACTGCAAGAGATCAAACCAGTCAATCCTAAAGGAAACTAACCCTGAATATTCATTGGAAGGACTGATGCTGAAATTGAAGCTTCAATACGTTCGTTGGCCACTTGATGTGAAGAGTTGACTCATTGGAAAAGACCCTGATGCTGGGAAAGACTGAAGACAAGAGAAGAAGGGGACAACAGAGGATGAGATGGTTGGATGGCATCACCGACTCAATGGACATGAGTTTGAGCAAGCTCTGGAAGATGGGCAAGGACAGGGAAGCCTGGTGTGCTACAGTCCATGGGAGAGCAAAGAGTTGGACATGACTTAGTGACTGAACAACAGCAACACAGCTTGCAGGATCTCAGTTCCCCATCCAGGGATTGAACCCAGAACACAGCAATGAAAATCTGGAATCCTAACCACTAGGCAACCAGGAAACTCCCTAGGAGCTTTGTGTCTTTATCTTGGACCCTGATGGTCACCCCACTTCTACACCCAGACTATTGCTGCAGTAATTCCGTCTCCCCTCCCTAGTTCCCAGATCACATCTCAGACCCCCAGAGTCCAGGAAGAGACCCTGATAACCAAGTTCACCATAGGATGAATGATGAATGTGGTCCTTGGCACTCTGCATGATTGCCACTCTCCTGTGTACTATCCTGCAGAGCACCTAAAGCTAAGGAAACTACATTTCCCAGACTCCCTTGCAGCTAGAGTTCTAGATGACATTTAGGTTCAGCTGATAGGTACCCTTACTGAACATTTGAAAGGTGAAAGTGAAGCAACAATTCTCCATAGCTGATGGCAAATAAAATACATAACAACTAAGCTTTTACAGCCTTGTAAGCTTCATGAACGAAATCTGAGGTCATTTGATTGAGCAACCATCCTCTGCCATATACATCATCTTTCTGAGTTTCCTTGGTTTTATTTAGTTTTCAAGCTATAAAGTGGAAGTAAGAAGACTGCCTACTTCCTAGAGATTTGGAGATCAAATGATGTGATGTGCAGGAAGTGCTCAGGAGACACTTAGCACAGTGCAGAAGCTGGCAGATTTCATTCCTTCCACTTCCTTCTCTGCACCAGGACTTGCTGCTTCTCACCCACGCTGGGATTCAGTACCTGCTGTGAAGTAACCTTAGAGCCAACACTAACACAGTGTTTCCCAAGTGGTTCCCTGGGATACCTCCTCAGATGCTAGGGTTCCAAGCCTGCATTTTGGGAACCACCACCCTAGAATATCATTCCTGTAAGAAACATTAGAGATCTTTGAGTTTACAAGCCTCCATTGAAAGGAGACTGAGGCCCGCAGAGGGAAAAAAATAACTTCCCTAATGTTATATAGCAAGTGACCTGCAGGGGAACCCTGGGCTCCTAATATTAGGGTCAGGATGAAAAGTTACTAAATCTCTCAATTTCTCTGTTTATAAAATGTTTGTAAGAAAGCCTGTTCTTCCCACCTTACATGGGACAAGTGACAGTAAATTATTACTTGTGAAAATGCCTTTGAAATCTTAGGAATGTCTATTTAAATATCCTCATATATATATCCATGTTGCTGTTTAGTCACTAAGTCATGTCCGACTCTTCTGTAACCCCATGGACTGTAGCCCACCCGGCTCCTCTGTCCATGGGATTTCCCAGGTAAATATACTGGAGTGGATTGCCATTTCCTGCTCCAGGGGATCTTCCTGACCCAGGGATCGAACCTGCATCTCCTGCACTGGCCGGTGGGTTCTTTACACCACTGAGCACCAGGGAAGCCATAAACATCCATACACACATTTATATTTGCAGAGGCTTTATATGGAGGTAAGGCATGGATAAAGATCTGCATTTACTGATTAATCATGTAGCTAAATGTTTATGGGGCGCCCACCAGGGGCCAGGTACTGTTCTCAGTGCTGGGCACATGGTGGAGAAGTAGATCGCCATGGTGACTGCTTACACTCTGGATGAGCTGGAGCTGGCAGCAAAACAGAGATGCACAGAGAACAAAACAAGTGAATAAGCAAGATGATGTTCAAGGCGGTGAATGCTGTGAAGAGGTGCTGTAGGGTGTTACAATCAAGAGTGACAGGGACTGTTTCAGACACGGTGGTTGTGGCAGCATCTCTGAGCAGGTGACCTTACATTGGCCCTGGATGACCAGAAGGAGGTGGGCAGGGGGCCCTGGGAGCAGAGAACATCAGGCAGATGGAGGGCTGAGCCAGAGGCTTTAGATGAGGCAGAGGTGTTGTGGAATGATGTCCCACAGGGACACAGCCAGCGCAAGCAGAGTGGAGGAAAGGAAAGAGGTGACAGTTTGGATTTGTTTGTTTGGTCGCTAAGTCATGTCCAACTCTTTTGCACCCCACTTCCTGCACTCTGGATACCCGAGTTCTAATCTTGGCTCTGCTGCTATGTAGCCAGGTTACCTTGGACATGTTCACATCATAGCCATGGCCTCAGTTTCCTTATCTGTCAAGGGGGACCATAAATTCTGCCCTTGCCCGGAGTGGGACTACACCAGGGGTGAGGCCTAGGGTTTGTTTTTTTGTTGTAGTTGCTAAGTCATGTCTGATTAGTCTTTTCTGATACTATGGACTGTAGCCTGCCAGGCTCCCCTGTCCATGGGATTTCCCAGGCAAGAATACTGGAGTGGGTTGCCACCTGCCCCCTCACACCCAGAGCAGTGATGAACCCCAGTCTGTCTCAGGCCCTTCTTGGAGGAGAAGCTGAAGGGATGTGGGGACCCCAGACTCTCCACCAGCACATGCAGTGTGAGTCCTGTGTCTGCCCTGCGGACATGAGGCACAAGAGAGAGAGTCTGCTTTTTCTTCTCGTGGACTCGAGCCTTCAAGCCTTTGGACTGAGTGCCAACAATAATTCATCAGGAACGCTTTACAACTCAGCATTACAAAACCTGTTAGGAGACAGATCGCCCACAGGACAGGCATGAGAAGGAAATGTGTGTAGGGCTGGTGACCTCCAGATGATTAATGATTTTTCTCAGGGTGAACTCTGTCCTCCGCCTCCCATGTGCTGTGGGCTCCTTCCCTCCCTCACCCGCTTGTTTGCAGGGATGGGGTGGGGGGAGGGTGTCAAACAGGGAGGGGTGTGGGGTAAGGGATGCTGGATCAGAAGGAAAACGCAGGAATAAGAGCCCTGGGTTGAACAGGCTAGAAAGTCCTGTCCTTGTAACAACATTTATTTTTGCAAAAACAGCAATACAGTTTCTATATCTTGAAATGTACACTCTGAATTCTAAATGAACTCGTTGCAATTATGCATTTTTGCACACTGCCCTGGGCTTTCATCATCATTCTTATGATTATCCTCTCTCCCATCTCCATAGACCCAAATCTTGACTTTATTGAATTTGGGATGTGGTGGAAAAGGAAGTTACGGTTTTATTTTTTTGATGTTTGAAGTCATGGTAGCTTGATTTTTTAAAACTTTTTTAGATAAAAAAAATTATAACTGTGATTATGCTGTTTCAACACACCCAAAATATAGGATTGTTG
The DNA here is from genome assembly GCF_032405125.1 of Capricornis sumatraensis. NCBI lineage: Eukaryota > Metazoa > Chordata > Mammalia > Artiodactyla > Bovidae > Capricornis > Capricornis sumatraensis. The sequence continues at coordinate 110,826,696 of NC_091075.1, read as the reverse complement.
GAGGAAAAATTTCAGATCCACCCCGCCCCCACCCCCTTGTTTAGTCTCACAGCCTTGAGATCATCAGTGTCAAATCAATGCAAGCCTTGGTACTAGCTTAGCCACGTTAAGCTGGATCAATAGTATCAGGTATGTTCCTGTAGGAAACAGATGTTTGATGGAAACTGAATAAAGGCAGCCTTTCCAATTCTGTTGGGAAAGCAATTTCATGATGATGGGGATAATAGTTATTATTTATTGACTCTTTTAGTTAAAAAAGGTACTGCTCTGTCATAGTGTATTACACGTAACAGCAAACATTGGAGGTATTTGCTGATATTATCCCCATGTCCCAGATGAGGAAACTGAGCTGTAAGGTAAGGACTGAAAATAGTAAAGCAAGGATTGGGGTCAGAAGGTCTCGTTCTAGTCCTGGGGCTCTGCTGGATGGACCTTTCTTAGTCTTTCTCCTGAGTGTACATGTGCTAAGTTGTTTCAGTCGTGTCCGACTCTTTGCAACCCTATGGACTGTAGCCCGCCAGGCTCTTCTATCCATGGAATTCTCCAGGCAAGAACTATTATCCCCATCATTATAATGGAGTGTGTTGCCATGCCCTCCTCCAGGGGATCTTCCCTACTCAAGGACTGAACCTGTGCCTCTTAAGACTCCTGCATTGGCAGGTGAGTTCTTTAGCACCTGGGAAGCCCCTGTCTCCTATAACAGTTCCTAAAACTCTCTTGTTTCCCTAGATATCTGTTTGCAAGTCCTTACAATTAGCAAAACCAGTGAGAAGGCGGAAAGGATGAATTAAGGATGAAATTCCTATCTCTCGGGCTCAGTGACAGCTGTTCCCTCCATGGGTTCCTGTTCTGAGTGAGACTTAATGTCATAAACACATATATTTTTCTGCTCCTAAAACTGCTCTTATTCAAAAAATCCAATCAACTGTCTAACTGCTTCCTGGTATCTTGTCTGGCTTTTAGGTATTCCAGTAATGCCTGAACAAGTTTGAGAACTACTGAACTTGACCCTGACGTCTGTATGAAGAGTGTGAAACTTGCTTGTCTACGTGCATGTTTTGGTTGTATTGTACAAGCAGTCAAAGGAGCACAGGTTTATTTACTTATTTATTTTTATTTTATTTTTACTTTGGCTGTACCATGCAGCCTGTGGGATGTTAGTTTCCCAACCAGGGATTGAACCTGCCTCCTCAACAGTGAAAATACTGAGTCCTAATCACTGGACCACCAGGGATGTCCCAAGAGTGCAAGGCCCTGTTAGAACTATGCCTCTTCCATGTAGCAGTCATATGATTTTGGGCTTCAGTATCCTCACCTGAATGACATCACCTGATGATATCACTCCTTGGTTTATGGGGTTGGAATCAGGATTATTTGAAATCATATTGTTGTAAAACATTTAACACAGTCCCTGGAAGATAGGAAGGACTTAATTCATAGTAGCTATGTTAATGAAGACAGAAATTTATCGTATCTGTTCAAAATTCTTTCCCTCATTGTCACTAATTCATTTGGAAGGATCATTATCTGAAATTTATCAATAGTTTCACCCTAGACTAGGTTGCTATTACAGGGCTTTAAAAAATTTTACAAAACATGATAAGAACCATACATTATAGAGGACAAAAAGGAAATGAAAACTGGACAACTTGTTAAACATATCCTCTATTTAATCTTAAATTGAGAGTCAGATTGATCATTCCCACATGTTGATCAGTTCATGTCAAATAGACCAGCTGAACTGGGAATTTTTGTTTATGAGTTGGGTGAGATGTGCTTGTTCTTAAAAAAAAAAAAAACAGTAGTCTGAGCCACCCTTTGGTGAATGGTGAAGTCCACCTTAAGTCCCAGACTTGAACACTGGGATAAAGGACCTGGGATGGATGAGAGTCTTGTTGTTCAGTTTCTCACTCGTGCCTTACTCTCTGCAACCCCATGGACTGCAGCCTGCCAGGCTTCCCTGTCCATCACCAACTCCCAGAGCTTGCTCAAACTCAGGTCCATTGAGTCAGTGATGCTATCCAACCATCTCATCCTGTCTCCCCCTTCTTCTCCTGCCCTCGGTTTTTTTTCCAGCATCAGGGTCTTAACCAGGTATTAATAGTTTTGGGGGACAGAGATCCCTTTAGGCTACTCCAATGATAAGAGTTTATTTTGAGAAAACTACAGAGAACAGACTCTCATGGGAAGTGAAATATAGCCAAGAAAGATGTTCTGATTGGATAGCTCTATTAAGAAAATTATTTGAGCTTACACATATATATACATATATAAGTGTATATATACATATATATAATATAACACATGATAATAAATATATATTTAAACTGATAAACTGTATGTATTAGTGTGCTAGTATTGCTGTTTAAAATACCACAGATTCGAGGCTTTCCTGGCACTCCAGTGGCTAAGACTCTGTGCTTTCAGCGCAGGGGACTCCTGTTTGATCCCTGGTCTGGGAACTAAGATCCCATATGGTACAGCACAGCTTAAAAAAAAAAAAAAAACTAAATAAAATGAAATTAAGAATGGCTTTATTAAAAAAAAAAAAAGAAAGAAAAAGAGGTGTATGCTAGGCGAAAATTAAAAAAAGAAAATGCCACAGACGAGGATTCTTAGACAACACAAATTTGTTTTCTCACAGTTCTGGAGGTGTAAGTCCAAGCTGCAGGTGTTGGTGGGTTGGGCACACATGGTCTTCCCATAGTGTGTGCTTCTGTGTCCGGAGTTCCCCTTTCCATAAAGACATAAGTCCCTATTTTAGGGCCCACTCTGATGACCTTGTTTTAACTCGATCACCTCTGAAGTGACCCTGTCTCCAAATATGGTCACAGTCTGAGGTGCTGGGATTAAGACCTCAGCATATGATTTTGCAGGGACACAGTTCAACACATAACAGTCCTCTTGACATCTTCAAAAATGTTTGGTTCACTCCCTGTCTGATCTCCTTGAACTGTGATTGATTTTCACCTCTATGACGTGGCTCAACAAGAGTTTGTACTGAGAGAAAGAAATGAGACCAGACTCTCGTTTTCCTATTGTTTGCCTGCGCTTGTAATATTACTTGGTGTGCACTTCCTCTACAGCTTTTAAAGCCTATCTCATGAGGGTTGGTTTCACAATCACAGTTCAGTTCAGTTCAGTTCAGTCCAGTCATTCAGTCGTGTCTGACTCTTTGCTACCCCATGAATTGCAGCACGCCAGGCCTCCCTGTCCATCACCAACTCCTGGAGTTCACTCAGACTCACGTCCATCGAGTCTGTGATGCCATCCACCCATCTCATCCTCGGTTGTTCCCTTCTCCTCCTGCCCCCAATCCCTCCCAGCATCAGAGTCTTTTCCAATGAGTCAACTCTTCTCATGAGGTGGCCAAAGTACTGGAGTTTCAGCTTTAGCATCATTCCTTCCAAAGAAATCCCAGGGTTGATCTCCTTCAGAATGGACTGGTTGGATCTCCTCGCAGTCCAAGGGACCCTCAAGAGTCTTCTCCAACACCACAGTTCAAAAGCATCAATTCTTCGGCACTCAGCCTTCTTCACAGTCCAACTCTCACAGCCATACATGACTACTGGAAAAACCATAGCCTTGACTAGACAGACCTTAGTCGACAAAGTAATGTCTCTGCTTTTGAATATACTATCTAGGTTGGTCATAGTTTTCTTCCAAGGAGTAAGCATCTTTTAATTTCATGGCTGCAGTCACCATCTGCAGTGGTTTTGGAACCCCCAAAAGTAAAGTCTGACACTGTTTCCACTGTTTCCCCATCTATTTCCCATGAAGTGATGGGACCAGATGCCATGATATTCATTTTCTGAATGTTGAGTTTTAAGCCAACTTTTTCACTCGCTTCTTTCACTTTCAATCAAGAGGCTTTTGAGTTCCTCTTCACTTTCTGCCATAAAGACAATATTATCTGGAAATTAGTTACTTAGCATCTTAGTTTCAGCTGCTGTAACTGAGTACCATGGGCTGGAGGCTTAAATGGCAAATACTTACTTCTCACAGTCATGGAGGCTGGAAGTCTAAGATCAGAGAGCTGGCATGCTTGGGTCCTGCTGAGAGCCCTCTTTCAGATAGGTGTCCTCTTGTTGTATCTTCATGTAGAAGACAGACAGGGGAGAGAGATGGGCAGGGGAAAGACAGAGAAAGAGAGAGAGAGAAATGTGTGGGAAAAATTCTGGACAAAAATTTGCCAAAATGACAACCGTGGCTGCCTCTGGGTGGCTGGATAATGAGCAACTTTCCTTTCTGCATCTTTGCTGTTTCTCATACTGTCTAAGCTTTCTGCTAAGAGCACCTATAATTTGGACAATTAGCAAAACACAAAAGAATAATAGCCTTGAGGCTGAGGAAATAGGAATGTTGTCTCCATGTTTTGTGGGGTCTCAGAGGGGCCTTGTTTTGGGGATGTACCCTGAACAGATTTCCCACGGGGCAGGGGAGCCCAGGGCATCTCCCCCAGGACAGACTGAGACCAGGCTCACGCCTCCCCTCCCCCTGGGTCTGGATGGGAGCCTCTGCTGGTGGCTGCACACAAGCACCGTCTGCTGCCTATAGGAAACAAGGGGGGTTTATACTGACCTGGGGACTCTGATGAGAAATGGTCATGATGAGTGTGGGATACTGAAGGAGAGACTGCTGGGAGAGGTCACGACAGGGGCAGAACCTCAGTCTCCATGAGCTTCATGGAAGGAAAAACGGGACAGGGGAGACAGACCCTGACAGAGAGATGGTCAGACAGACAGAAGCAGAGTCAGGGGAAGGGGAGACTCCAGAGACAAGGCAAAGGTACAGAGAGAAGCAAAGGAGAGGCAGGAGGAGAGGATGAGACAGAAAAAGATGGGGAGACGAGAAAGACCGGGAGAGATAGGCTCCAAGAGACAAGAGGAGAACAGGAGGGGGAAACGCCAGGTGAGAGAGCGAGGAAGGGAACGAGAGGAAGACCAAAAGGAGGGACTGGAGATGATGGGCAAGAAGCAAAATAGAAACAGAGGGATACAGACAGAGAGAGATACTGTAGCCAGGAGTATGGACGGAAGAGTCAGAGAGAAAGACAGAGGCATAGAGACACAGAGGTGATACCAAGACTCCCAGAGACCAGGACAGACGTGGTGGCTGGCAAGACGGGCAGAGGTTGGAAGGGTGGTGAGCAGGGAGTGCTCCCGGCAGGTCCCTCAGAGGATGGTTTTTATTGTGTCCAAGTGGTGGTGCTTGTTCAGACATGCATGGCCCGTCCCCAAACTCATTTCTGTCCTAGTTACATTCTCAGTGTCAGCAGTACTCTAAGAAGCTTTAAAAAAGCTTTTCTGTAACAATGATCATTTATGAGTCTCTTCTATGTGCATTATTTGCATCACCACCTCCTCACTGAGTAGCTAATGTCAGGGCCCTTCGGTTAGACTTTCATGCCCATTTTACTTACGTGGAATCTGGAGCCCAGAGGGGTTAGGCATTCACCTTGTCCTGGTGGTGAATCTGGCAAACCGCCAAGGGGTGATGAAGACTCAAGCCCTCCAGACTCCTAGTTCGGGATCTGGTTGCTGTCACACTCTCCTTCAGTCCATGATCTAGCCTTTAGTGTGCTGTGCTGGGTGTAAAATCCCCTGGAGGAGGAAATGGTGACCCACTCCAGTGTTCTTGCCTGGGAAAATTCCATGGACAGAGGAGACTGATGGACTAGTCCACGGGGGTTGCAAAGAGCCGGACATGACTGAGCGAATGAGCGCTGGCCCTGGCTGGGCTGGGTGCAGAGGGGATTGTGAAAGCAACTTAACGCAATTGTTAAGCGCCGACTGTGTGCAAAGGCATCGAGGCGGTGGTGACACTGTGCACTTATACTCTGGTGGGAAGACTGAACGGACAGAAATGCGAGTCACTCAGCTTTTCTGTCAGGTTTCAGGTAGACTTATTTCGAACCCCCAGGGTTTTGGTGGTTAGAATCCAAAGTCCTCGCAATTTCCACAAATTCCCACTTTCCTTCCTCCCAGCCTCCTCTCTTTCTGCTACTGCAAATTGGTGCCCCATCTTGAACTGGCTCTGGGCCACTTAGGAAGCAGACCATGTCCCCTTGGCCATTTTATTTATCACCCCAAATCTATGACTATGGGTAAGTGTGGTGAGTTTAGTAACACCAATAAATATTAGGGAGTGAAGGACAAGAGTTCTATTTTCCTGCACCCAGCTGTCTTCCAAATCCCCCACCCTGGGTGTGTCTGCTCCCCACTGTGCCTGTTCCCCCACCCCCCACCAAAGGTCAAGTTCCCTCCTTTGAGGTTCAGCCTCACTCACAGCCTAGCCTTTCCCAGATCTCCTGAAATCGAAGGGCAAACATTTCCCTATATTCCGTCACACCTAATACAGTCAGAGAGATGCCAGGGATCTGTCGTGAGGTCCTTGTGAGGCAGAAGGAAATGATGAGGGTGGGTGGGAGCTCTCAGGGCAGGCGTGCTGGAAGCCAAGGTTCTAGAGATGGGCTTCTGGAAGCTTCCAGAGCTCTGGGAAGGAGGATGGAATTTGTTCCTCAGGACGTGCAGGTGGCCAGTACAGCAACCACCCACCTACTTCTCTCTCTGCGTCCACTAGACCCTGACTGGTGGGTAAGAGCCCTAATTCCTTCTTGGCTCTGACCCAGAGACCCTCCTCCCTAAGCAGTTGGCTAGGGCTGTGGGACGTGGCAACCAAACTTGCACTGGTCTTCCTAGAGAGTCTGGGTTTGAACTCTTGAACTCTTCTTTTTGTTAGACGACAACTCTTACTCTAACTTTCACTTTCAGGACCCCAAACCAGCCTTCCCTCAGACTCAGACGGAGGGGCAAAAGCACTTGTGTTGCATCTGTTTCCATCTACCTTTGAACATAGCTCATCTTTTTACACGACCGATAGTTCAATGTTTATCAAATGCAGCAATGCACGCAGGCCTGAACAGAAACCACAATGGTACACTTCCCTGTCTCCTGGGCCTCCTTTCTTGGAGGCTCTGATCTCACCCGGGGAACCCCTGAAGTCCTTGGGCACATCTATCTTCCTTGTGCAGCCTGAGCGAGTTTTCCATTCACATGTGTGAAAATCATTCCAGAAATACGACCAGACGCTTTCCACCGCTTCTGCTAACACAGGTGTTATGTCCTCTGGCCTGGCCCATGTTTCACAAGTTCACGTTCTTATTTTTCAGTCATTCACTTTGATAGATGCCTACATATTTACCCACAAGTGAATTTTTGAAAAATGAGACCCCAGAAAAGAGAGCGAAAAGGAGAAGAGAACAAGAAGGCAAGAGAGCTTGGGGGTAGAGTCTGAGGCCCCACAGGCTGGGTTCTACCCCCTCCTGTCCCCTCTCCACCTGGCCCCAACCACACAGCAGCAGGCAGCTCTATTTCAAAGAATCTCCAACCTCCATTTCCATATCTATAAAGTGTGAGTAATCATCATCCCTCTTATTGGCCTTATAGGCTTGTCATGGCTTTTCTAGTAGTCATGTACAGATGTGAGAGCTGGACCGTAAAAAAGACTGAGGGCCGAAGAATTGATGCTTTTGAACTGTGGTGTTGGAGAAGACTCTTGAGAGTCCCTTGGACTGCAAGGAGATCAAACCAGTCAATCCTGAAGGAAACCAACCCTGAATATTCATTGGAAGGACTGATGTTGAAGCTCCAATGGCCACCTGAAGACTACTGGAAAAGACTGATGCTGGGAAAAATTGAGGGCCAAAGTAGAAGGGAGAGGCAGAAGATGAGATGGTTGAATGGCATCACCCACTCAACAGACATGAATCTGAGCAAACTCCAGGAGATAGTGGAGGACAGGGAAGCCTGGCATGCTACAGCCTGCGAGGTCTCAAAGAGTTGGACATGACTTAGTGACTGAACGACAACACCATGAGGATCAGACCTGCTGATGGACCTGAGAGTGCTTTGAAAGCTTTAACACAAGAGACAGAAAACAGATGTTTACAGAGCATGCGCCAGACATGGGGGAAGCGTTTGCAGAGATTATTTAGTTGGATCTCCACCATCACTAGGTGGGGCAGATACTATTAGTCTTATTTTACAGGCGAGGAAACAGACTTCATAAGATTAAGTAACTTAGCCAGGATCACACATCTTGTTAAGAAAATTGAAGCCTTCTAATCCCTTAACACAAGCAGCTATTAAAAAGTCATTTTCTTTATTTATTTTTGGCTCTGCTGGGCCTTTGCTGCAACGTGGGCCTCCCTCTATTTTCAGTGAGCAGCGGCTATGCCCTAAGCCATGGCACCCAGGCCTCTGCTGCAGTGATGTCTCCTGTTGAGGAGCATAGGATCTTGCATGTCCTAAGAGTTCATATACAACAACTAAAGGTCCTGCATGTTGCAGTGAAGATAAAAAATCCCATGTGCTACCAAGATGCAGCACAGACAAATTTTAATTAAAAACAAAGAAGAGCTAGACTAAATTAATGGCTTCCTTTCTCTTCTATTTAAAATGCTCTCAGATTCTGAATCTGTGACCCTCAAACCTTTCCTTTTGTCTTTTCAGTTCAGTTCCATTGCCCACTCGTGTCTGACTCTTTGCGGCCCCATGGACTGCAGCACGCCAGGCTTCTCTGTCCATCACCAACTCCCAGAGTTTACTCAAACTCATGTCCATTGAGTCAGTGATGCCATCCAACCATCTTATCCTCTGTTATCTCCTCCTCCTGCCCTCAATCTTTCCCAGCATCAGGGTCTTTTCCAATCAGTCAGCTCTTCATATCAGGTGGCCAAATTATGTCCTTTAGGAGCTCCCTTTTCACCACAAAATGCCACTTGTGGATCGTAAGGTGACAGGTGGCTAAGATACTACCTCTGGAGGCTTGAAAAATGTTATAAACAGGTTAAAAAAATGAGAAGGAACCTCAATGTGCCTTTGGACAGATTGAATGAGGAGATCTGTACAGAGCGGGCTGGAGAGTGGGCACTGATGTGTCTAGGTCTCCTTGGTATCTTTCAGATTGACCCACTCTATTACCAGGGTTGCTGTCAACTGTTGCAATAATCTCCCAAAGAGTCTCCCTGATGCCCAGACCTGGAACCAGGGGAAGGCTGGGGAAGCACCTAGGACATACATTTAAGGAGGCACTCATTCTTGGGCGTTGACTCCAAGCTTGCAGGGCCATGAGAGCGAGCATCTCCTTAAATGTTTTGCATGAGGTGCCTCCTTTACCCCCTCCTCATCTGGCCTCACTGCTTCCTACCCCTCCCATCACTGTCCACATCATAGCCACAATAATGATTCCCAAACATGAAACTGATTGTTCCTTTCTTTGGCATAAGATTTTTATTTTATTTTATTTTATTTTTTTTATTCTTGACTTTTTAAAAAAATTTTTATTTTTACTTTATTTTACTTTACAATACTGTATTGGTTTTGACATACATTGACATGAATCCACCACGGGTGTACATGCGTTCCCAAACATGAACCCCCTTCCCACCTTCCTCCCCATAACATCTCTCTGGGTCATCACCATGCACCAGCCCCAAGCATGCTGTATCCTGCGTCGGACATAGACTGGTGATTCAATTCTTACATGATAGTATACATGTTACAATGCCATTCTCCCAAATCATCCCACCCTCTCCCTCTCCCTCTGAGTCCAAAAGTCTGCTATACACAGCTGTGTCTTTTTTGCTGTCTCGCATACAGGGTCGTCATTGCTATCTTTCTAAATTCCATATATATGTGTTAGTATACTGTATTGGTGTTTTTCTTTCTGGCTTACTTCACTCTGTATAATCGGCTCCAGTTTCATCCATCTCATTAGAACTGATTCAAATGTATTCTTTTTAACGGCTGAGTAATACTCCATTGAGTATATGTACCAGAGCTTTCTTATCCATTCATCTGCTGATGGACATCTAGGTTGTTTCCATGTCCTGGCTATTATAAACAGTGCTGCGATGAACATTGGGGTACATGTGTCTCTTTCAATTCTGGTTTCTTCGGTGTGTATGCCCAGCAGTGGGATTGCTGGGTCATAAGGTAGTTCTATTTGCAATTTTTTAAGGAATCTCCACACTGTTCTCCATAGTGGCTGTACTAGTTTGCATTCCCACCAACAGTGTAGGAGGGTTCCCTTTTCTCCACACCCTCTCCAGCATTTATTGCTTGCAGATTTTTGGATTGCAGCCATTCTGACTGGTGTGAAGTGGTACCTCATTGTGGTTTTGATTTGCATTTCTCTAATAATGAGTGATGTTGAGCATCTTTTCATGTGTTTGTTAGCCATCCGTATGTCTTCTTTGGAAAGATTTTTAAATGGCTGCACACTACCTTCTGGATGAAGTTGCACCTTCTTGTTCATTCATCAGTTCACTGAGGTTTTGAATGATTGATTGATCGAATCAATACACAGAGATCCTAGCACCATGCTGGGTGCTGGGATTATAGAATGACGAGCAAGGTGGTCAGTATTTCCTGACCTGCTGCGGCCACGTGAGTGAGAAAGACAGGACACACGAACAAGTGGAAACAGCAAGCAACAGCAAACTCTGAGTGCTGTAAGAGGAACTAACATGGGTTGAAATGTCGAATGGGCATCCACGTTAGATGTTTGATTGGATGAGGAAGAGGTCCCCGAAGAGGTGACATTCGACAGACTGGAATGTGAAGCAGCGAGGATGGGAAATGAACTCAGGGGAGGGAAGAGCACGTGTGAAGATCCTGGAACAGGGACTTCCCTGGTGGTACAGTGTGGATAATAATGCGCCTGTCAATGTAGGAGACACAGATTTGACCCCTGCTCCCGGAATATTCCACCTGCGGTGGAGCAGCTAAACTGCTACACCGCAAGGACTGAGCCTGTGCACTTGGAGCCTGTGGTCTGCGACAGGAGATGTGACTACAATAGGAAGCCTGTGCACCGTGGTGAAGAGTAGCTCTGCTCACTACAGCTAGAGAAAGCTTGCACACATCAGTGAAGACCTGGCTTAGCCAAAATAAAAAAAAAAAAGAAGACCCTGGGGCATGAGCCGGCTTGGAATATCCCTGGACCAGAATGGAAACCAGTGCAGTGTGTGTCCTGGGAAAGGTGGCCTGGATTGCAGAATGGAAGGACCTCAAATTTTGCTCAAATGGTAATGAAAAGACATCAACGTTATGCAGAGGTGTGACATGGCTGATATTTTACAGTGTTATTTTGCCTGCTGGGTATAGATTGAGACAGAGAAGGCCAGCGTGGAGGCCATTGCAACATGAGGCAAGAGATGCTGGTTGTCTGGCTCTGGGTGTAGGCACTGGAGCCAGAAGAGAACAGATGTAGGTAGTGTTTTGGTGAATGCTGGACAGAAGCTATTGTTCTTATTCAGATGCGAGTGTGCCTGTGTGTGAGAGGGGAGTGATTGGTGAGAGACCGAGAAGCATCAGAGGCTGCTTGCGTAGGCGAGGAGACATGAGTGCTGCAGACCGAGGGAAGGAGCACAGGGCTAGGGAGGGGCAGCATGGTGCTAGGATCTCTGTGTATTGATTCGATCAATCAATCATTCAAAACCTCAGTGAATTGATGAATGAACAAGAAGGTGCAACTTCATCCAGAAGATAGGGCTAAGGAGGGGCAGAACAGGTGCAAGACTGGGGCGATAAATCTGTAGGTACTACACGTTTGAGTAACTTAGCCATCTGAATGGAAATGGAGACACAGATATAGAGAACGGGCTTGTGGACATAGCAGGGCAAGGAGAGGATGGAAACAACTGAGAAAGTAGCTTTGACATGAATACACTACCATGTTGGAAATAGATAGCTAGTGGGAAGCTACTATAAGCTACTATAACACGGGGGGACCAGCTTGGTGATCTGTGATGACCCAGGGGGCAGGATGGTGGGAGCAGAAGGGAGGCTCAAGAAGGTGGGGATATATATATATATATTTACTCCACTCGGTTTGGGGGCTTCCCTGGTGACTCAGACAGTAAAGAATCCACCTGCAATGCAGGAGACCTAGTTTCGATCCCTGGGTTGGGAAAATCCCCTGGAGATGGGAATGGCAACCCACTCCAGTATTCTTGCCTGGAGAATCCCATGGACAGAGGAGCCTGGCGGGCTACAGTCCATGGGGTCGCAAAGAGTCGGACATGACTGAGTGACTAACACTTTTACTTTCATGGTTACGACTGATTTTCATTGTTGTACAGTGGAAACCAACACAATATTGTAAAGCAATTGTCCCCCAATTAAAAACAAAAAGAGAGAGAGAGTGGAAATGATAGGCAGCTGGGGTGTGGGGAGAAGGCAGGCCTGGAAGTGTGAACTTGGACTCTACAGCTCCCAGGCAGATGGCACTTAACGTCTTAGGAACAATTTCCACTTCTGGCCAAGATGGAGTAACAGAAACCAAATTTACCCTCACATTCAAGAGAACAAAAAACTGGACAGACCATCTGAATATTAGAGTCTTCATACATGAAACAGTTGTGGTGTGGGGCAGTGGTCCCCGAGAGAGTGGCAAACACGTGACATGAGCTGTGGTTTCCCCAGGTTCCTGTCGGGAGAGTTTCCAGGGTGTGGCACAGGGATGGGGGTGCCAGGAAGGCTCTGGGGGTCTCCCTGAGTTGAGATGACAGAGCTGGGAGTCCTGGGAGGCCAAGGTGGACAGAATTTGAGTTGCAGAGAGGAGAGCTGCACAAAGGGTGCTACTGACGTGCAGGAGAGCCAGTGGGCCTCCTGAAGGGCTGCTTGGCTCTGGGCAGTCACCAGAGCCTTCTCAGCCTCTTTTCATGGGTGCAAGATTCTCTCTCAGCTCCAGGTTTCTTGCAGTGAGCCTGACACAGGCCTCTTGTCTTCTCACTTGTGAGCCTCTGGCTGCTCCTTGCTGGCTTTTGGCTCAAAGCCTGCGGGTCTCGGGATTCCCTGTTGGCTCAGGTGGTAAAGAGTCTGCCTGCAATGCGGGAGACCCTCGTTTGATCCCTGGGTCAGGAAGATCCTCTGGAGAAGGAAACAGAAGCCCACTCCAGTATTCTTGCCTGGAAAACCCCATGGATGGAGGAGCCTGGTGGGCTACCATCTATGGGGTTGCAAAGAGTTGGACACGACTGAGCGACTTCACCTTTTCACCTTTCTGTGGGTCTCGCTTCCTTTCCCACTTATGGTTATGTGTTTCTATTCCTTGAGTGGCTTGCAGGGTTCTAGACCTTGTTTTGAAATAGGATTATGTTTTGTAAAAGTCTTTTATATCTCACTGCTGTTTTTATTTGTTTTTACTTTGACTGAGAATTAATGGAATGATCTCAAGGTTTTCTTCCTGGATACCAGCACTTGATCCCTGTTGTTGATGTGTGATCTTCCTGGAGCTCCTGCAATACCCCTTCTCCCAGTTTTCTCCACCTCTGGGGCCATCCCACTCTCTGTCCAGGGGCCCATCCTCGGCAGTAGCCTCTCGTTCAATTGCGTTGTCACAGATGGCTCATCATTGCCACAAACTCCAGCTAAGGCCACCCTACCTGCACACCTATGGTGCTCTCAACTCAACACATTCAAGATCAAACCCTATAACTTTCACCCAAGCCTACTCTTCTACCTGTATTACCTAGTGTGCTAAATGGCACCCCATAAAACCAGATATTTAAGCCAGGAACCTGAGTGCTATCACAGATTCCTGTTTTTTTTTTTTTTTAAACTGGCACATCTAACAAATTGCTGTTTCATAAGTCTTACACCTGTAACCTACATATATCTTAGTCTGTTGGCTCTTGCCCTGAATTAAACTTGGCTTGAATTCATAGGGAAAAAAATTCAGCAGTTTGCAACCAAAAAGGAAAAATTAAAATAATTCTAACCTCTACTGAATTCTATATAAATTTAAAGAGAGGTTCCATTCATATTAAACAGCAAAACCTGAACTGTGCTTTCTCCATTTTTGTCTCTTTTTTCTCTCTGTCTCTAGCTATTGCTCATTCACTCTATCTATCCATTTATCTATCTTGCCTATCTATCTATGTATCTTGTCTATCTATCTATGTATCAACTATCCCTGAGCAACTCCTTTCTGCTTTTTCCTAAAAACTTTTCAAACACTGCTACTTTTTACATACCTAAGGATCTTTTATTTCCCCTTCTCTCTCTCTCTCTTTTTTTAAAATTTCAGGATCTACTCTGAACACTTTTTGATATAAATCAATCCCATAATTGTTTGTACCTCTTCGATTTTTCTCCTAATCCATACCTTTTTCACAAAAGATCAAGAGTTGGGTCGATTCATGGACATATCCATGGAACAAAGAGAGGGTATAAAAGAGGAAGAAGAAATTTATTTTTTCTCTCATTGCCAAAAACCAAGTCAATTTTTTTCATATACTTTCCATTCTCTCCATTTCTGTTGTAACAAGCATATCTCAGTGTGAAAAACTGAAGGGCCTGATGTATGCATGTGTGAAAGTCACTCAGTCATGTCCGACTCTTTGTGACCCCAAGGACTATACAGTCCATGGAATTCTCCAGGCCAGAATACTGGAGTGGGTAGCCTTTTCCTTCTCCAGGGGATCTTTCCAACCCAAGGATCATACCCAGATCTCCTGCATTTCAGGTAGATTCTTTACCAGCTGAGCCACAAGGGACACCCAAGAATACTGGAGTGGGTAGTCTATCTGTTCTCCAAGGGATCTTCCCGACCCAGGAATTGAACCAGGGTTTCTTGCATTGCAGGCAGATTCTTTACCAACTGAGCTGTGAGGGAAGCCCCGAAGGGGCTGATATTTTCCCTTAATTGTAAGTGAACAGTTAAGCCTACCGTGGTTTCACTGATGCCAGTAGAAGACATAAATCTTATGGGACAAAGACAAAGGACAATATACAGTAAGTCCCCTACATGCAAATCTTCAAGTTGCAAATTTTAAAAGATGCGAATGTACACTCCATCAGCATCTAGTGTGAGGGAAATCCCAGCTTGCCCTCCATCTCCTGTTGTTGACAATCCGTTAGCTCCACCATCTCCCACCTCCGGTCAGTAACTCTTCTTGCCTGTTCACTTGACGCCAGTCCCTGTATGCCAGCTGTTGTCCTGAACTATTGCACTTTTCATGGCACTGTACTGTAAGGTTTAGAATGCTCCCTTTATTTTCGGTTTGTTTAACAAACATAAACCTATTATAGTACCATATAGCTGGTTGTGTTAGTTGGGTACCTATGCTAACTTTATGGTACTTATGAACAAATTAGACTTATGAACATTTTCTTGGAACGAAACTCATTTGTATGGAGGGTACTTATTTTATTTCTCACAGAATTAGCAGTAGCCAGAGTGTGAGGAGTACTTGTCATTTCCCTGAACCCCAGTTCCCTCAGAATAATGCAGTGAGACCCAGAAGACACTTGCATACATTGTGAGTACGAGACAGGAGAGGAACCCTGAGCTTGGGAACCCATATCCTCTATAATGGGCAGTAATCATGCCTAATGCTCTGGGAGGAGGGGACAGACGATCGGTTCTTCCTTCCCGTGGGCTGTAAGCAAGCCTCTGTTCTTGAGGGAGACACTATCTCTTCCAAGGCTGTTGGATAGGCAAAGGTCCCTTGTGGCTCAGCTGGTAAAGAATCTACCTGCCATGCAGGAGACCTGGGTTCCATCCTTGGGTTGGGAAGATCCCCTGGAAAAGGGAAAGGCTACCCACTCCAGTTATTCTGGCCTGGAGAATTCCATGGACTGTATAGACCGTGGGGTCGCAAAGAGACAGACACAACTGAGCAACTTTCACTTTGAAGATATAGTCCAGAACAGAGAAAAGTCTGTGTCTCACTCCCAAGGCATGTGAAAACATTAGAGACTCCTGGAAAATTATCTCCTCTAACCTCTTCTCATCACTGATGATTGGAATATGGCAATATCTGCCCAGCTGGCCAGGCTGTACCTGGCCTTGCTCTCTTCCAACCCATTCTTCCTCTGCAACCTTTTGAAATGCAAATAAGATCATACAACTACCATTCCTTACAACTCTTCAGTTCAGTTCAGTCGCTCAGTCATGTCCGACTCTTTGCGACCCCATGAATCACACCACGCCAGGCCTCCCTGTTCATCACCATCTCCCGGAGTTCACTCAGCTTCACATCCATCAAGTCAGTGATGTCATCCAGCCATCTCATCCTCTGCCGTCTCCTTCTTCTCCTGCCCCCAATCCCTCCCAGCATCAGAGTCTTTTCCAGTGAGTCAACTCTTTGCATGAGGTGGCCAAAGTACTGGAGTTTCAGCTTTAGCATCATTCCTTCCAAAGAAATCCCAGGGCTGATCTCCTTCAGAATGGACTGGTTGGATCTCCTTGCAGTCCAAGGGACTCTCAAGAGTCTTCTCCAACACCACACTTCAAAAGCATCAATTCTTGGGTGCTCAGCTTTCTTCACAGTCCAAATCTCACATCCATACATGACCACAGGAAAAACCATAGCCTTGACTAGACGGACCTTAGTTGGCAAAGTAATGTCTCTGCTTTTGAATATGCTGTCTAGGTTGGTCATAACTTTCCTTCCAAGGAGTAAGCATCTTTTAATTTCATGGCTGCAGTCACCATCTGCAGTGATTTTGGAGCCCAGAAAAATAAAGTCTGACAGTGTTTCCACTATTTCCCCATCTATTTCCCATGAAGTGATGGGATCGGATGCCATGATCTTCGTTTTCTGAATGTTGAGGTTTAAGCCAACTTTTTCACTCTCCTCTTTCACTTTCATCATGGCTACTTATTTTCTCCAGGATCATTTCCTTGTTGTTGTTGTTGTTCAGTCACTCAGTCCTGTCTGACTCTTTGGGACACTGTGGACTGTAGGCGTCCAGGCTACTCTGTCCTCCACTATCTCCCAGAGTTTGCTCAAATTAATGCCCGTTGTCAGTGATGCTATCTAACCATCTAATCCTCTGCTGCCCCCTTCTCCTTTTGTCTTCAATCTTTCCCAGAGTCAGGGTCTTTTCCAATGAGTAAGCTCCTCCCATCAGGTGGCCAAAGTATTTGAGCTCAGCTTCAGCATCAGTCCTTCCAGTGACTCAGTTCAGTTCAGTTCAGTCACTCAGTCGTGTCTGACTATTTGCAACCCCAGGGACTGCAGCACACCAGGCTTTCCTGTCCTTCACTCCCAAAGCCTACTCAAACTCATGTCCATCACATTGGTTATACCATCCAACCATCTCATCCTCTTGTCCCCTTCTCCTCCTGCCTTCAATCTTTCCAAGCATCAGAGTCTTTTCCAATGAGTCAGTTCTTCGCATCAGGTGGCCAAAGTATTGGAGTTTCAGCTTCAGTATCAGTCCTTCCAATGAATATTCAGTACTGATTTCCTTTAGGGTTGACTGGTTGGATCTCCTTGCAGTCCAAGGGACTCTCAAGAGTCTTCTCCAACACCACAGTTCAAAAGCAGCAATTCTTCAGTGCTCAGCTTTCTTTACAGTCCAACTCTCACATCCATACATGACTACTGGAAAAACCATCTGATGGCAAAGTAATGTCTCTGCTTTTCAATATGCTGTCTGGGTTGGTCATAGCTTTTCTTCCAAGGAGCAAGCATCTTTTAATTTCATGGCTGCAGTCACCATCTGCAGCAATTTTGGAGCCCCCCAAAATAAAGTCTCTCATTGTTTTCATAATTTCCCCATCTATTTGCCATGAAGTGATGGGACAAGATGCCATGATCTTAGTTTTCTGACTGTTGGGTCTTAAGCCAACTTTTTCACTCTCCTCTTTCACTTTCATCAAGAGGCTTTTGTCCAACCAATGACTATTCAGGGTTAATTTCCTTTAGGATTGATTGGTTGGATCTCCTTGCAATCCAAGGGACTCTCAAGAGTCTTCTCCAGCACCACAATTCAAAAGCATCGATTCTTCAGTGCTCAGAACTCTTTATGGTCCAGGTCTCACATCCATACATGACTGCCAGAAAAGCCATAACTTTGAATATGGACCTTTGTCAGCAAAGTATATGGATCTTTTTAATACACTGTCTAGGTTTGTCCAAGGAGCAAGCATCTTAATTTCATGGCTGCCACCACTGTCTGAAGTCATTTTGGAGCCCCTCAAAATAAAGTCTGTCACTGTTTCCATTTTTTCCCCATCTATTTGCCATGAAGTGACGGGACCAGATGCCATGATCTTAGTTTTTTGAATGTTGAGTTTTAAGCCAGCTTTTCACTCTCCTCTTTCACTTTCATCAAGAGGCTCTTTACTTCCTCATCACTTTCTGCCATTCGAGTGGTATCATCTGTATATCTGAGGCTGCTGATATTTCTCCTGGCAATCTTGATTCCAGTTTGGGCCTCATCCAGTGATGCATTTCACTCTTCATATAAGTTATATAAGCAGGATGACAATATACAGCCTTGTCGTAGTCCTTTCTCAATTTGAACAAATCTGTTGTTCCATGTCCGGTTCTAACTGTTGCTTCTTGACTGCATACAGGCTTCTTAAGAGGCAGGTAGAGTGGTCTGGTACTTCCATCTCTTTAAGGATTTTTCACAGTTTGTTGTTATCCCCACAGTTATAGACTTTAGTGTAGTCAATGAAGCAGGTGTTTTTCTAGAATTCCTTTCCTTTCTCCTTGTTCCGATGAATGCTGGCAATTTGATCTCTGGTTCCTCTACCTCTTCAAAACCCAGCTTGTACATCTGGAAGTTCTTGGTTGACATACTGCTGAAGACTAGCTTTAAGGATTTTGGACATTTCTTTAGCGTGCCATATGAAATATTTTTTGATTCGAATTTTGCCCAGCTTTTCAGGCATTCTATGCTGAAAATTTGACATTCGAAAAATAAATAAAATCTCGCATTTAATAACAACTTTTCTACCTACCTCTACATGAGAAACAATTTACAGGTTCATGGGCTTGAAACAAATTCTATAAACTATGTTATAAACTTCTTAACTATTCTCGATGAAGTTCATTTCAAATTCTGTTTGTACTGCTTGTGTGTGACTATGTGTGTGTGTGTGTGTGTGTTAATGACAGACCAAGGAAATTTATAAAGAGAATTCTTCTGTAAGCCCAGCAAATGGGAGTGCATGTTCTATTTATTTATTATTATTTTTTTTGCAAGCATCTAGGCCTTGCAAAGATCAACTGCATTCGAACCTGTCTCCTGTCTGGTTCTCACAGTGACCTCTGGCTCTGATTTGCAAATGGGGTTTAAAATCTCCCCACTCAAGTTCACACAACTGTCCCTTCAGGGGCTTTGCATTTTCTCGCAGTCTGAGCTCTTTTAGACAAATGTCAGTTTTTCGTCATTAGCCTTGTGAGAATTTCTAGAAATAAATAAACAGTTTGGAGAAGGAAACTCACTCTGGGAGTGGAGAATGTGAGTCAGTGCCACATGGGGAGCAGGGGCCGAGACAAAGAACTTTTGGCTTATGTCCTGAGGCTTTTCTTTTTTTTAAAATTTATTGAGAATTGAAGCTGGGAGTGGCCTTAGGGCTCTGCTTTCTGGCATCTACCCTTGGAACAGAAGTCCATGCCAGGAAAGGGATGATAAAGCAACGTTTATGCAGAGCATTTATGATATATTGAAATATATATGTTGATTTTTATAATGACTCGACGTTTATTGAATTTATGAGGGATTGTGGCATTTTGTAATTTTAAGAGAAACCCAGACCTCCCCAAATCTGTGCCTAACCTGAGCCTCCTTCTTGTTTCCCTTACAACTTATCAAAGATTTATTATTCCTGCTACTTGCTGACTGGGTGATCCTGGGTGAGTCACCACCTGGGCCTCAGCTTTCTACCCATAAAATGGGAATAAAAAAAATAAAGGGATTATTGTGAATATTGAAATAAAACAGGCAACGTTATATGGAAGTGTATTTTAAGCTGTAAAATGAAGTAAAAACCTAGGATTTGTATTATTTGCCTCCTGAAGGCCTGCTCTCCCCTCTTAGGCTTCTCTGCTTTGACCTCAGATTCTGGCAGATTTATACACACAGAGTAGAAGTCATGAACATTTATGTTTTGTTTTTCATCAACTGGGGTTGCAAATGGAAGTTTTCAAAAATAGAGTTAGAATAAAAGCTTTGCTATTTTTCAAAACTAAACTAGGCAGGCAATCTTTTAAAGACAAGAACTCTATGTGTTGTATTAACTCCAGCCCTTGTCCTGGGATCATGTGAACTTGTGCTCATCATTGTCCAGACCTGACTCTTCAGCAGGCCTTTGCTGGTCTGTGACGTCCTCAATGACAGGGCCTTGTCATTCCCCAAGTTTAGCACATTGAGTGAGCTGGTGGGAGGAGAATAGATGTTTGTTTCAGAAAATCAGTGGGCCTTGCGTGCTTCATCTTTGTACAGTGAAGCTGGGACTTTATCAGGATTCTTCTAAATCAAGCTGGTGACTCATTGGTGGATTTGGAGGAAGTTTTGTGGGCCACAATTAGCATTTTTCATTGAAATAGAAGGAAAGAGAGTAAATACTTGGAGTAGACAGCACACAGTAGGGTAGGTATTGCTTTGTGAACCCTTTATTTCAGTTGCATGTGTGCATGTGCATGTATGTGAGCATGTGTGTGGGAGGTGTATGTACTGGGTCTGGGTATCACTTCGCCCACCTCTAATGCCATGTGACTGCCACCACCACCATCAGTCCTGACATTTGGTTAATTCTTTGCAACTTACAAAGATTGCTTGCACCCATTCTCCTTCATTTGGTCCTCGTGAGAACCTGGGCTGGGGACAGGACATTTTATTATATTACAATCTTCTTATAGAGGAGGAGAGACTTTAATCCTCAACTCTTCCTTCTACAAGGGACTGTCTGTTTAGAGGCAAAACCTTTACATGAGACCTGGGAAGGATGCTGGGACCAGAGATGATCTCTGGAAGAAAGGACCAGATTCCCATCTCCTGTGCAGGGAAGATGTTGAAGAATTCTTGTGTGGGGGGATTGGCTGGTGGGATTGCTCGGGGGAGGGGCAATAGTGAGAGAGACATCTTTGATGGAAACTTGGAGAACATGGACTCCTTAGTAGCTGCTGCACTGCTCCTTAGTGCTTGGCATGAGCTGACCTTCTTCTAGAACCCCCCGCACCCCTTCAGTTACCATCTCTAAAAGTCATGCACTTCTTGCAGTGACTGGATTTCTTGTGAAAGCTGGCATGGGGTTGATTCCTGCATGGAATTGTAGCCAAAATCAAAGCAGAAACAGCCTGTGTGGATGAAGAGGGGTTACAGACAGAGAAACTGAGGGTCAGAGAGGTCAAGAGACTGACTGGAAGCTGTCCATCAGTTTGGAGCTAGATGGGATAAAGGACAAGACCACTCCATTCTGTTCCTTTGGGAAGAAAATTCAACTGACATATCTCTATGTGCTCTGGCCACCACCCACTATTGTCTCGACGTGCAAATGTGACTGATGTTGGTTACAGAGGGCTGGTCCACTCATGAGTGAATGGAAGACGGTCAGGAAGGCCACAGGCTCCCTCAGATAGAGAAGGATGTGCTTTTAGTTTCGTTTTGTTTCTGGGATACAGGAAATAACACAGAGTTCTTGACATACCCAGAGTGAGGCAGAATTTCCTGCTGGTGCTGATAATCAGATGACCCATATTGCGCTTCCCACTGCTAACCTGCAGAGATGAGCAGGCAGAACCATCCTCAGTGACAGACACCTTCAGTGGACACCTCTGTAAGCTGTCTAGAGGAAGACTAACACGTGTCCCCAAGTTTCGACATGGCTGTCAAGAAAGCAACAGTGAGGATCATAAAAATTCATCCAGTTCGCCCCTCACCCTATCCCCCACAAAGCAACTGTAGACAATGGGATGGAGATTTCTTATCAGTTGGACAATTCAGTCCCAGAGTGAGAAAATGTGGACTCCAATGCAGGTTGGGTTAAACTCAGATTCTCATGGAACAATGGGAGGACCAGAAACTGATGCCTTATCAGAGTGGCAGAGATGGTACAGACCTTGAACGGGGTCCAATCAGAGGGCCGGGCTGCTGTCAATCCTCCTCTGTCCTGCAGTGATGCTCACCTTGGGGAAGGAGGAATCCTGCAGCGATGCTCACCTTGGGGAAGCAGGGATCCTGTGGTGACGCTCACCTGGGAAGCACCTGTGGTGACGCTCACCTGGGAAGCACCTGTGGTGATGCTCACCTGGGAAGCAGGGATAAGTGTCAAGAAGATTTTGGGAAATGCCTTCAGTGAACTTTTCCCTTGTGATAGTCCCCCTCCACTCCCTTTCCTCCCCTTATCTCAACCAGCTGAGAAATACTACATGCAAGAGAAAGATTGCTGATGGGCATGCCTTTTGTTTGTCTGAGCAAGTTGGAAAACTCACAGATAGGGTTTGGAACATGCCATTGATGTACGTCTCGTAGACTGTTAAATTGTTGTTCAGCCCCTCAGTCGTGTCCAACTCTTTGTGACCCCGTGGACTGCAGCAGACCAGGCTTCCCTGTCCATCACCATCTCCTAGAGCTTGCTCAAACTCATGCCCATTGAGTCAGTGATACCATCCAACCATCTCATCCTCTGTTGCCCCCTTTTCCTCCTGTCCTCAATCTTTCCCAGCAACAGAGTCTTTTCCAATGACTCTTCACAATGAATCATGTAGATAGAGATCTGCATATTGTTCTTTATCTCATAGTTTGGATTCAGTTATTCTCAATATATTCTTGGGTATAAAGATGTTCACCAAATCTGGAGTTCAGTTTCTTGCCTCTAGTGTGGGCAAACCAGGTGAGCAATGTCCCGGCCCCCACACCGCCTGAATCCCACCTGAGCAAGGCTAACTCTTGCCGAGGTGCTCTACACTTTACAAAAACGCCTTTGTAAACCACACGGTGCTCTTCGAATGTAATGGAAGCGATTTCGGCCCTGCCCTGACAGCCTTCTGCACTCAGTGAGTCACTGCACTCACAGTGGTCTCTTTATGAAATTCCCCATTTATGAGTCGGTAACTCGATACAGATTTTTGGTACCTTCTTTGTCTGTCTGTAAATAGCTCAGGGGGAATGAACAAAACCTCCCCTCTTCCTAAGAATACTTTCCAACCTATGAGGACTTGAGTGGGGTTTTCACCTCTTTTACTTCTGAATCTGACAGCAACCCTGTGGGAAAAGCAGGATAAGGCCCATTTTGCAGGGGAAGAAACTGAGACTCAAGTACGTGTCCAGGGACTTTCAACTGAGGTCACCTGACTCCCTGAATGCCCTGTAACCGTTCAACTACCAGCCAGGTCAGGGAGGAGGTCGGTCTTGCTCCCTGCTGCAACTCCAGAACTTACTATGCAGAACAGCGCTCAAGAATGTCTGCGGAATGAATGAATGAGTGAAGGAATGAATGATGATGTGGAGATCAGCTGCAAAGTGCAAGTTGCCTGGAGCCTGGCAGATTGCCTGGAGTGTTGTAGTGCTTCGTGGATGTTTGTGGTGAGTATGAGTTAGGGATGAATGAGCTGGTGTCTCTGGGAGGGTCAGAGGTGGGCACTGGAGGTTACGTGCTGATTTATCTGGGCTCATCTCCAGGTTCTGGAATAAGAACATTTGGGTTTTGTTGATACTTCCTGATGGTCTTGAAAGAGCCTCAGTCAGGGTCCCAGCCCCTCCCTGGTCTCAGCACCTGCAGCAGGGCGGAAGGAACACACACGGGCTGGGCGCATCCTTTCTCTACAGAAAGCAGACCTGGGATGTGAGCTTAGTGTCCCAGGACCACATCTCACCCACTTCCACATCCTTAGACCATGTATGGGCGTCTCTCCCCACAGGCCAACAATTAAAAGTCCCCTCCAGCCCTCCTTTCTGAGCAGCAGCTTCTCAGCGCTCCAGGCCATGTGTCCTGGATCTTTATTGTTGACCTGTTTCAGAGGCTTCACAAATCCGAGCAAGGCCTCAACCACTCTGCTTGGGGTTTTGGAGGACAGTTGGTACTTGAACTCCTGTCCCGGTGAATCAGCTGCTCTGTGCATTTGACACGTCATTCTGCTGGCATGTGTACGGTTGAATGTTCTCCTCGCTGTGACTTTTGCCACTTCCAGGCTGGAGGAGCAAAAAGGAGAATCACTCTTCTTCTGTCCTGTCTGCTCTTCCCAGCTCTGCCACAAGACCCTTTCGTTCACACAAGAACAGCCACCGTGTACGGATACACGGTGCCCAGGGCTGGGCCGGACTCTCCTATTTCTGGCCAGCTGATGACTCAGTTTCCTTAACTGTAAAAGGAAGGCCCTCCAAGGCCTGTCTGGCCACTCGGGCTGGATGTCGCTTTCGGATTGAATGAGTTCTGCTTCCAGCACATGTTCTAAAAGTACATGTTTGCTGAAATCAGCTTTTCCTGTCATATCTTATTTTCTCCTTAAAGTGTGTCAATGAAAAGAAAACAAATAAAAACAGAAAGCAAAGTTGTTGTTCAGTCACTGAGTTGTGTCCGACTCTTTGTGATCCCATGGACTGCAGCACACCAGGCTTCCCTGTTCTTCTCCATCTCCCAAAGCTTGCTCAAACTCATGTCCATTGAGTCGGTGATGCCATCCAGCCATCTCATCCTCTGTCATCCCCTTTTCCTCCTGCCTTCAATTTTCCCCAGTATCAGGGTCTTTCCCAATGAGTCGACTCTTGGCATCAGGGGGTCAGGATATTGGAGCCTCAGCATCAGTCCCGCCAATGAATATTCAGGCTTGATTTCCTTTGGGATTGACTGGTTTGATCTCCTTGCAGTCCAAGGGATTCTCAAGAAAGCAAAGTAACTGATGCCAACGAAAGATCACTGTGTACAACAATCACCCACTGCCTAAAACCAAACCCCAATTAGGCCCTCTGCTTGGTCTTTTGGGGATGGGGCGGGGGGCGGAAGAGTGGGAGGCAGTTATTATCACTTCACTTATCTTATAGGCTTCCCTTGTGGCTCAGCTGGTAAAGAATCTGCCTGCAATGTGGGAGACCTGGGTTGGATCCCTGGGTTGGGAAGATCCCCTGGAGAAGGGAAAGGCTACCCACTCTAGTATTCTGGCCTAGTCCACCTATCTTGTGCTGGACATCATAGCCCCCGGGTATACGAACATCTCCATGGGTGACACAATGATCCTTTTGTGTGACTACAAATACTGAAGTTCCACCAAGTCAATCAGCTGCCCAGTTCAAGCTTTTATTCTGTGTGGGAGTGAAGACACGTCCACATCTCTCTAATTTCAAAGGAGCAGCTTTTATCACTACCTTATCCTTCTTTTTAGAAAGAAATGGTCAAAGAATCTAAAAAAGAGTGGCTATGTGTCCATGTATAACTGATTCACTTTACTGTGTACCTGAAATCAACACAGCATTGTAAATTAACTCTACTCCAATAAAAAGTTAAAAAAGAAATGGTCAGTGGAAAACTCTTGGGTGGCCCATCATTGCAAAAGTCAGTCTTTGTGCCCAAGAGATCTTGGTTACAAAACTCCCACACAAGGCTATGAGACAGAATTAAGCTATAGGATTTATCATGTTGCTCCAAGGTGAAGATTTTGGTATGTTTTCAAAGGTGAAGAAACTAAGAATATGTGGCTAAGAATGTGTAACACATGTGAATTCAAAAGTTAGTGGAATGAATGGTTCCTGAGCATCTATTAAGGGTCTGTGGCAAGTATCTCACTTACTTCTCTCCAGCGATCTTCCCAGATAGATATTCCTTTCTTGTGATACTTAGTTTTATTTCCACTTTTATCTTGAAAACTTCCAAATATATAGAAAGCCAGAAATAATATACATGCATATTTTCCTCATCTAGGTTAGCAGTCAGTTTTGCACTTTTCCTTTCTTTTATTTCTGCTTAATTATTTTAAGGTGCAGACATCATGGGGGCTTCCTAGGTGACTCTAGTGGTAAAGAACCCGCCTGCTAATGCAGGAGACATAAGAGATGAGGGTTAAAACCGTGGGTCAGGAGGATCCTCTGGAGGAGGGCATGGCAACCCCCTCCAGTATTCTTGTCTGGAGAATCCCATGGACAGGGGAGCCTGGCAGGCTACAGTCCATGGGGTCGCAAAAGAGTCGGACATGACTGAAGCGATTTAGCACGTGTGGATGCACAGACATGACATTTCCCCTTAAATGTTCCAGTATGCACCTCTATGATTTAAGGGATTTTCCAGTATAATTGAGCATAAAAATGCTCGAAAAATATTTTCTGATTGAAGGCATCCACGAAGAATGTTGCTTGCCAAACCAGGAAGCAAAGGATGTTATGACAATCAAACCATCAGACACTGCAGTTGCCTTGACTATGGACCCTGAGGGGATTCAGGATGGGATAGAACAGGATGCTGGCCCTAGACAGTTAGGATGCAGATCAAAGGAGTGATCTCAGTGAGCCCAGACTCTTACACCTACTCATACATGTGTGTTAGTCGCTCAGTCATGTCCGACTGTAGTCCATGGAATTTCTCAGATCAGAATACTGAGGTAGGTTGCCATTCCCTTCTCTAGGGGATCTTCCAGATCCAGAGATTGAACTCTGGGTCTCTTGCATTGCAGGCAGATTCTTTATCATCTGAGTCACCAGGGAAGCCCAATAGAAAAGGGCTAAATTCATTAACTTGAGCTGTCTGATTTTCTTTAATTAACAAGAAATTTAACGTTAACACTTCAAAATTAAAACCCTTTTGAAGTTCTGAGTATCTGGTTTTGGTTGCAAAATTCCTGCACAACTTGGCCCCTCCCTTGCCTCTTCAGAGCAGTGTATCAGAGCTATCTGAGAGGTTATCTTCTTTGCTTAAGTCCTCAGTTATTTTCTGCCAAGAAAAACAGAAGACTCAACTTTTAGGTTGTGCTTTTTTTTTCTAGTTGACAAAGGAACTGGAGAAGTTAGGGCTATTTTTCTCCAGTTATGAATAAATTTGACTAACCTGTTGCTTAAAGTAGTTGGTTATGGAATATGACCAGGTAAGGCTGCCCATGGGTACAAATCTCTGGGCTTGGTAAAAGGGAAGAGCTGGAAGTCTAAGTACTAATTTTCTAAGTAAGTGAAGCTGTGAACCCAGTAACCACTCTCTTGGCAGACCTTGTCATTCGGAGGCCCTTGTTATTTAGTTGCTAAGTCACATCTGACTCTTTGCAACCCTATGGACTCTAGCTCATCAGACTCCTCTGTCCATGGGATATTCCAGGCAAGAATACTGGAGTGGGTTGCCATTTCCTTCTCCAGGGGATCTTCCTGACCCAGGGACTGAACCCACATCCTTTGCGTCTCCTACAGATTCTTTACCACTGAGCCGTCAGGGAAACCCTTGGGTAATACATATTTAGTGAGGACTCACCTCAGGCTGTGTTCTCAAGTTTGCTCTTTTACGTCCAAGTGACATCCCTGAGATGTGAAGCTTAACCACTTTATGGGACAGATGAGAAAATGATGCTCAGAGAGGTGAGTTAACTTGTCCAAGGTTATATGTCCCAGGAGAGCCAAAGCTGTGACTTCAACCCAGGGCTCTCAAACAGCTGAGTCATCATCATTCTGCTCTAATGCTCCAAAAGCCAAAGGCACATCAGAGAGCAGGCTTCTCCAGATTTAAAGAGAGAAGTGTGCAGGTGACCAAGCAAGCCAGGACCCATCTGAGAGGTTATGTTCAGACCCTTAGTCAGTGAAGGAACCGTCTGAGACCACCCTCCATTCAAGTGCAATTTTCTTTTAAAAAGAGTAATTTCATTACCAGGTCGGGAAGCGCCTTCTTCAGAGAGAGCCCGGTTATGGGGGTGCTACATTCAAAATGCAAGAATGCCTGATTTGTGTTTTTTTAAACAGTAAAGAGAGCTCTGAAACATATTAAATTTTTACGAGGTGTGTTGCTGACTAAAAATTTTTTTGAGCAAATAATCATACAAAAAGAGTAGACCACATACTTAAAATTAAAACCTCCAAATAAGAAAAATATTTATTAAATAAACTTACACCAAGCCACAGTGACCTTTCTAATGGGCTTTCTCCCTGAAATATTGAGCCCATTCAATTCTTGGAGTAATTTTTATCAGATTGATGGGTTATTATTAGAGACTAACAGTACTCGAGATGTGGCCTGTGATTTAGTATGAGATTCCTGGAGAACAATGAGAAGATTTGGTGGGTTCAGTCCCATCGCTAACTTTGTGATCTTTAGAAATCCAGATAAGCTCTTTGGAATAGAATTTTCCCATATGTACTTTTAGTATTTATTTATTTATTTGGCTGTGTCGGGTCTTAGTTATGGCTCTCTAGATCTTTGATCTTCGTTGTGGTATGTGTGATTAAACCCAGGCTCCCTGGATTGGGAGTACGGAGTCTTAGCCACTGGACCACCAGGAGAGTGCCAATGTCCCCAAGTCTATTTTATTTTTATAATTTTATTTATTCACTTATTTTTGGCTGTGCTGGGTCTCTAGTAGCAGCGAGCATGGGCTACCCTCCTGTTGCTGTGCGTGGGTTTCTCACTGCCGTGGCTTCTTTTGTTGCAGAGCACAGGTTTTGTTTTAAGTGTTCCAGTGTCAGTAGTTGTGACATGTGAGCTCAATAGTCGTGACTCCTGGGCTCTAGAGCCCAGGCTCAATAGTTGTGGCACATGGGCTTGGTTGATTCACTGCACGTGGAATCTTCCCAGATTGGATCAGGGTTCGAAGCTGTGTCTCCTGCATTGGCAGGGAAATTCTTTCCCACTGAGCCACCAGGAAACACTATCCCCATTTTTAAAACAAAGATAGTGGTATAGCCCCTCATTGCCTCTTAAGGTACAAAAATCTGATAACTATTGGATGTGAAAATAGTTTGAGGTAATGAAGTGTAATGCAAGTGTAAAGTTCTTATTAATGATAGTAATAGGACTAATTATTCCAGCAACATTAGTAAGTAGACTTATTTGCAATGCCTAAGAATTGGAGGCTTTTATCTTGGAACTCTTGTTCCTTTCTCAGGAATGGGCTATGTCCCATTCCCAAGAGCTCTGAAGGCTTTCAGCCTAGAATACATACAATTTGTTATTTTTATGGCCTCTGCCACAAATCTTGTCTCCTCCTTTGGACCAAACTATTTACGAGACTTCTAAAAATTCTTCTTGCCCTCAGTTCCTCTTTCTTCCAGGCCATCCTGTTATCTTCATACCATTCACCAGAGCAAAAATGTTTCATGATACCCTACGGACCATCAAAAACAACCTTCTTACTATCAATAGATAAACGTCTAGTGTGATCCTCTCGGCTCTCTTCTACTCAGTCTAACTTGGCTGCAGCTAGATGGACCTCCTCTTTATCCTCTGAATATCTATGACATTTTCCCACCTTCTCATTTTTGCATTTGTTGCTTCTCTTCCTGGGAATAATCTCCTCTTCTTGAACGCCCAACTCAGGCTGAAACACTCAGCCTGGGGCTGCATTTTCACAGTGGTTCTTATCTTCTTTTAAATTCTTTCATGACTTGTCACCTCTGAGCTGATGCACTTTCCTAGTTGGGGCTCATTTATCTCGTCTATTAAGAAGCTGCGCGATCAGACTCTTTCTCAACGTTTCCCCAAATTTATAACTTATGGCAGTATTTTTCAAGTCTTTGATGCAACTCACAGTAAGAAATGTATTTTACACTGAGGCCCAACACACACACACACACCCATGTACAAAGCAAAAAACATCAAGAAACAGGAATTATCCTTTGGGAGGGGAATTGGGGAATTTAGGGAAGAACGGATACACATAAATATGTGATTGAGTCCCTCTGTTGTCCACTTGAAACTATTATAATATTGTTAATCAGCTATACTCTAACACAAAGTAAAAAGTGTAAATAAAAATAAATAAATAAAAAGAGATTTGTCCTTGTATGTGTAGTAGATTGTGGCCTATTATTCTGTTCTGTTTTCTTATTTAATACATCTACACATCATATTGCAATCTACACATGGATTTTATGATCCATTAATCGAGTGCAGCTTGCAGTTTGAAAAACACCAGTTTATGGTATCAATTTTATTTACGGAGCCCTTTGGGGCCTGGCTCTTGATAGTCCAAGCTAAACTTTTGGAACAAAAACAAAACTTCCTGTTTCAAGTTTTGATACTGCACTCCCAAGTCTTGGCTTTCAAGACCTTTGTCAATGGTACAAGTTAATAGAAGTTTATTTGAAAAACTCCATTCATGTAGTGGTTCTAACTCTGTCAGATTCTAGATCTTAAGTATCAGCCAAATAGTCTCCTCCTAACTATCTATTGCTACTGTCCTAGTTCAGAGCCTTATCATCTCTTGCCTAGAATATATCAACGGCCTCTCAATTGATCTGCCAGCCTGTGATACTGTTCCTTTTCCTTCTATTCTCCCATGGTCAAGGTGTTAATTTGCACATTTTATTATGTCAAAATAGCATAAATTCTATAAGCAGCATGTAGGTACTAAATATGAATTCAGCAAATTTTATTTAGGTCTACTTATAGGAATTTAAAATATTTTTGTTACTGTAAAAGGGATCTTTTTCTATTACACCTTATAATCTATTATTTTAGACATATAGGAAAAACTATGTTAAGATATGGGGCTTCCCTGGTGGCTCAGAGGTTAAAGCGTCCGCCTGGAATGCGGGAGACCCGGGTTCGATCCCAGTGTTGGGAAGATCCCCTGGAGGAGGAAATGGAGACCCACTCCAGGGAGAATCCCATGGAGGGGGGAGCCTGGTAGGCTACAGTCCATGGGGTCTCAAAGAGTCGGACACGATTGAGTGACTTTACTTACTTACTTACTTACTATGTTAAGATATATGTTTGTTAGCTGTCACATTACTGAGCTATCTTCTTAGTTCAAAAGATTTTCATTTAAGTTTTTTGCTTTTTTTCTAGGAATACAACTATGGGCTTCCCAGGTGGTAAAGAATCTACCTGCCATTGCACGAGACACAAGAGACTCGGGTTCAGTCTCTGGATTGGGAAGGGGCCTTGGAGGAGGAAACGGCAACCCACCCCAGTATTCTTGCTTGGACTGGATCAAATCCCATGCACTGGACAGAGGATCCTGGTGGCTACAGTCCATAGCTTCTCAAAGAGCTGGACATCACTGAGCACTCACACAAACATACACACACACAGAGCTCTCCAAATAAATAAAACTTTTATTGATAAGACACTTACGAGATATTTAAAAATATTTTTATTTTATCTTATCTATTATTCAGAAGTTATGTAAGACTGATAAAATTTTAGGTCCCCATTGTTCTTGTCCTTGACTTTCATAGGAATTCATCTGATATGCTATAGTTAGGAATAATTCTGTCAGGTAACTTCTAGATATTTTTAACTTTTAATATGTTTTCTCATGGTGAGAAAATAGTCTATTTACTTTCATTAAGATTTAAAATAAAATGATAATGGATTTTGAATTTTATTATACATTATTTAAGAATTAATCGCCGGTCTATGTCTGACGCAGGATACAGCATGCTTCGGGCTGATGCATGGGGATGACCCACAGAGATGTTATGGGGAGGGAGGTGGGAGGGGGGTTCATGTTTGGGAACACATGGAGGAATTAAAGATTTTAAAATTAAAAAAATAAAAAAACTATTAAAAAAAAACAAAAACAAAAAAAAATGAGCATGTAATTCTATTCTATCCTTTTTTTAAAATAACGGTTTACTTGTTTACTTTTTATTTAAGTATTTTGGCCGTGGTGGGTCTTCATTATTGCATGTGCGCCTTGCCTGGTCCCATCCTCTAGTCGCTGTGTGCGGGCTTCACATTGCAGTGGCTTCTCTCATCGCAGAGCACAGAGTCTAGGTGCCTGGGCTTCAGTATCTGTGGCTTGTAGACCACTGCTCAGTAGTTGTGGTATCTGGGCTTAGTTTCTCCCAAGCATGTGAGATCTTCCCAAACCAGGGATCAAACCATTGTCCCTTGCCTTGGCAGGCAGATTCTTAACCACTGAACCACCAGGGAAGGCCCTCTACTAATTCTTGATATGATGAATTATACTAATAATAGCCTCTCTCCAGCTAGTAAACTCACTTTGTTTCTTGTCTCTCATCTGTCATCCATCACCTGAGATCCAATGACTTGAAAACCATTGTTTGATGTATTTTGCCCAGATGTTCTCACTGTTTTAAGGGTACTGGTAATTCTGGCTCCTGTTACTCCATCTTGGCTGGAAGCAGAACCTCTCAGCACTTCTTAATTCCCTTCCCTCTTTTAGTTTTCCTCCGTAGCACTTATTACCACTGACACAAGCTGTATGTTACCTGTTTATTTACTTGTTGTCTATCTTTCTCCCCATTATTATTCTACAAGCAATCTTTACTTGTTCCCTGATGGATCTTTCAACCTAGAGAAGGGTTTGACACATTGTAAGTAATTAAATGGCAACCCAATCCAGTACTCTTGCCTGGAAAATCCCATGGATGGAGGAGCCTGGTGGGCTGCAGTCCATGGGGTCGCTAAGGGTCGGGCACGACTGAGGGACTTCACTTTCACTTTTCACTTTCATGCATTGGAGAAGGAAATGACAACCCACTCCAGCATTCTTGCCTGGAGAATCCCAGGGAGAGAGGAGCCTGGTGGGCTACTGTCTATGGGGTTGCACAGAGTCGGACACGACTGAAGCGACTTAGAAGCAGCAGCAAGTAATTAAAAGACACTTGCTCCTTGGAAGAAAAACTTGACAAATTTAGACAGTGTATTAAAAAACAGAAACATCACTTTGCCAACAAAGGTCCATACCGTCAAAGCCATGGTTTTTCCAGTAGTCATGTACAGATATGAGAGTTGGACCGTAAAGGAGACTGAACACCAAAGAATTGATGGTTTTGAATGGTGGTGTCAGAGGAGACTCTTGAGTCCCTTGGACAGCAAGGAGAGAAAACCAGTCAATCCTAAAGGAAATCAACCCTGAATATTCATTGGAAAAACTGATGCTGAAGCTGAAGTTTTAATATTTGGCCACCTGATGCAAAGAGCTGACTTACTGGAAAAGACCCTGATGCTGAGAAAGACAGGGCAGGAAGAGAAGGGGACGACCGGATGAGGTGGTTGGATGTCATCATTGACTCAATGGACATGAGTTTGAGCAAACTGTGGGAGATAGTGAAGGACAGGGAAGCCTGGCTTGATGCTGTCCATGGGGTCACAAAGAGTCGGATGTGATCAAGTGACTGAACAGCAACAACAATAGTTATTTACAAAATAAATATATGCAGAGAGTACCAGCATCAGGAAGAATTTCCTAGGACCATCCGGCCATGATTCTACTTCAAGAAGTCCTTAGCCTCAGCAGGGTCTGTGCTTCTGGGCTGGTTACTTAGTTAGTGGCAAGTCTGTCACCTCTGCAGTCAACACCATGCTTTGTGGAACCCGTTCTTGTTCCTCTCTCCATCTCCCCTGAAGGGCTTTGCTTACCCAACACTCCTTAGCTGGATCACAGCGCTGAGAAGCATGGATGGGAGGTTTTAAGTTTCTTTTCAAAATATAATCATTTTACAACCCAGCATATATATGTTTCTTCTCTCCACCTAACCCTAAGCAGCTGCTACTTAATCCTCATCTCTTTCTTTGTAAAAATGTGAATGTTAAAGGCCTCTTTAGCTCATAAGGTGGAAGTTCAGGTGGGAATGAATCCAAAGGAAACTCTGGACTCACTCAGCAGGGGTGGGCCAGCTACATAACAGCACCTTTTCCCACAGACTTCCCCTTGTCATAGCTCCGTGCAAGGATTTCCCATCTGTCAGCTGGTCTGTTCAGCAGTTACTCACTTGAGGAACTTAGGTCCATGCATGTGTGAGCATGTGTGTGTGTGTGAGCATGTGTGTGTGTGTTCGCTGGCTGTGTGGAGGCTTCTGGGACAATTTTCCTGTACTTTAATTTCTTTCTGGGTTTCATTTCCTCCAGGCTTTTGCACTGAGGATCTCTTGACTCTCATGACTTATCAACTCTTTGTCATCCTTTAGGCCTCAGTTCAGACCTTGTATTTTCAGAGAGAACTTTCCTTCCCAAACCAGTGATGGAAGGTTTTGCCTGTTACTATCACTCCTCACTGCAGTTTCAGCATTCTGCAATTATCCAATTTATTTGTTAACTTAATTATTATCAGCTTCTTTCTGCAGTGTGACATCCACAGGAAGAGGACCTTGGCCTGCTCTGCTGATTTCTTTTTCCCTTAGGCCTTGCATAGGGCCTGGCACGTGGTGTGTGTGTTACATCATTTCCGTCACTTTTGACTCTTTCTGACCCAATGGACTGTAGCTTGCCTGGCTCCTCTGTCCCTGGGATTCTCCAGGCAAGAATACTGGAGTGGGTTGCTATGCCCTCTGTCAGGGGATCTTCCAGACCCAGGGACAGAACTCCTGTTTCTTGAAAGTGAAAGTGAAGTTGCTCAGTCGTGTCCAACTCTTTGCAACCCCATGTACTGTAACCTACCAGGCTCCACTCTCCATGGGATTTTCCAGGCAAGAGGACTGGAGTGGGTTGCCATTTCCCTCTCCAGGGGATCTTCCTGACCCAGGGATTGAACCTGGATCTTCCGCATTGCAGGCAGACACTTTACCATCTGAGCCACCAGGGAAGCCCTGTTTCTTATGTCTCCTATATTGGCAGGTGGTTTCTTTACCACTAGCACCTCCCAGGAAGCCCTGGCACATGGTAGGTACTTAGAAAATATTTTATTGAATGAATTAATTAAACCACTAGGAGAACAAAAAACAAGAATATTAATGAGAGAGTGCAGCATTTATATGGAATTGCATGCTCATGTATGGCTAGGGCAAAAGCTGCAAGATCTGAACAGACATTCAGTATCAAATCAAGAGGGCATTCTCTGCCCTGCAGTGGTAATGATTGGCCTCTGTCCTATAGGTGATACCTGGATCTATGGATGGGCTTAAGCAGAGGAAGACACAGTCAAATTTATGTTTTTTAATATTATTTATTTTTGGTTGCACTGGGTCTTCACTGCTTGAGCAAGCCTTCTCTAGTTGCAGCGAGCAGAGGCTATTCTTCGTTGCAGTGCATGGGTTTCTCGTTGCTGTGACTCTCTTGTTGCAGAGCACAGGCTCTAGGCACATGGACTTCAGTAGCTGCAGCACGTGCGCTCAGCAGGTGCAGCTCATGGGCCCTAGAATGTGCAGACTTCAGCAGCTGTGGCACGTGGGCTCAGCAGTTTTGGTTTGTGAGCTCTAGAGAATGGGCTCGATAGTTTTGGTGCATGGGCTTAGTCACTCCACAGCATGTGGAATCTTCCTAGAAGAGGGGTTGAACCCATTTCTCCTGCATTTGCAAGCAGATCCTTCTCCGCTGCACCACCAGGAAAGTCCTTAAATTCATGTTTTAAAATGATCAATCTAGTTGTGTGGTAGTAAAGAATCAGAAGAGAAAAAGACATGCTGCAAAAGACCAATTTGGACACAGCTGGGGTAATCTGGTCGATAAATCATAAAATCTCTAGGCAAGGCCAATGAAGGAGAAAATGAAGGAATATTTGAAAGTTTTGAGGTAGAAAAAAATGTTTTGATTAAAAGTGGGGAAAGAGGAAACTGAAATGGGAAAGAACAAAAACAGAGAAGCAAGAAACTTAAATGGGTCACATAGAGCAAAGAAACATTGATATAAAGTGTTCTGTTGGACTTCAGTAAAACTTACGAAAGAAGATTCTCTGAAAATCTTTTCCCCCATAAAAGCTGTGAGAACACTGGCAAAATTGTTATTTAAGGAAAACAGCTGAATCTATGTATGAGAAGTTGTATGAACAGTGCAACTTTAATTTCCCCTATTTCCTTCCCTCATTTCTAGCTCCATAGTGAAAGTGAAAGTTGCTTAGTCATGTCCAATTCTGCGACCCCATGGACTACAATCCATAGCATTCACCAGACCAGAATACTGAAGGGGGTAGCCTTTCTCTTCTCCAGGGGATCTTCCTGACCCAGGGATTGAATCCAGGTCTCCTGCATTGCAGGTGGATTCTTTACCAGCTGAGCCACAAGGGAAGCCCAAGAATACTCCAGTGGGTAGCCTATATCCTCTTCAGTGGATCTTCCAGACCCAGGAATTGAACTGGGTCTCCTGCATTGCAGGCGGGTTCTTTACCAACTGAGCTATCTGGAAGCTTCTAGCTCCATGGCAACATTGAAAACCAACCATCTGTAATATCAGTGAAAAGTAGCAGCTTGATATCCACTAAAGGCAGAGCTCACTTAGTGTGAAAACTGAAAAGTCTTTTCCTTAAGGGAACTTGTTGAAAACAATGAGGGACAGTTGCTTAGTATGATGGTTGCCTCAGATAATAGATACCAATCAGGGCAAGTAATTGGCTAACCAAAGAACTTAAAGGAAAAGTTTGAGAAGAATATATATCTCCATACAGAGCTTTGAAGAGCATTGACACATTCCTGAAAATCTAGAAGCCCATGTGCAGCTTTGATCCATGTGAATACGTAGGAAAGACCTGAGAAGGGTCTAAGCTTTCATCAGGGTTAACTCTGAGGTTCTTCTCAGGGGAAACTGAAAGATAATGTGAAGTTGTTAGCTGCCTAGCTGAGTGTTGAGGGCATGGTCAGCGTACACAGGATCTTTCAGCAAAGTTTGGAAGACTTACTGGTTCCAGAAATTTAGGAAAATCTCTAATTACCAGTTGATCACTAGGCTTACAAAGCAGAGACTTCAGTGTTGATGTATTCAAATAACACAGATTTTACAGAATTAGTTCAGTAAAATCACTGAACAATAGCAACAACAATAAACAACAAAACAACAAGTTCTGGTTGGAGGGCAGAGAAAGAATCTGATTTCCAGAATTTCTACACTGTTTAAAATGTTCAATTTTGACAAAAATTTATGAGATATGCAAAGAAATAGGAAAATGTGGCCCTTATACAGGGAAACAAGCTGTCATTAGAAACCAAGGGAGACTAGACTTGGTTTTAGACTTAAAGGACAAAGAACTTAAATCATCTATTTTAAATATATTCAAAGAGCTAAAGGAAAACATACCCAAAGAACTAAAAGAAAACATAAGGATGCTGTCTCCCCAAATCAGTAACAGGAAAGAGACAAAAATTATGAAAAAGAACCAAACAAAAATTCTGGAGCTGAAAAGTATAATAACTGAAATGAAGAAATGGAGACTTCACTACAGGGTATCAACATCAGTTGGACAGGCAAGGAGAAAAGATCAGCAAACTTGACGATTAGGTAATTGAAATTATCTATATAGATGAGCAGAAAGAAAATAAAGAAGAAAAATGAACACAACCTGAGAGACCCATGGGACACCATCAAGCATACAAACATACTCATAATAGGAGTCTCAAAAGAGTGTGTAGGGTTGGGGAGAAGGGAGGGTAGAAATAATACTTGAAGAAGTAATTGTTGAAAGTTTTCCCAATGTAATAAGAAAATTTAATGAACACATCTAAGAAGCTTAATTAACTCCAAATAGGCTAAACTTGAAGAGATACACACTTTTTTATTTTTTTACAGTATAATCAAAGACCAAGAGAGGCTCTTGAAAGCAGCAAGGGAGAAGTGATAAATCATGTATAAGGCACACTCAGTAACATTAACAGCTGATTTCTCATCAGACACTATGAAGTCCAGAAGGCAGTGGGATGGCATACTAAAGGTAGGGAAAGAAAATGATATCAAACAAGCCTGCTTCATCCCACACAACTAACTTTCAAATGAAGGTAAAGTTAAGACGTCCCAGGATAAATAAAACAGAAAAATTTTCATTAGCAGGTCTGCCTTATGAAATATTAAAAGAATCATTTGAGATGAAATAAAAGCACCTGAAAGTAACTCAAATCTGTATGAGAAAAACAGAACACCAGTAAAGGTAACCGTATAGGCAAATATAAAAGCAGTATAAATGTATATTTTGTTTGTGACTATATTTTCCTCATTTAAAAGACAACTGCATGTAGCAATAATTATAAATCTATGTTGATAGGCATACATTATATGAAGATATAATTGGTATGACAGCAATCGCACAAGGGAGGGGTGAGGAAATGGTGTTATATAGAAGTAAAGTTTTGTACACTATTGAAATAAGTTGGTATTAATCTGAGCTAAAATGTTATAAATTTAAAAACATAATTCCCAGGGAAACCACGAAGAAAATGATTGAAAAACAATAATTAAGGAAACAAAGGAAATAAATATGACAAAAAAGTACTACTTACCACAAAAGAATGCAATGATTTAAGGATAGAGAAATAAAAAAGACATAAGACATACAGAAAACAAGTAGCAACGTAACAGACTATCTCATCAGTAATTATATTAAGTATAAGTGTATTAAACACCCAATTAAAAGCTAGAGATGGACAGAATAGATTAAAAAATTAAACTATATGCTGTCTACAAGAGACACACTTTAAAGAGAAAATAGGTTGAAAGTAAAAGGATTGAAAATATGACATCAGGCAAATAGTAACCAAAAAGAGAGCTCAGTGGCTACACTATATTAGACAAAATAGACTTTCATTTAAAAAAATGCTACAAGAGACAAATAGCAGTATTATATGTAGATAAAGGGCCAGTTTCTCAAGAAGATATAATAATTATAAACATATAATTAAGTTAAGCCTATGGACAACAGAGGATGAGATGGTTGGATGGCATCACTGACTCAATGGACATGAGTTTGAGTAAACTCAGGGAGTTGGTGATGGACAGGGAGGCCTGGCCTGCTGCAGTCCATGCGGTCACAAAGAGTCAGACACAAATGAGTGACTGAACTGATACTGATGATTATTTATTGAAACATAGTTGACTTACAATATTATATTAGGTTTGGGTGTGCAACATAGTGATTCAATATGTTTATAGAGTATATTCCATTTAAAATTATTACAAAATGCTGGCTATATTTTCCTGTGCTGCACAATACCATTTTTGCTTATGTGTTTTACACACAGTAGTTTCTGTCTCAGTCTTATTACTCTTGCTTGCTTCTCCCCTCTTTCTTGTCCTCGCTGGTAACTACTAATTTGTCTTATATATCTGTGTGTTTCTGCTTTTTTTTTTAAATTATACACATTTGTTTTTTTTAGATTCTTCATATAAATGATAATATAGAGTCTTTCTCTGTGTGACATTTCACTAAGCATCATAGTCTCTAGGTTTCTCCGTACGGTCACAAATGGCAGAATTTTATTCTTTATTATGACTGTATAACTTTCCATTACATACACTGGAATATTATCTATATACGTCACATCTTTATCCATTCATCTGGTGATGGGTGATTAGGGTACTTCCATATCTTGGCTACTATAAATAATGTTGCTATGAACACTGGGTGCCTGTAAGGTAAACCTAACAAGAGAGCCCAAAACGCAAGAAGCAAAAACTGGCAGAATAGAAGGAAGATACAAGCAAGTCAACAATAATAGTTGGAGATGAAGGTTACCACGGAGATAGGAGACTTGAGCGACACTACAAATCAGCGAGGTCTAGCAGACAACTAAAGAACACTCCACTCGACAACAGCAGAATAAAGTAGCTCTGAAGTACGGAATTAGAAAAGGTAGAAAGAGCTGGTATTGGGAAGAGAGAGTGTGAACCACAAAGCCAAGGTGCACTTAAACTCGAAGGTACATGGGAAAGGCCAAGTGGATTCGCACGCCTGTGTCAGACTTTAAAGACACTCTGTTGAGTTTTCCGACATCAGTCTCTTTATTCAAAATCTGATCCTCAGTCATTCAAGTCTTGATCTCACTTCCACGTCATAGGTAAACCCTTGGGCTTAAGACAGTCCACTGTCATCCCCAGCTTTGCCGAGAAATGCATTTGCCAAGGTGCTGAGACTTTGGAATACTGAAGACAAAAGTTTGAGAGATAACAGAGATGAAAGGATGCATGATTTTACAGGTCAATTCTGAAGAGGATAGTACTTGAATCGTAGTCAAGAAAGAGTGCCTTCTAAGAAACCTAGCTTGTATTTAAAGCATAGGTCCTCTCATTGTTGCAAAAACAAAAAGTTTTTGGTTATTTCCAGAACTTGGCTACTGTAAATAATGTTGCTATGAAGATTGGGTGCCTGTAAAGCAAGCCTAACAAAAGAGCCCAGGGCACGGTCCATTGCTATGGGTGCTGAGCATCTTGGTACAATGATTAAATACTCTGCTTTGGCTGTCGTGCCAGTTGGAACTAATTCTGCTACTTAACATGTGCCTAACGTTACACAACTTAACCTCTTTAAGTCTTAGCATCTTTACTGTAAGATAGTAATAGTACCAGCATTCATCTTATAGGGTTGCTGTGAGAATTAAATGAAATAGTGCTAAATTTTAGCTCAGTGCTTTGTGAATCTAATACTTGGTAGATTGGATATTTTTCAAAGGGACCAAATCTCATTAGGCTTGGAGTTAGAGCACTGTTCGGGGAAGAATCAGTCTTTTAATTGAGGTAAGTTATTTTCCGGAAAATTATTGCACCAAATCAAGCTATTTTAAAGAAAGAAATCCCAACAGCTCCCCAAAGACTCACTACTCCTTGCCAATGTCTGTGGAAGAGAGTCATGAAGTGGTTAATCAGGAAAACCCTGGTCTGCTCTCCTTAAGGAGAATGTTTATCAATATTGCACAGGAAATATCAAGTCACCCTGCTTCCAGCCCATGGAGCAAATCTATTTGTATGTTGGACAGCCCCCTGCCTCCCGCCTCCACCTCATCAATGTAAAAAGTTGTCAAATACAAAACTAGACTTTTATTGCTATCGCAAAGAAGCTTAGAGAAAAGCCCAAGGTGAAGCTGAAATATATGACCTTGACTTAGGAAAGGAAGTAAAAATAATAGGAGAGGAGAACAATATGGGCCCCAGGAGGGTGGATGTCATTCTAAAGAAGGCGAAGAATGCAGGGCAGACAAGAGCAGGGAGCCTTTCATTTCTCTTTGTAGCTCAGGACTTTCCTCCCTCTCTTAGCAAGAACCTGAGGCTGATTAGTTTTGTACTGTAGGACTACAAGCTCAGATTATCACTCGAGATAAATGCAGCTTGTTTTTATTTTAGAGCACCGAGTCGTGAATTAATGTCACAAGGTCCTGAGTTAAAAATCTTCACAGGTATTATTCCCTAGACGTGCCTGAGCTCTGCCAATGGAGGTGTATATTTCAGTCAAGACTCTGGTGTCCAGGGGGAGAAAAACCAGGTGGGCAGAATCTTTCTGATGCTTTTTAAACCAGTTTACTTCTGCTTAATGACAGCGCAGAGGTCATTCCCTTGTAGACTGCTCTCCTTCCTCTATTGCAAAGTGAGAAACCCAGAAAAACGATTTTTTAAAGATACCCCTGGTTCTAGGAGCCTCTGATTCTGCTATAACATTGACATAAACCCCCAACCCCCTCCCACAGTGAATCTGAGTAGCAAGAACTGAAATGTAAAATGTGTTCTTAGGTCCCATGGGAAGGGAACTCTAACAGTTTCCTAGTGACCTCATACAGCTCCGCCGTGGAGAGAAAGAGTAAGGAATAAAATGTGATTGGAATAAGATTTACGTTGATATATTAGGTGAGGGTTACTGGCCACTGCCCACGCTTTCAGCGGGGTTGGATGCTGCTGGAAGGTATTTTACCAGCTACGACATATACGTGTGAGAAAGAGCCTCCTATTGGGAACTTTTCCAAAGTGTAATAAAGCTGTGCTTTGCTCCCTCTGACCTTGGCTCAGCGACAGGTAAGTCCCACAACTTCTGCCACCTTATAAACACTGAGATGGGCTGTAAGAAAAGACTATAGCGGCTCTATTTAGAGGCTTAGGTCAGCAAGTAGGCAGAAAATGTCAAAACCACTAATCTAATTTATTGATGGCTTTAATGGGAGTGTATAGGAAATTTTTTTTTTTTGCCTTGCACTGCAAATATCACTCCAGCCCCTTCATCTGGAAGACCTCAAAGTAAAGAAATGGCCCAATGAATACGTATGGTTGCTGTCAGATGCAGGTAAAGATAAGAAATGGAGGCAGTATAGCTGAGCTTGGCTGTTAGCATTTCTTTCTTTTTTTCCTTTTCCTCTTCTTCTTTTTTCCTCCCCATCCTCCCCTTCTCCTTCCATTCTTCTCCTCCCCTCCCCCTCTTTCCCCCTCCTCTTTTGCCTCCTTCTTGTCTTCCTTTTCCTTCTCTCACTCTCTCAAACATAATTTGAGTGTTTACTATAAGCCATGGCTCTATGTTAGAAACCAGAAATGGAGATATAAAAATGTAAGTCTTGTCATTGATTTGTTACAACTGCTATATTAAGAAGCTAAATAATGAATGATGAGCAACACCTAATACCTAGTTCCATAAATGCACAGCCTGATAGCTAAAGGGGTACAGTATCACAGGACCAGAGAAAGTCATAATTCATTTTCTTAGGACAGTGGTGAATAGTTAATCAACTGAGTGAGGATGACTTGGAGATTTCCAAGTGAAAGTGTGGGAGGAAACTTTTCTGGTATGTGGAAGGGTATAAACACAGAAAACAGGACAGTGGTTTTGGGGAACGGAACGCTGGCATTTAGTTTACTGGATCATAGGGTTGAGAAGAAGGACAGATGGAAAGATGACATTGGTAAGGGCAGTTGGTGCAAGGTCATGGAAGGTCTTGCACCATCGTAAGGAAAGCCCTAATGGCTCAGGGGGTAAAGAATCTACCTGCAGTGCCAGAGACCCAGGTTTGAGACCCAGGTCCCCGGGTTGGGAAGATCTCCTGGAGAAGGGAATGGCAACCCACTCCAGTATACTTGCCTGGAGAATTCCATGGACAGAAGAGTCTAGTGGGCTTCAGTCCATGAGGTCACAGAGTTGGACATGATTGAGCAACTAACACTTTCACTTTCTCACTTCACATGGAAGGTCTTGCCAATGAGGTTCTTCAGAATTATTTCTAGGAACTTCCCTGGTAACTCAGTGGTACAGGATCAGCCTGGCAATGACGGAGACACGGGTTCGGTCCCTGATCCGGGATTTATCCCACATGCCTTGGAACAGCTAGGTCCCTGCCCCCCAACTATTGAGGCCGTGCTCTAGAGCTCAGGAACCACAGCTACTGGGCCCACACAGCCTGGAGCCTGTGCTCCACGAGAGGAGCTCGCACAATGCGCCTGCAGGGCAGCCGCCACCAGCCACAGCTGGAGAGAAGCCAGCGGCAGCGAAGCACTAACAAGCCACAAGCGAATAGGCAAAGACATCAACAGCAAATCTATAAAAAGAGATATTCCCAGCTGTAGGAAGCCATAAAGAGGATGACTTAGGTGCAGTGTGTGGTCAAAGGTCCTGATTAGACTTG
The DNA here is from genome assembly GCF_032405125.1 of Capricornis sumatraensis. Classification (NCBI taxonomy): domain Eukaryota; kingdom Metazoa; phylum Chordata; class Mammalia; order Artiodactyla; family Bovidae; genus Capricornis; species Capricornis sumatraensis. Next base: position 110,783,569 of record NC_091075.1, on the reverse strand, counting down.
CATCTTGTAAAGATTATTCCAGCAGTGGATGGAAGCTAAGATACCAAGTAGAAAATTGTTGTGTTACAGTGGTGCTGAAGATGACTCATGAGATTCCCTTGGATTGCAAGGAGATCAAACCAGTCAATCCTAAAGGAAATCAACCCTGAATTTTCACTGGAAGGACTAAGGCTGAAGCTGAAGCTTCAATACTATGACCACCTGATGTGAAGTGTGAAGGAAAAGACACTGATGCTGGGAAAGATTGAAGGCAGGAGGAGAAGGGGAGGACAGAGGATGAGATGGTTGGATGGCATCACCGACTCAATGGACATGCGTTTGAGCAAGCTCTGGGTGATGGTGAAGGACAGGGAAGTCTGGCGAGCTGCAGTCCATGGGGTCCCAAAAAGTGGGACATGACTTAGCAACTGAAGAACAACAGTGTGTGAGTAGAGGGGTTGTGAGTGTGAAAGAAGATGGTGAAAATAGACGGCACTCTAGGTCCAGAGGGAAAATAGATGTAGACATGATGAAACATAAGACAGTTAGGAGAAGCCACATAGAATTAAAATGAAGGCAAGAGGCACAGGCCTTCCTAATACTGGGATACTCTTCAAGCCTCTCCTAGTGGGCAGATACCATCTTACTGGAAGAAGCAAAGTAACAATGGCTGAGAAGCTGTAGACAAACCTCAGTGTGGTAGATGTCCTGGAAGTTCTAGAAAACTTTAAATTCCTTTGAAGAGCAACCAGATTAATAACCAGGATCTCTTTGCAGCCATGAATGGAGTTGCTATGGCAACAGCAACAGACAGCACAAAATAAAGTTGATGCTTTCTCCTTAGTCTTACAGGCTAATGCTAACTTCAAAGAGGACAGAGAGAAGGCCTGTATAGCTGAGCTGACCTCCTCAGGCAGCTGTGCTTGCAAGCCTCAGTTTTCTGTGAGTGTGAACAAGAGTGGTCAGCTACAACAGGGACTAGGCCTGGCTACATTGTCAAGTAGTTGTGTTGCTGTGGGTGCTACCTGACCTCTCCAGGACTACTCTTTGGCAAGAGAGGGTTGTAATAGGTGATCTTTTCGACCTTTTCTGAAATGTTTACTGTCACTCTGGGATTAGCTTGGCATGCATTGTTGCTGTTGTTTAGTTGCCAAGTCATGTTGGACTCTTTTGTGACTCCATGGACTATAGCCTTCCAGGCTTTTCTGTCCATGGGATTTCCCAAGCAAGAATACTGGAGTGGGTTGCCAGGTCCTCCTCCAGGGGATCCTCCAGACCCAGGGATCGAACCCACGTCTTCTGCATTGGCAGGCAGATTCTTTACCACTGAGCCACCAGGGAAGCCTGGCATGCATTAGGAATGCTAATAAAAGTTTACTGGATAAACAAATGAATGGATGGCGCAGGGTGCCTTGGAAGGATCACATGAAAAGTGCAAACCTGTCACAAGGCTCTGAGTCAGCCTCCCTTGGGGCAGTTCCTTAGGGTTTATGGTCTGATTTAAGGGTGAAATTTTTCCCTTGGGGTGATGGAGGGGGAGGAAGTCATAGAACTCAGCCCTGAATCGTGGAACATGACCACACTGAAATCAGATCTTCTCTGCCGGGTGCAAATTTGTTCCCTGGTGTCGGCCTGCAGAGCTGGGTCATCGACCAGCTGCGATGCTGCACAGGTTGTATTTTTTCCTGCAACATTTGGTAGAACGTTTCAGGCGAGGGTGGGGGAAGGAGGAGAAAATTATCTGAACCAGATGTTAGGGGGCCATCTCTGTGACACAAGTAAGTAATTAGTTTTAAATGATTATCCATGTGACCTGTCTGGATGCACTCACTTTTCTGGGCTGGGGGTGGGCAGGCTTTGCTGACTGCACCCTGACTGGAGAAGAAGTAAGAGGTATTGAGGGCTGCGTGCGTATGTATACCTGTGCTGGGAGATTATTTCCAGGAAAAGCTTTATGAGTTGAGTATAAATGGCTATGGGCTTCCCAGGTGGCTCAGGGGTGAAGAATCTTCCTGCCAATGCAGGAGATCCGAGTTCGATCCCTGGGTTGGGAAGATTTGAGTTCGATCCCTGGGTTGGGAAGATCCTCTGGAGGAGGAAATCTATATCCACTCTAGTGTTCTTGCCTGGGAAATCCCATGGACAGGGGAGCCTGATGGGCTACGGTCTGTGGGATCACAGAAGAGTCCAACAGGACTTAGCAGCTAAACAATAGCAGCAATAAATAGCCATGTGAGATACCTGGACAGATGGACCTGGGATGGCACTGAAGGGTCCTGCAGAGGCAAGGCTGACCAATTACAAGATGCTTTGGTGTGCACAGAGCAAAGAGGAACATCGCTTTCCAGGTGGAGCATGTGATGAACCCAGGAGTGTCCTGCAAGAACCGATTGCTGGGGGTTGTCCTGGATGCTCCTTGTGTGCCATCTGGGAAGGTGTATTTAGGTGGCAGTTGAAGACCAACCACCCTGCCGTTCTCCCAGCCCTACATAGCCTTGGTTCTATGTCAGCTTCAAGTTCTATGCCAGGCAGAGAGGGTGGGGGAACCTTATATTGATTGACCTGAGCCTCATGGTGGGAACAGGGGCTCAGAATAGAAATTAGATCGAATTCCAGAAAAGAAAGGCATGTTTCCTGCACACAGGTATCCATAACTCTCATGAGATCTGTACTTGAAACAAGAATGAGGACAATGATGTGACAGACTTGCCGCCACTGAAGACTCGCGGGTACAGCAGGGACATCAAAGAGGGGGGGACAAAAGGGCCCCCATGACAGGCAGGAAAGGTATAAGCAAGACAAGAGCTGAGTTCAGCTTTTCACATGAGGTCAATAAAGATCTGCCCTTTCCCATTTATGTTAAGCCACCAATGGCTACAGAGAGGAGGACTTTAAACCTGCAATGGCCTTTTGGCTTCCAAGGCAGGAAATCCAAGAGGCATTATTCCATCAGCCTTCAGTCCCACTGTCCTCTCTGGCTCACACTCCAGCATGCTCCCATTTTTCCTGTGCTCCATGGGAGGAAAGGTGAGATTTTTCACTTGAGACAGACAGCTCCTCAAAGGAGGGGGCTGCTCACCCCGTGTGGTCCTCATTGAGTCTCATGGGTTTGGTTGCCATCCATCCATCTGTGGCTGAATGCAGGCTTCAAGGGCTGGGGGAAATGGGAAGGACTAGTCCTTTCTTGGAGAAGGCAATGGCACCCCACTCCAGTACTCTTGCCTGGAAAATCCCATGGACAGAGGAGCCTGGTAGGCTGCCGTCTATGGGGCTGCACAGAATCGGACACGACTGGAGCGACTTAGCAGCAGCAGCAGCAGCAGTCCTTTCTTCCTCCATCCTGCAGAAGGCAGCCACCTTTGTTCCTCCACCGAGGCCAAAGGCACTCTGAGCCTTCTCTATGTGTAGAACAAAAGGCCTAATTTTTTTGGGTTATGGGGCACTAGTCACTTAAAAAAAAAAATTAAGTATCGTTGATTAACAAAGTTGTTAGTTTCAGATGCATGGGTAAAGTGATTCCGTGTGCGTATTCTTTTTTAGATTCTTTGCCTTAATAGATTATTACAGAATAGTGAGTATAGTTCCCTGTGCTATGCAGTGGGTCCCTGTTATTTATCTGTCTCATATATAGTAGTATATATATGTTAATCCTAGACTCCTAATTTATCTAAGGAGGTAACCTAAGTTTATTTCTATGTCTGTGGGTCTATTACTTTGTATATAAGTTCACGTGTATCATTATTTTTAGATTCCACATATGAGTGATATCATATTTGTCCTTCTCTGTTTGGCTTATTCCACCTAGTATGATCATCCCTAGATCCATTGTGTTACTGCAAATGATATTATTTCCTCCCTTTTTGTGGTTGAGTCATGTTCCAATGGAATGTCCAATTCCACTGTTCTTCTGTAGGTTGCTTCCATGTCCTGGCTATTGTAAGTGGTGCTGAAATGAACACTGGAGTGCACGTATCTTTTTGAATTATGGCTTTCTCTGGGTATATGCCTAGGAGTGGGATTGCTGGATCCTGTGGTAGCTCAACATTGTCTAACGGATCCTGTGGGAGAGCTGGTGGGATGAAGGGACGGAGCACGGGGGACGGGAGATTTTTATGCCAGTGAAACTATTCTACATGACAGTGGAGGTGGACACAAGTCGTTATACATTTGTCTGAACCCTTCGATTGTACAAAACCGGGAGTGGACCCTCATGCAACTGTGGGTTCGGGGTAGTTATGATGTACGGGCATAAGTTTATCAGTGGTGACAAATGTACCACTCTGGTTGGGGGATGTTGATAATGGGTGAGGCTGTGCGTGTGAAGAGGGGTAGAGAGATTTATGTGAACTCCCTGTACCTTCCTCTCAATTTTGTTGTAAATTTAAAAAACTGTTCTGAAAAAAAAATGTTTTTTAAAAAATGCCATGTTAGAGCAACTCAGTTAGGATGGGCAGGTCACATGGCCAACACTTGGCAGCTACCCATTTTCAAATGAAAATATACCATTTTATTTCTGGTAAAAGTGCTTTTCAGATGAAGACGAAAATTACAATGGGAAATCGTGGCTGACAAGGGAAAAGAGTCATTTGGGGTAATATCTCTCATAATTGGGGGTAATTTTGTCAAATGCAGGCATTGTAGAATTCCCACGCATCCTCCCCACCACCGGCAGGTCAGTAAAGAGAGCTTCTACGAGGCAAAAGCCTGAGCTAGTCTCCCTTTTCCAGCCCATAGAAATGATGGTGCTCTTCATGGCCATCAAGCTTATTGCTCTCAAGAAACGAGTTTATTCCACCCCTAGTGAGCAATTAGAAGTTTTATGGCTTACACCATGAGCAGGGTAGAGCCTGGGCTGGGAATTGGTCATGGGATTTAATCAGAGCTTTGGTTTTGATTTGAGCATTGATGAAAAATATGCACTGTGTTCTCTATCCCAGAACAAATTGGTCCCTTAATGTAGGTTTAAAATAGAGCAGACTGCTTGTACTCTCGTGTTTCATATTAAGGATACTTACAAAGTAGATTTTCCTTTCAGGATATTGGGGTGCTGTGTGATTACAACGTGACTAGAGGTTGGTGTAGGTGTGACCCTGCCACACGACTGTGCTACCCTATTGGGGTCCTGTGGCTCCTGCTGCTTTTTGTGTGACCTCAGCTCTCAGAGATGCGTTTCCAGAGACTTGTGTTTTGGAACAAAGTATCATGGGTAGAGTTGCTTGTCTCTACAAGGGGATGGGTGATATAAGCAAGAGCTTTGGAACCAGATAGCTATGATTTTGAATCTCAGGTGTACCACTGTTGCATTGCTCACGTATGACAGGGTTAGAGTAGGGCAAGGGAAGCTTTCAGAATCTAAATTTAAGGTGGCACTCACATGCAGGAGATTAGCTTGCACTTGTAAAACCTTGAAATTGAGTGCCTCCTTAAATTCTGCACTTAGGTTCCTCTCTTCCCTTACCATTACTCCTTAGAAGGAAAGTTATGACCAACCTAGACAGCATATTAAAAAGCAGAGACATTACTTTGTCAACAAAGGTCCATCTAGTCAAGGCTGCGGTTTTTCCAGTAGTTATGTATGGATCTGAGAGTTGGATTATAAAGAAAGCTGAGCATTGAAGAATTGATGCTTTTGAACTGTGGTGTTGGAAAAGACTCTTAAGAGTCCCTTGGACTGCAAGGAGATCCAACCAGTCCATCTTGAAGGAGATCAGTTCTAGGTGTTCATTGGAAGGACTAATGTTGAAGCTGAAACTCCCATACTTTGGCCACCTGATGAGAAGAACTGACTCATTGGAAAAGACCCTGATGCTGGGAAAGATTGAGGGCAGGAGGAGAAGGGGATGACAGAGGGTGAGATGGCTGGATGGTATCACTGACACAATGGACATGAATTTGGGTTAACTCTGGGAGCTGGGGATGGACAGGGAGGCCTGGCATGCTGTGGTTCATGGGGTCGCAAAGAGTCGGACATGACTGAGCGACTGAGCTGAACTGAACTTCCCTTACCTTCGTCTAGTCTTGATGTGTGACCAGGGGCAAGTCACTTATGTCCCTCAGTCTAGTCCTTCATCTGTAAAATGAGGGCAATAAGGATCCTATGAAACGGGCTTGAAGATTAAATAAAAGGATGCTTGTAACCTTCTTGACACAGTGCCTGGAACTGAGAGCAATAAATAATAGCTGTGCTTAGTTTTAATTCACCCATTAATCGGGTATCTTGAGTAACTCCCTTTTAGGGTAACTAGAGTTTATTTATCCCTTTCGTCCTTTGGTGGGAAAAAAGGAATCGAGGAATATTTAGAAGTGTCTTCATTTAGGATACCGTTTTTTTTTTTTTTTTGAGTTATTTATGAAATGATTTATTTTAAATCTAATTTGAATACTTTAGATCTGGCTGCATCTGGTTGTCTTTGCCACATTCTTTTTTACAATAATTTTTATTTTGCTTTCTCATAGTTAAAGTATACACTGTTGTGCCAATGAAACTGAGAACTGTCTAATCGAAGTGTCTAGTTACATGCAGGGCAGATCAAGGGCCTCCCCGGAGAGCAAGCACTTCATTGTGGAAAGATGGAATGTCTCACCCATGGAGGCAAGGACCGAGGGATTTGAGGATGCCTGAGGCTCTGCTTGTCTCGAGGTCTGGGATGGAGCCACGAGGCACCGCATCCCTTGCTCTGTCACTGTGCTCACTCACTTAGCACACACTCAGAGCAGCTTAAATTTCTACTTGCGGGAGTGTGGGCTTTTCCCGATCTTTTTTCTCCTTGCTTTCCCCCCACCCCCCCGGTCTCTCTGGAGGCTGACTGAGGCATTCATGGTCAGGATGAAGAGGGGGGTCTGTTAGAACTCTGGCATGGTAAGATGAGAAGCTCTGAGGGGCTGGATTCTCCCAATTGATATTCTTGCCGTGTTGCTCTAAAGAAAAAAAAAAATCTCATTTTTGTTTTTTAGGCTTCCAAGTTTTGCACAGTTAACTAGATAAAGACCAGATACTACTGATTCTATTAGACTCTCCCAACCCCTCTTGGGTATATCACTCCTAACTGGGTTGCTGAGGGATAATAACAGTGATTCAGTTATATTCTTTTAAAAAATCATGCATTTTTGAAGTACAGTTTATTTAGGGGCCTTTTAATTTATTTTTATTTCTATCATTATATTATATTATTTATTATTGTATTTTATTGTTGGAGTGTAATTACAATGTTGTGTTAGTTTGTGCTGTACAACCAAGTGAATCAATCACACATGTGCGTATATCCCCCCCCCTTGAAACTCCTTCCTGTCCCACCCATCACACATTATTTTGGGATATGTTATTGTGTTCACTGCAGGTGTACAGGAAAGTGATTTGGTTATACATAAATATATGTGTGTGTGTGTGTGTGTGTATTCTTTTTTCAAATCTTTTCCATTATAGTTTATTGCAAGATATTGATCATAGTTTCTGTGTGTGCTAAATGGGCAGAGATATATTATACAGCAAATCTGTGTTGTTTATCTAGTTTATGTATAGTAGTGTATATCTGTTAATTCCATACTCCCAATTTATCCCTATCCACCACTTCCCCAGGTGGCGCTAGAGGTAAAGAACTCGTGCCAATACAGGAGACATAAAAAGGACATGGGTTTGATCCATGGATTGGAAAGATCAATTGCAGGAGGGCATGGCAACCCACTTCAGTATTCTTGCCTGGAGAATCCCTTGCACGGAGGAACCTGGTGGGCTACAGCTCATAGCATCACAAAGAGTTGGACACGACTGAAGTGACTTAGCATGCACTCACCACTTCCTCTTTGGTAAGCATACATTTGTTTTCTGTTTCTGCTTTTGTAAATAAGCTCATTTGTACTATTTTTAGAATTTCACATATAAGTAATACCATATAGAGTTGTATTATTGACTTCCGGTTGCCTTCCCTGTCACCTGTTTAAGGGTTCTCTATCTCAGTTTCTTAATCTGCAAAACAGGAGATTTAATTTTTGGACACCCTCGTGTAGGATGAGCCTATTCTGAGGCCCCTGTTCATGTGTGGGGGTGCAGTAGATGGGAGGGTGTGTTTGTGTAAAGGCTGTCTTCTAGACTTGGATGCTGTAGTAAGCTTAGACTTAATGCTTGATTCACGAACTCTGTATTCAGTCCTAAACCAGACACCACTTAAGGAGAGTCAGAGCACATATTTCACTGCTTTTTCCTGATAAGCCTGAATTTTTTCATCTTGGAAATCAGGATGGTTCTTATCAGTTGATCAGTGCTGTTTCATGGGATGGAGCATATTTGCTATTTCAAGCCAAGAGGATTAAAAGAAAGAAAGGAAGAAACTTCTTTGACCTGGAGAAACTCAGAAACAGACTTGATAGATGATACCAACGTGAATTGATTTGAGTTAGTATCTAAAGAAAGGCATAATGAAGTATAAAGACATAATGAATATTTAAAATATATAAAGAATGTATACACTCTTTGGGAGATTGTAGGGCATAAACCAAAATGATAGAAATTCAGTGAAAATTCCTCTGATCTGGTGGATTTAGGTGGTCAGCCTAACTGGAATCTTTAAGATGGCATTGGAGCTGGATCAAAGCAGGGGCAAAGGAGAGAGGGAAAGCCATGGTAGGAAAGAGCCCTTGGTGGGGATGAGGGGGAGGGGGGCAATGCTTGTTTATTACTGTTAAGATGGAAAATAAATATGAAGTAGTTTTAAAACACATAGATTGATAGTTTGAATAGCAATAAATTAAAAGAATATGCTAGATTTGTCTATATTAAATGCTTGTTTAATTCTAGGCTAAATATAAAGTTATTCTCACACTATTAAAAGAGATCCTGGCCAATTGTACAGATAGAATTTCCCAGCTGTATATCTAGAAGGGCTTGGATTCAGCCCTGGTCCTTTTGCTAGGGGGCATGTCATTTCACCTTGGTGGCCTTCAGTCTCCTGTTGTGTAAACAAAGGAGCTGAGATGTGCAGTGTTCAGGGTTCCTTCTGTTTCTACATGGAGCTGTCTTGCTTGTACTCTTCACATCTAATCTCAGCTTAGCATTGCTATTGGGGAGGTATTGCGGGTCAACCATCACATTACACAGTTTCTCTCTGCTCAAACTTGTGGGATTGCTTGTGGAACATGGAGAGACTGTTGTCTTTGGTGAGGGGTCCAAGTCCAGGCTCATTTATTTTCTTGCCTTGCTTTACAGGTGTGTAAGTTGAAAAAGTTGGCTTAAAGCTCAACATTCAGAAAATGAAGATCATGGCATCTGGTCCCATCACTTCATGGGAAATAGATGGGGAAACAGTGGAAACAGTGTCAGACTTTATGTTTTGGGGCTCCAAAATCACTGCAGATGGTGACTGAAGCCATGAAATTAAAAGACACTTACTCCTTGGAAGGAAAGTTATGACCAACCTAGACAGCATATTGAAAAGCAGAGACATTACTTTGCCAACAAAGGTCCGTCTAGTCAAGGCTATGGTTTTTCCAGTGGTCATGTATGGATGTAAGAGTTGGACTGTTAAGAAAGCTGAGCACTGAAGAATTGATGCTTTTGAAGTGTGGTGTTGGAGAAGACTCTTGAGAGTCCCTTGAACTGCAAGGAGATCCAACCAGTCCATTCTGAAGGAGATCAGCCCTGGGATTTCTTTGGAAGGCATGATGCTAAAGCTGAAACTCCAATACTTTGGCCACCTCATGCGAAGAGTTGACTCATTAGAAAAGACTGTGATGCTGGGAGGGATTGGTGGCAGGAGGAGAAGGGGATGACAGAGGATGAGATGGGTGGATGGCATCACTGACTCGATGGACGTGAGTCTGAGTGAACTCCAGGATTTGGTGATAGATGGGGATGCCTGGCGTGCTGCAATTCATGGGGTTGCAAAGAGTCAGACACGACTGAGCGACTGAACTGAAACTGAACTGAAATTGGAAATAAAAGAGATGTGCACACCAGATCAGCAAGTAAAAGAGATGTGTAAACTATGAGCTAAAGTTTTATAACTGAATGTTTCTTTTTTTCTACCTTCTATCCTTTTTGCAGCTAATTGAGAGCATTTCTTTTAGAACTTGGCATCATTGAGCCTCGAGAAATGGGTCTTTTGTATGAAGCGTTACTTGCTTAGTCATATCCGACCCTTTGTGATCCCCTGGACTGTGGCCCACCAGGCTCCTGTTCGTGGAATTCTCCAGGCAAGAATCCTGGTGTGGGTAGCTTATTCCCTTCTCTAGGGGATCTTCCAGACCCAGGGATCAAACCTGGGTCTCCTGCATTCCAGGCAGGGTCTTTACCATCTGAGCCACCAGGGAAGCTCATTTGTATGAAAGAGCAGGATATGTGACTCAGGCCAAATGATTCAGACTTTTCTCTTAGGATGCAGGTTGTAATGGGAGATGCAGATTAATTGTAACAAGGTGTCAGAAAAGATTTCAGAAATAAAAATGGCATACTAAACACACTGAATTTATATAAAGTTTAAATCAGATCACTCAAACAACACAGATAGTCTATGTTCTGGCTAAGTTAAACTTGTGCAAAGCTTTGCATGAAGGTAGTCCCGACAGGCTGGAACTTCAAACATAACTGAATATGTCACCCTAACCAAAAAATATAACAAACTGCTTATGGGGGCCTTTTGGAAAGAGAATATATAATCATTTTCTGATCTCTCTGATACAAATTTCTGCAAATAACACTAGGGACAAGTGAAAACCACTTTACGGTTCATAAGGAATCAACTCCATGAAACATGAGTTTTGGACTGAGATGGCTTACACATGTCTGAGTCCCTGGAGAATCTCTCAAAATAAGCAGAAGCTTCCCCAGCAATATCAGGGGGCCTCTTATCTGCCCTGTGTTCTATTCCCCTTCCTTTCTCTGCCTATTTACAGAAGACAAAGAAAACTGAGTCAATCCAACATTTGCTACGTTTATGCTTTTTCTCTGGTGAAGACTCTTGAGAGTCCCTTGGACAGCAAGAAGATCAAACCAGTCAATCCCAAGGGAAGTCAACTTTAAAAATTCACTTTAGGACTGATGCTGAAGCTTAAACTCTAATACCTTGGCCACCTAATGTGAAGAGCTGGCAAAAGAGCCTTGGAAAAGAGCCAGATGTTAGGAAAGATTGAAGGCAGGAGAAGGGGATGACAGATGAAGAGATGGTTGGATGGCTTCACTGACTCAATGGATATGAGTTTGAGCAAACTGGAAGATAGTGGAGGACAGGAACTCCTGGTTTGCTGAAGTCCATTGGGTCGCAAAGAGTGGGACATGATTTAGCAACTGAACAACAAACATATTTTGCTAAGTATTCTGTCTTTTTGGTTTGAACAGGATGGATCTAATAAGAAAATGCCAAGTTATTTAAAAGGGAAAATAGGGCAGTCAAGGGTAGTGCGATATTCTGGAAAGAATAAGAATCACTTTGCATTTGTGCCTGGCCTGTAAATCTTGGATCCTCTGTCTGTGTATTGTGGGACATTTTGCACACTGCCAAATATCTCTGTGCCTCTATTTCCACATCTGTAAAATGGGAAGAATAAAAACTAATTGGTAGGGTTCTGTGGGGGCTTCCCTGGTGGTGCGGTGGTTAAGAATCCACTTGCCTATGCAGGAGGCTCTAGTTTGATCCCTGGATCGGGAAGATCCCCTGGAGTAGAAAATGGCAACCCACTCCAATATACTTGCCTGGATAATCCCATGGACAGAGGAGCCCATTGGGCTACAGTCCGTGAGGTCGCAAAAGTCGGATACAACTGAATGACTAAACAGCAACAGTAGGGTTCTGTGACAACTAAAACATGTCATGAATCATTTGATTATGAGTTATTTCTCCCAGCTGCCCTATCCTGAAAATTTTGAGAGTAATATACAGTATAAAATGGCAGTAAGAGGGTCCAAGAGTCAAATGTTGGAAAATGAGCACATTAGTAGGATTGGGCTTCCTGGTCCCCTTGTGACTGGGGGTGACCTTGGATTGTGAATAGAAAAGACAAAGATCCCTTCATGTATTCAATTGCTATGTGAGACCTTCTCAAGCTCTCTTACCTGGAACTGGCTTCTTTGAGGTGGGGCTTCTCTGTTACCCTGGTCCCCACAGTCACTTTGATGAGCAAAGAAAGCTGATCCTTTCTTTTTCTTTTCTTAAATTTAATTAAAAAAAATTTATTGCAGTGTAGTTGCTTTACAATGTTATGGTAGTTTCTCAGTTCAATTCAGTCACTCAGTTGTTTCTGACTCTTTGCCACCCCATGAATCGCAGCATGCAGGCCTCCCTGTTCATTACCAAATCCTGGAGTTCACTCACACTCACCTCCATCAAGTCCATGATGCCATCCAGCCGTCTCATCCTCTGTCGTCCCCTTCTCCTCCTGCCCCCAACCCCTCCCAGCATCACAGTCTTTTCCAATGAGTCAACTCTTCAAATCAGGTGGCCAAAGTATTGGAGTTTCAGCTTTAGCATCATTCCTTCCAAAGAAATCCCAGGGCTGATCTCCTTCAGAATGGACTGGTTGGATCTCCCTGTAGTCCAAGGGACTCTCAAGAGTCTTCTCCAACACCACAGTTCAAAAGCATCAATTCTTCGGCACTCAGCCTTCTTCACAGTCCAACTCACATCCATACATGACCACAGAAAAAACCATAGCCTTGACTAGACGAACCTTAGTCGGCAAAGTAATGTCTCTGCTTTTGAATATACTATACAGATTGGTCATAACTTTGCTTCCAAGGAGTAAGCATCTTTTAATTTCATGGCTGCAGTCACCATCTGCAGTGATTTTGAAACGCCCCCAAATAAAGTCTGACACTGTTTCCACTGTTTCTCCATCTATTTCCCATGAAGTAATGGGACCAGATGCCATGATCTTCGTTTTCTGAATGTTGAGCTTTAAGCCAACTTTTTCACTCTCCTCTTTCACTTTCATCAAGAGGCTTTTGAGTTCCTCTTCACTTTCTGCCATAACGGTGGTGTCATCTGCATATCTGAAGTTATTGATATTTCTCCTGGCAATCTTGATTCCAGCTTGTGCTTCTTCCAGTCCAGCATTTCTCATGATGTATTCTGCATATAGGGTAAATAAGCAGAGTGACAATATACAGCCTTGATGTACTCCTTTTCCTATTTGGAACCAGTCTGTTGTTCCATGTCCAGTTCTAACTCTTGCCTCCTGACCTGCATATAGGTTTCTCCAGAGGCAGGTTAGGTGGCCTGGTATTCTCATCTCTTTCAGAATTTTCCACAGTTTATTGTGATCCACACAGTCAAAGGCTTTGGCATAGTCAATAAAGCAGAAATAGATGTTTTTCTGGAACTCTCTTGCTTTTTCCATGATCCAGCGGATGTTGGCAATTTGATCTCTGGTTCCTCTGCCTTTTCTAAAACCAGCTTGAACATCAGGAAGTTCACGGTTCACGTATTGCTGAAGCCTGGCTTGGAGAATTTTGAGCATTACTTTACTAGTGTGTGAGATGAGTGCAATTGTGTGGTAGTTTGAGCATTCTTTGCATTGCCTTTCTTTGGGATTGGAATGAAAACTGACCTTTTCCAGTCCTGTGGCCACTGCTGAGTTTTCCAAATTTGCTGACATATTGAGTGCAGCACTTTCACAGCATCATCTTGCAGGATTTGAAACAGCTCAACTGGAATTCCATCACCTCCACTAGCTTTGTTTGTAGTGATGCTTTCTAAGGCCCACTTGACTTCACATTCCAAGATGTCTGGCTTTATGTGAGTGATCACACCATCGTGATTATCTTGGTTGTGAAGATCTTTTTTGTACAGTTCTTCTGTGTATTCTTGCCACCTCTTCTTAATATCTTCTGCCTCTGTTAGGTCCAGACCATTTCTGTCCTTTATTGAGCCCATCTTTGCATGAAATGTTTCCTTGGTATCTCATATTTTCTTGAAGAGATCTCTAGTCTTTCCCATTCTGTTCTTTTCCTCTATTTCTTTGCATGGATTGCTGAAGAAGGCTTTCTTATCTCTTCTTGCTCTTCTTTGGAACTCTGCATTCAGATGTTTATATCTTTCCTTTTCTCCTTTGCTTTTCACTTCTTTTCTTTTCACAGCTATTTGTAAGGCCTCCCCAGACAGCCATTTTGCTTTTTTGCATTTCTTTTCCTTGGGGATGGTCTTGATCCTTGTATCCTGTACAATGTCACAAAACTCCGCCCATAGCTCATCAGGCACTCTATCTATCAGATCTAGACCCTTAAATCTATTTCTCACTTCCATTGTATAATCATAAGGGATTTGATTTAGGTCATACCTGAATGGTCTAGTGGTTTTCCCTGCTTTCTTCAATTGAAGTCTGAATTTGTCAATAAGGAGTTCATGATCTGAGCCACAGTCAGCTCCTGGTCTTGCTTTTTTTTGACTGTAAAAGCAGCCACTGTGCTTTGCTGGAGCAGCCGTGAAGAGATACCCCATGCCCAAGGTAAAGGAAACCCAAGTAAGATGGTAGGTGTTGCAAGAGGGCATCAGAGGGAAGACACACAGAAACCATACGCACAGAAAACTAGTCAATCTGATCACACTAGGACCACAGCCTTGTCTAACTCAATGAAACCAAGCCATGCCTGTGGGGCAACCCAAGATGGGTGGGTCATGGTGGAGAGGTCTGACAGAATGTGGTCCACTGGAGAAGGGAACGGCAAACCACTTCAGTATTCTTGCCTTGAGAACCCCATGAACAGTAGGAAAAGGCGAAATGATAGGATACTGAAAGAGGAACTCCCCAGGTCAGTAGGTGCCCAATATGCTACTGGAGATCAGTGGAGAAATAACTCCAGAAAGAATGAAGGGATGGAGCCAAAGCAAAAACAATACCCAGCTGTGGATGTGACTGGTGATAGAAGCAAGATCTGATGCTGTAAAGAGCAATATTGCATAGGAACCTAGACTGTCACGTTCATGAATCAAGGCAAATTGGAACTGGTCAAACAGGAGATGGCAAGAGTGAACGTGGACATTCTAGGAATCAGCGAACTAAAATGGACTGGAATGGGTGAATTTAACTCAGATGACCATTATATCTACTACTGCGGGCAGGAATCCCTTAGAAGAAATGGACTAGCCATCATGGTCAACAAAAGAGTCTGAAATGCAGTACTTGGATGCAATCTCAAAAATGACAGAATGATCTCTGTTTGTCTCCAAGGGAAACCATTCAATATCACAGTTATCCAAATCTGTGCCCCAACCAGTAATGCTGAAGAGGCTGAAGTTGAACGGTTTTATGAAGACCTACAAGACCTTTTTAGAACTAACAACCAAAAAGGAAGTCGTTTCATTATAGGGGACTGGAATGCAAAAGTAGGAAGTCAAGAAACACCTGGAGTAACAGGCAAATTTGGCCTTGGAATGCAGAATGAAGCAGGGCAAAGACTAATAGAGTTTTGCCAAGAAATTGCACTGGTCATAGCAAACACCTTCTTCCAACAACACAAGAGAAGACTCCACACATGGACATCACCAGATGGTCAACACCGAAATCAGACTGATTATATTCTTTGCAGCTGAAGATGGAGAAGCTCTATACAGTCAACAAAAACAAGACCAGGAGCTAACTGTGGCTCAGATCATGAACTCCTTATTAACAAATACAGACTTCAATTGAAGAAAGTAAGGAAAACCACTAGACCATTCAGGTATGACCTAAATAAAATCCCTTATGATTATACAGTGGAAGTGAGAAATAGATTTAAGGGTCTAGATCTGATAGATAGTGTGCCTGATGAACTATGGAATGAGTTTGTGACATTGTACAGAAGACAGAGATCAAGACCATTCCCATAGAAAAGAAATGCAAAAAAACAAAATGGCTGTCTAGGGAGGGCCTACAAATAGCTGTGAAAAGAAAAGAAGTGAAAAGCAAAGGAGAAAAGGAAAGATATAAACATCTGAATGCAGAGTTCCAAAGAAGAGCAAGAAGAGATAAGAAAGCCTTCTTCAGCAATCCATGCAAAGAAATAGAGGAAAAGAACAGAATGGGAAAGACTAGAGATCTCTTCAAGAAAATATGAGATACCAAGGAAACATTTCATGCAAAGATGGGCTCAATAAAGGACAGAAATGGTCTGGACCTAACAGAGGCAGAAGATATTAAGAAGAGGTGGCAAGAATACACAGAAGAACTGTACAAAAAAGATCTTCACAACCAAGATAATCACGATGGTGTGATCACTCACATAAAGCCAGACATCTTGGAATGTGAAGTCAAGTGGGCCTTAGAAAGCATCACTACGAACAAAGCTAGTGGAGGTGATGGAATTCCAGTTGAGCTGTTTCAAATCCTGCAAGATGATGCTGTGAAAGTGCTGCACTCAATATGTCAGCAAATTTGGAAAACTCAGCAGTGGCCACAGGACTGGAAAAAGTCAGTTTTCATTCCAATTCCAAAGAAAGGCAATGCCAAAGAATGCTCAAACTACCGCACAATTGCACTCATCTCACACACTAGTAAAGTAATGCTCAAAATTCTCCAAGCCAGGCTTCAGCAATACGTGAACCGTGAACTTCCTGATGTTCAAGCTGGTTTTAGAAAAGGCAGAGGAACCAGAGATCAAATTGCCAACATCCGCTGGATCATGGAAAAAGCAAGAGAGTTCCAGAAAAACATCTATTTCTGCTTTATTGACTATGCCAAAGCCTTTGACTGTGTGAATCACAATAAACTGTGGAAAATTCTGAAAGAGATGAGAATACCAGGCCACCTAACCTGCCTCTGGAGAAACCTATATGCAGGTCAGGAGGCAAGAGTTAGAACTGGACATGGAACAACAGACTGGTTCCAAATAGGAAAAGGAGTACGTCAAGGCTGTATATGTCACCCTGCTTATTTAACTTCTATGCAGAGTACATCATGAGAAACGCTAGGTTGGAAGAAACACAAGCTGGAATCAAGACTGCTGGGAGAAATATCAATAACCTCAGATATGCAGATGACACCACCGTTATGGCAGAAAGTGAAGAGGAACTCAAAAGCCTCTTGATGAAAGTGAAAGAGGAGAGTGAAAAAGTTGGCTTAAAGCTCAACATTCAGAAAACGAAGATCATGGCATCTGGTCCCATCACTTCATGAGAAATAGACGGGGAAACAGTAGAAACAGTGTCAGACTTTATTTGGGGGGGCTCCAAAATCACTGCAGATGGTGACTGCAGCCATGAAATTAAAAGATGCTTACCCCTTGAAAGAAAAGTTATGACCAATCTATATAGTATATTCAAAAGCAGAGACATTACTTTACCGACTAGGGTTCGTCTAGTCAAGTCTATGGTTTTTCCTGTGGTCATGTATGGATGTGAGAGTTGGACTGTGAAGAAGGCTGAATGCTGAAGAATTGATGCTTTTGAACTGTGGTGTTGGAGAAGACTCTTGGGAGTCCCTTGGACTGCAAGGAGATCCAACCAGTCCATTCTGAAGGAGATCAGCCCTGGGATTTCTTCGGAAGGAATGATGCTAAAGCTGAAACTCCAGTACTTTGGCCGCCTCATGCGAAGAGTTGACTCATTGGAAAAGACTCTGATGCTGGGAGGGATTGGGGGCAGGAGGAGAAGGGGACGACCGAGGATGAGATGGCTGGATGGCATCACAGACTTGATGGACGTGAGTCTGAGTGAGCTCCGGGAGATGGTGATGGACAGGGAGGCCTGGCGTGCTGTGATTCATGGGGTCACAAAGAGTCGGACACGACTGAGCGACTGAACTGAACTGAACTAAGAGGGTAAAACAGCAGCCTGCAGTGGGCATTAGTTGAAGACATTGGGACAGATCAATACCCATCATTTATTGGGAATAAGATGAAATGGGGCTTCCTGGGTGGCACAGTAGTGATGTATCTGCCTGCTAATGTAGGAGACACAAGAGATGCAGATCTGATCCCTGGGTCTGGAAGATCCCCTGGAGGAGGAAATGGCAACCCACTCCATGTTCTTGCCTGAAAAATTTCATGGACAGAGGAGCCTGATGGGCTGCAGTCCATGGGGTCACAAAAGAGTCGGACATGACTGAGTGACTGAACACACAGTTTTTTATTGGTAATAAAATGGAAGCCATGAGACAAATCTGGGCTGAGGAGAGGTGTGATCTGATTTCCATTAAAAAAGTGGGGGGGGGGGAATGTAGAGGGCAAGAGCTGAGGCATGGAGACAACTTGAGATAGTATTTGAACAATTGCTTTCCAGTATTGGGGCACTTCCTTCCTCTGTTCCATGTTTAGGCATCACCCCACATCCTTCAAAAGTGCTTCCTCCCTCCCTCCCCTTCCTCACTCAGGGAAAGCTTGTTACATGGGTTTGGAGTGAAGACTTTTCCAGAAGACAGAAGAACCTCAACACCTGCAAGCACCTTTGAACTGAGCTGGCCTCTGAAGTTCGGGGACACAGGAATTCAATCAATGATCCTGGTGGGAGACAGAAAAGTTCAAAGACCAAAACACAAATAGTTCTCATGCTTTCTATGAATATATCATTGCAGCAGCAAGAAACACTAAGGATCTCAGTAGACTTCCTGTGCCACAGACTCTGTGTTAACGGGGCTTCCCAGGTGGCTCAGTGGTGGAAGAATCTGCCAGCCAATGCAGGAGACTCGAGAGGTGTGAGTTTGCTTCCTGGGTCAGAAAGATCCCTTGGAGAAGGAAATGGCAACCCGCTCCAGTATTCTCGCCTGGAACATTCCATAGACAGAGGAACCTGGTGGGCTACAGTCCATGGGGGTCTCAAAGAGTCAGACATGACTGAGCGTGCGTGCTCATGCAATAAAGTAGGTAGAAGTCACCTACAGTAAAGAATCTTCCTGCAATGCAGGCAACAGTGGGAGACCTGGCTTTGGTCTCTGGGTTGAGAAGATCCCCCGGAGAAGAGAAGGGAATGGCAACCCACTCCAGTGCTCTTGCCTAGGAAATCCCATGGCCAGAGGAACTCAGTGGGTCACAGTCCATGGGGTTATAAAACAGTTGGACACAACTGAGCCACTAAACAACAACAGACCTGAAAGGGAAGGAAGAGGAAAGCATGGAGGTGAACACCTGTGTGCAGGCGGGAAAGGGACATATTCAAGCAATTAATGTAGAATTTCTGGGGCTGGGCAAAGATACAACATTGCAGATATCGTTGCAGACAAAGTACAGAATGTCGAGTTACATTAGCACTTCAGGTAAATAATGGATACATTTTAAATATATGTTGTAAATAGTTCATGGGGCATAGGAACACTGAAAACATGATTCAGTGTTTTCTTGAAAAGCAAATTTAACTGCCCATCCTGCATATTTATCTGCTAAATCTTGCAACTCTAGTCTTAGATGAAGTTTGAATGCAGCTGTGGTTGAAAATGACAGCCTGATTCTTCAAAGATTGTCTTTATATTGTGTTTTCTTTTTTTAATGGGAGGATAATTGCTTTACAATATTGTGTTGACTTCTGCCATCCAACAGTGTGAATCAGCTAAAAGTATACGTGTCCCCTTCCTCTGTTAGCTATTTAAAATATGGTAATGTATGTGTTTCAATGCTGCTCTCTCAACTCATCCCACCCTCTCCTTCCCCTGCTGTGTCCAAAGTCTGCTCTCTAAGTCTGCGTCTCTATTACTGCCCTGCAAATAAGTTCACGAGTACCTTGTATTTTTGACTTCCCTGGTGGTTCACATGGTAAAGCATCTGACTACAATGTGGGACACCCAGGTTCGATGCCTGGGTTGGGAAGATCCTCTGGAGAAGGAAATGGCAACCCACTCCAGTACTCTTGCCTGGAAAATCCCATGGATGGAGGAGCATGGTAGGCTACAGTCCATGGGGTCGCAAAGAGTTGGACACGACTGAGTGACTTCACTTACTCACTTACCTTGTATTTTCAATTTAATCTCAGAGTTGGGGTATAGTTATTCCATGAAAAAAAAAAACAAAACACCCATTCCAATATTTTTTTTTCTCCTGGATCCTCAGATGTGGCATCATAAAGGAAACATTGACACAGCCTTGTCGACACAAAGGGGAAGTTTCTGATTCAAAAGAGCCCTGAACCAAGAAAATAAGACTTAAGATGAATGGGAAGTCTCCCTCCTTGTTGTCACCAGAAGAGTTTCCCAGGGCTATTTATTGCAAATGGGTGAGAAGAGCCATTCCTCTGACTGGTCACGATTGTCCACCTACTGGGAAGCCCATTTATAATGGAGATATTTCATAGAACATTTATCTGAATAGAGCATTTATCCTTTTAGTACTTGACCTTTAGCACACATGTGTAGCGACTCTCATCTATTATGTGTTCCAACTTCATGGACTTTCCTTTGCTCCAGGGGAAACTATTCCAATAGACTTTCTTTGGACTTGTGAAGATCCTCAGAGTTTGAAGGAAAGTCTCTGGTGTGTTTGTCTTCTTAAATTTTGGATACTAAAAGAAAAGTGGATTTTTGCATGTCTTGCAGTTTGCTCAGTAGAAACATTTATTGACTACCTTTGAGGTGTGAGCCCCTGGACTTGGGAGATGGGAGGGGTTTGTGGGAAGAGTGTGGCATTTGTATTTTGAAGGATTAAAATTCAAGTCTCAATTCTAAAGGAAATCAACCTTGGCTGTTCATTGGAAGGACTGAGGCTGAAGCTGAAGCTGCAATAGTTTGGCCACTCAATGCAAAGAGCTGACTCATTGGAAAAGACCCTCATGCTGGGAAAGATTGAAGGCAAAAGGAGAAGGGAGCGGCAGAGGATGAGGTGGTTAGATACCACGACTGACTCAATGGACACAAATCTAAGCAAACTCTGGGAGATAGTGGAGGACAGAGAGCCTGGCATACTTCAGTCTATGGAATCACAGAGTCAGAAATGACTTAGCAACTGAACAACAGCAACAACTTCCTTCTGCCACTATCTTATGTGATATCTACCAGTACCGAATAGGTCGTCCATCTGAATCTGAATCCTAACGCTAGTAATGCTAATACAAATACTAAACCAATAGTTCTAACGCTTGCACCAATATTATTGCAGACACGGATAGTGACAGTAATTGCAAAAGCAACCCCCGTTCTATTTTGGTAGAATTCAGGGGGCTCCAGAGAAGCAGAACCAAGAGGATGTAAACATACAGAGAAAATGATTTTAAGGAATCGGCTCACACAATCGTGGATACTGGCAAGTTCGAGTCTGTTGGTTGGGCCGGTAGGCTGAGCCCTTGCAGAGACTGATGCTGCCTTTCAAGTCTGAAGGCTGTCCTCTCCCTCTTGCTCAGGGGAGGTCAGTCTTTGGTCCAGTCAGGCCTTCTACTGACTGGTGGGGGCCCACCCATATTGTGAGGGGCAATTTACTTTACTCCAAGTTAGCTGATTTAAATACTTATCTCCTCTAAAAACACTCTCGCAGAAACCTTCAGGGTAACATTTGACCAACTATCTGAGCACCATAGCCCAGCCATGTTGATACATAAGATTGAGTGTCACAGACTTGTATGGATTCAAAATGTACTAACATCGCATTAGTCATGGTTAACAGCGTGAGAAACAAATCCATTGATTGATTGGTTGATTAATTGATTTCAGAAAAGTGGGGGCTGGGTGGCCAAGTCTAAAATCTGGAGGATAGGCCATCAGGGAGAATGTGCTAGAACACTCAGGCAGAAGCTGATGTTACATCCCACAGGTGGGGTTTCTTTCTTCTTCTGGAAAATCTCAGTTCTGCTCTTAAGACGTTTCAACTGACTGAACTAGATAATCTCTTTCACTTAAAGGCAACTGATTATAGGTGTTAATCACATCTACAAAATACCTTCTACCTCTACAGCAACCATTGGCTTAGTGTTTGATTGATACTTGGGTTACTCTAGCCTAGTCAAATTGACACATGACACTACCATTACAAACAAAAACCAATAAGCACAGGACTTGGCATAGATTCATGTTCAGTCATTTCTAGCTAGGATGGTAAGAGATACAAAGGAAGACTATTCGTTAATCCCGACATTTAGAATCTTAAGATTTAGTAGACAGGATGTAGTCAGACTCAAGTATTTATATGACGAGGTAATGAACAAACCAGTAACTTACATTTACTAAACTATTAGAACATATTAGTCACTGTATAAAAGGTTTTTTTTAAGATAAAAAAAATTGAAATATAATTGATTTATAACATGTTAGTTTCAGGTGTACATAAAAGTGATTCCATTATATGTGTATGTATATATATATAAATATATATATATATATTCTTTTTCAGATTCTTTTCCATTTTAGGTTATGACAAAATATTGACTATAGCTCCTCGTACTGTATAGTAGGTCCTTGTTTATTTTATATATATGATAATATGTATCTGTTAATCCCAAACACCCAATTTATCCCACCCCATCCCTTCCTCTTTGGTAACATAAGTTTGTTATCTATGCCTGTGAGTCTGTTTTGTAAATAAGTTCATTTGTATCATTTTTTTTTAGATTCCACATATAAGTGATATCACAGGACATTTGTCTAAATCTTTAGGTCCATCCATGTTGCATTATTTCCTTCTTTTTTTCTTATGCCCGAGTAATCACATATGTTTTTAATTTCATTTTCTTGCAACTCTATGAGATAACTATTGTTACTTATATTTTGCAGTAGAGGAAACTGAGTTTCAGGAAGTTTAGGTTATTAATCTAAGATCACACAATTAGCAAGTCTGGGAATGACAGTGCTCGTCTTGGACTAACCAATAATCTTAGCCAGGGTAGCGAGAATGCATCTGATAGAAGGGAAGCAGAGGAAGTGTTCAGAGGAGCTGGAGATGGGAGACTTATGGGGGAGGTGGCACTCAGCCAGGCCTGTGGTCTGGGGAGGACTTTAGAAATTGAGATTGAAAGGCTGAAAAAGAGCAGGGTGATCTACAGGAAGGAGCAAAGACCTGGAGAGTGGACACATATGTGGGGCATGGGGTCCTCTGTTGGCAGTGTCCCCGATCAAGGGAATGTGAGAGAGGAGACAGAATGCGTAGACACAGCAAAGCAGTCAGATGCGTGACATTTTGGGGTTGAGTGGGAAATAGATGGGGAAACAGTAGAAACAGTGTCAGACATTATTTTGGGGGGCTCCAAAATCACTGCAGATGGTGACTGAAGCCATGAAATTAAAAGACACTTACTCCTTGGAAGGAAAGATATGATCAACATAGATAGCATATTCAAAAGCAGAGACATTACTTTGCCAACAAAGGTCCATCTAGTCAAGGCTATGGTTTTTCCTGTGGTCATGTATGGATGTGAGAGTTGGACTGTGAAGAAGGCTGAGCACCGAAGAATTGATGCTTTTGAACTGTGGTGTTGGAGAAGACTCTTGAGAGTCCCTTGGACTGCAAGGAGATCCAACCAGTCCATTCTGAAGGAGATCAGCCCTGGGATTTCTTTGGAAGGAATGATGCTAAAGCTGAAACTCCAGTACTTTGGCCACCTGATGCAAAGAGTTGACTCATTGGAAAAGACTCTGATGCTGGCAGGTATTGGGGGCAGGAGGAGAAGGGGACGACAGAGGATGAGATGGTTGGATGGCATCACTGACTTGATGGACGTGAGTGTGAGTGAACTCCGGGAGTTGGTGATGGACAGGGAGGCCTGGCGTGCTGGGGTTCATGGGGTTGCAGAGAATGGGACAAGACTGAGCGACTGAACTGAACTGAACTGAGTCCCTCAATGGCACACCACTCCAGTACTCTTGCCTGGAAACTCCCATGGATGGAGGATCCTGGTGGGCTGCAGTCCATGGGGTCGCTGAGGGTCGGACATGACTGAGCAACTTCACTTTCGCTTTTCACTTTCATGCATTGGAGAAGGAAATGGCAACCCACTCCAGTGTTCTTACCTGGAGAATCCCAGGGATGGGGGAACCTGGTGGGCTGCCATCTCTGGGGTCGCACAGAGTCGGACACGACTGAAGCGACTTAGCAGCAGCAGCAGCAGTCCCTCAGGAAACCCACTTAAGACGCTGAGTTTGGTTTCTAGATTAACAATATTGCCCCTCTCCTCTTCTCTAGAAGCCCAAGTAAAATCAGGAACCAGGAGTCAGAATTCACTGATGATGCTGTGCTATGCTTAGTTGAGTCTGACTCTTTGTGAGCCCATGGACTGTAGCCCAACAGGCTCCTCTGGCCATGGGATTTCCCAGGCAAGAGTACTGGAGTGGGCTGCCATTTCCTTCTCCAGGGGATTTTCCTGACCCAGGGATTGAACCTGTGTCTCCTGTATTGTGGGCAAATTTTTTACCCACTGAGCCATCAGGGAAGTCCCCACTGTTGATATGGTCAATTAGTGTTAATGGTAAGAGTGAGAAGAGGAAGAAGGGAAGAAAGAAAGAAGATTAGGAAGAAGGAGGGAGCCTTCTGAGAAAGTCACTTTCTTCACAGAGCCTGTACTTTTTGTGGCTCATTTGTAGGAAAGTGAGCTTACATGCCATGCTCATGTAACTTTTTGGGACACGTTCTCATTGTTTTCTTAAGCCCCTAAACCATAAGGAAAATCATGGAAAAATAGAGGATTTGAATATCTGAAAGCTGTGGGTCCAATCTGGCCGAGACAGTTTTTTGGGTGCAAAATTTATAAAATGCCTTGAAAGTCTTTTCCATGGCATATTCTGTGACTTCACTCAGCTCTGCTTAAATGGTCTATTTTGGTTTTGAGTTCATAAAGCCCCTCTCTCTCCCCCTCGTCTCCCTGCTCAGGTTCACGTCCAGATAAAACAGCTAACTCAAATATGGTATAAAAATATAAGCCCCTTTTAGCCTGCCTTTTCATGCTGTGCCCCAAAGTGTGCCTGGGTGTTGAAAGTGAAAAGGGGTGAGGCTGGGGCGGGGGGGAAGGGTGTTTTTCCAGTCCAGGTTATGAGAGTGGGCACTTTCTCGAGCTTGTAGCCAGAGCAATTGCACCCTCGCTGCCGTGGAAACCCTTCAGGAGGATGCCCGCATGCAGTGGTCGGTTGAGAGCTAGAAAACTTGCCAAAGTCAGCAGCTGGAGTAAGTAGAGTAAATCAAGTTAAGAGGGAACGGGACAAGATTTTGGAAAAGGAGAGAATACATGGGTCAAACCATTAACCAGACCTGCAGGGTTAAGATAATGAGATATAAATTGACTGGCATTTCCTGGGTTTAGGAAAGGAAGTCTGGATGGGATTTATATCTGGTCCTCTGGCCCTTGGGGCTCTCTGGTACCTCCCTTCCCTGCTGTCTGCCTGCCCAATGGGCCTCAGGTGTGGGGCATTTTGAGCCGGATGGGGCTCAAGCCAGAAAGCTCTGGGTTTTGCAGCAATAAATACATTTATCCAGCCCGTCATCCTCAATTAGTGCTGGGGCGCCCACAATGCAGGGCTCTTCCTATGAGCTGCAGTGAAGACCACACAAGGTGCCCCGAACTCCCCTTTCTGCTCTTTAAAAACCTTCTCTCTTCACATTCTGACAGTTGTCTGTGGGGCACGACCCTGCTCCTGTTGGAACCATGATGGGCAGGTCAGAAGTAATGGCCACGTGGGATTGGTCAGAAGGCGGTTGAGCTTCCAGGCCAGGCTGGAGGTTGGTTTGGAACCCTTCTCCCCTCTCCTGACTCTGATGGTGGTGGGGAAGCTGTGCTCCTGCTTGTGTTGTCCCAAAGGTGACCAAGCGTTCGTGTATTCATCTGCTTTTTATTATTTTTGCTTAGCCTTCCAACCATCTTGTGAGAGAGGTAGTAGCGATTATTTGTTCCAACTTACAGATGAGGAAACTGGGGCTCCGAGTGTTTAAGTAGCTGGTCTGTGGCCACATGAGCCTTCCCAGCAAAGGCAGGATCATGAGATTGATGTGTGTGCATGCTAAGATGCTTCAGTTTTGTCTGACTCTTTGCACCCCATGGACTGTAGCCTGTCAGGCTCCTCTGTCCATGGGATTCTCCAGGCCAGAACACTGGGGTGAGTTGCTATGCCCTCCTCCAAAGGGTCTTCCTGACCCAGGGATCAAACCGCATCTCTTATGTTTCCTGCATTGGCAGATGGGTTCTTCACTGCTAGCACCACCTGAGAAGCCATGAGGTTGATGAAAGTGAAAGTTGCTCAGTCATTTCCGACTCTTTGCGACCCTGTGGACTACACAGTCCATGGAATCCTCCAGGCCAGAATACTGGAGCGGTTAGTCTTTCCCTTCTCCAGGGCATCTTCCCAACCCAGGGAGCGAACCCAGGTCTCCCACATTGCAGGCAGATTCTTTACCAGCTGAGCCACAAGGGAAGCCCAAGAATACTGGAGTGGGTAGCCTATCCCTTCTCCACGGGATCTTCCCGACCCAGGAATTGAACCAGGGTCTCCTGCATTGCAGGCAGATTCTTTACCAGCTGAGTTATCAGGGAAGCCATGAGGTTGATGGTTATCCCCATTTGATAGATAAAGAAACTGAGGCTCAGGGAGGCTCACAAAGTACAAGGACACACAGTGAGCAGGAGTTGGAGCTGTCTTAAATACAAGCCTGTCTGACTGCACAGTATCACTGAACTCTTATCTGCTATGAGGTCTTCTCCCCACTGTTGTCCCTGTTGAGACCCTGAGAAAATGCCTGATGGGGCCTCAAGAATTGAGGATAGCAACTGCTGCCTGCCTCCCCCTCCCACATAGATTGTTCTGGACTCTCCTCACAATCAGGCTATCCATTTATTCATCCATCCTTCCTTTTGTCCATCCAGCCATTCAAACAATCACCAAACGCTCATTGTGTCAGGATGAGATCTGGGTGCCGGGGGACACACCGGTGAATGAGCTGTAAAACCAGGAATCATTCTCGATTCCTATTGTTTCTTACTTTCCATATCTCCACATCTTGGGCTTCCCTGGTGGTCAGTGGTTAAGAATCCGCCTGCAGTGCAGAGGACACTGGTTCGACCCCTGGTTCGGGAAGATCCCACATGTCGAGGAGCAGCTAAGCCCGTGCACCACAATTACTAAGCCCGCGAGCCACAATTACCGACCCCACGTGCTGCAACTACTGAATCCCATGCCTAGAGCCTCTGCTTCCCAACAAGGGAAGGCCTGCACACTGCAACCAGAGAGTAGCCCCTGCTGGCTGCATCTAGAGAAAGTTTGCCCAGCCACGAAGACCCACCACAGCCAAGTAAATAAACAAAATTAGTGTCTCCACATCTGAGTCCATCGCTGGTCCTGTAAACCTCACCTTCAGTCAGGAAACCACCACCTTCTCTCCTCTCCATGGCTCTGTCCTATCCCAAAATCTTCTCATCTAAGTGATTGCCTTCTGTGTCTTTTCTTTTTTTTCCCCTGGGTCCACCAGTCCATTCTCTACAGAGCAGCAAGAGCAGGTTTTACAAAAGCTAGGACAGATCACTTCACTCCAGTGAATCCAATCTCTCGATGACTTTTCACTGTACTTAGAAAAAAAGAGATTCCTTGTCATTATGGGTAAGACTTGTTATAATCCAGCCTCATCTCCTCAGTGCTCATTCTCTCCCTCCTGGAGCTCCAGCCAAGCTAGTTCTGCTTCTGTCCCTCACACACCTCACTTCTGCCTCAGAGCCTTAGCCCAGGCACCCCCTGCCTACACGGCCCTGGCCTGGGGCCGGCTCCTTCCTGTCTTCCAGTCTCAGCTCTAGTGTAGATCCCTAGAAGTGCTTTCTGGCATCCCAGCTAAACAAGCCAGCCCGTCTTCCTCCACCCCATTTCTCTATTCTGGTATCACTCATCACTCTCAAGTATCCTTTGTAACTTGTTTATTTTCTTTCTCTGCCCATTAGAATTCAACCCCATGAGGCCAGGAACCAAGCCTCTGTCCTTCACTGCTGTGTTCTCAACACTTCAAACAGTGCTTGTGTGAGGCAGGCACTTGGCAAATGTTTGTTGAACAAACAAGATGGACAGATACAACCCCTGCCTCTACAGAGCTTATAATCTAGCTGGAGAGATGAAAAAATGTTAAGAATTTATTAATACTACCAGATACTTAAGGACCCATGTGATTTCAGAATCCCTTGTTCTGATTGCTGTTTTTAGCAACTGCCCTTTATCTCTGTGGTTCATGCTGGCTCCAAGCATCCTTTATCCATATTTTGGGGGTGGGGGTGGGGAGAGAGACCTGAGCACAGCTGTTCAACAAATGTTTTGATTGGTCAGTCACTGGAATAGACTTCTGGGGGTGATAAAATTTAGAATGAAGACTTCTGTTCTGCCTGTTCTGCAGGAAATTAAAGACCTGAACCTTGGCCTCTTTTGTGTTTGCACCTCAGAGTCCTTGTTTGGCTCTCTGGAGTCTTGCAGAGTATACTTGATGTCTTTTCTACTTTCTAACTAAAATATGTTCATGTCCAGTTGTTTGTAATTCACAGCCAAGTACACAGAAGAATATAAAATTACCTAAAATCCCATCCATCAGAGATAAAGGCTATTAATATGTTGGTATTTTTTCCTGCTTGTATTTTTGTAATGCAGTATAAAGAGCCAGCCTGCCAATGCAGGGTCGCATGAGACCACGCAGGTTCAATCCCTGGGTTGGGAAGATCCCTGGAGAAGGAAATGGCAATCCCATGGGCAGAGGAGCCTGTTGGGCTACAGTCCATGGGGTTGCAAAAGAGTCAGGCACAACTGGATGAGTGAGCACCAATGCATAGAAATCCATCCATTTCCATCTGACGGTCTAGACTTTTTCACAAGTTTGAGATCATGGAATATGTACAAAGTGGCATGTTTGGGAATAGGAAGATCAATGAGGAGACTGAATGAGGGCTGTGGATGGGCAGGACTGGCTCCTGGAAGCCCTATATGGCATCACGAGAAGGTTGACTTTTATGCTCAACGTGATGGGAAGGCATTGGAGAATTTTAAGAAAAGGAGTACCGTGTAGCGGCTCACACATTAGTCAGCCTATTCCTACACTCTCCCCATGCTAGAGGCAGGTGGGAAATTAGGAGGCTGTTAGTGATCCACTTGGGTGCAGAATAGCAAGATGGACAGGAGTAGAAAGGTGCTGCTAGAAACTGGGATGTGAAAGAAAGGGAGGGATTCTTTGTCAGTGAGCACATAGGTACAAGGCTTTCGCATAATGATGCTCTGGGTATCCTATTTTAAGATTTGTATCTGATTCAGGATACATTCAGAGACATTAAAGTGGCTTTACCAACTTAACAGACAAGGCTAGAAACTGACATATGATATATTGCTGTGATTAACTGCTTTCATAAGAAGAGCTGATGACTGTTTGATCACTTCATTTTAAGGAGGGGGAGGTGCCTAGGTGTCAGTAAGTTTCCTCCTGTGCAAAGAATGATTAACTTCAATTATGGCTGCCTTTGGAGAACTGTGCAGGTCTTTTAGTGTGATTCAAAGTTATTTCATTTAGACATTTTGGAAAAACATACATCTCTATTCATAGCAATGGTTACTGTTCTGATTTATAAGTCCTGCTCTGCTGTAAATCATTCAAAACTCAAAAATTAAATTTTATGGCATAACACTTTGATGGCTCCATGCCTGAGCAAAGGGCAGGAAGAATGCAATTTTTCTTACTGCCAATTATGATTGGAGTTCTTTTCATTATGTCTTTTTTTAAAAATAGAGCAGATGGTTCAAGTCATATATATATATATGTATATGTATATGGTACACTAATAATCTGTTAAGAAGTATTCACAATTTGACTTAAAAAAATGGTATGCCTTTCATCATTAGTTCAATCTTATTTAGGTCAAGAATTATGTATCCCAAGCATACTAAAAATTTAATATAAATTCCCATGTCTAAAGCATAGATGGATGTCTGTAGAGCTTGGCTGTTTAATTGCCCTGGGTGCAAACATGAATTATTCAGTTAAACCCACATGAGCAGGAGTGGGTCTTTACACAAATGTGTTTGCTCTTTCTGACATTGCTCAGTTCTCTTTTCATATGTTTCTTCCCCACTCTCTCCTAGGACGGTGGGATTAGTTTGGTTTCCTTATTTGGGGAGAGGAAGGAAGCACATCTGTTGAGTGACTACTGTGCTCTGGGCCCTGGCATGCTCTAAAGCACACTCACTGGATCTCCTCTACGGTCCTTCACAGTCTTGGTTTTTTTCTGAAAATTAATTTATTTTTAATTGAAGTATAACTGCTTTACAATATTGTGTTGGTTTCTGCCATACATCAACATGAATCTACCCTAGGCATACGGATGTCCCCTCCCTCTTGGACCTCCCTCCCACCTCCCACTCCATCCCACCCCTCTAGGTGGTTGCAGAGCACCATGTTTGCGTTCCCTGTAACATAGAGCAAGTTTGCACCAGCTATCTATTTTACATATGGTAATGTGTGGGTTTTAATGCTACTTTCTCCATTCATCCCACCCTCTCCTTCCCTCACTGCGCCCACAAGTCTGTTCTTTATGCCTGCATCACCGTTGCTGCCCTGCAAATAGGTCCAGGGGTATCATCTGTCTAGATTCCATATGTATGCATTTATACCCCATGTTTGTTTTTCTCTTTCTGACTTACTTGTATAATAGGTTCTAGGTTCATCTACCTCATTAGAACCGACTCAAATGCGTTCCCTTTTATGCCTGAGTAATATTCACAGCCTCAATTTCACAGATGATAACACAGAATCAACGCGCCTCAGAGACTTACGAAGCGTCACACAAGTTCTAAGCCAGAGTCAGGATTCGAGCTCACTGTTTGGTGCCACACGGTGCAATTCCTTTCTTATCACGGTGAAAAATGAAGTGTATCTGTCGTGTTCTCACAGTCAGTTTGATGACATGTTCCTGCTGTTTGGCCTGACAGAGAGTTTCTGAGGATTTCTCCCTTGAAGAGTTTTCATGCTGTTATTTTTTAAAGTCCTATAGGACTCTTTTATTTTGTTTTCCTTTATCTTATTTTATGTCTATTTATTTACTTGTGCCTGGTCTTAGTTGCAGCAGGCAAACTCATAGTTGTGGCATGTAGGATCTAGTTCCCTTACCAGGGATTGAACCTGGGCTGCTGCCATGCGAGTGTGGGTTCTTAGCCACTGGGACACCAAGGAGGTCCCTCATGCTGTTATGTGGTCTCCAAGTAGTTAAAAGAAGGAAATGGAGATCTGGAGAAAAAAAAAAAAAAAAGATTTAATAAGAATTCGTCAAGCAAGTTCTGAGCACCATGCTGGTTGCCAAGGAAGGATTCCCAGGGGTGAGTCAAACAGTTCTGAACAATCTCTGCTCCAGGAGCTGGTCAGAGAGAGTGCTGACTGCACACACAGTCCAGTGATCCCATGATGCAGGCTGGGTGCAAGAAGCAGGTGGTGGATGGTGCAGCCACGGTTGGGGAAGGATGCCTATGAAGGACATGGCATTCAGACGGGGCTTTGAAGGTGGCTTCCCTGATAGCTCAATTGGTAAAGAATCTGCCTCCAATGCAGGAGACCCCAGTTTGATTCCTGGGTTGGGAAGATCTACTGGAGAAGGGATAGGGTACCCGCTCCAGTATTCCAGCCTGGAGAATTCCATGGACAGTATAGACTGTGGGGTTGCCAAGAGTTGGACATGACTGAGTAACTTTCACTTTCTCTTACTTTGAATAGTCAGATAAAGCTGGACAAGAGTCTAGGCTCAGGGACCAACATGAGGTTGCCTTGCCTTTGAGAGGTCAGGAGGCATGTGTTCCAGTCTCTTGCTCAAGGAGAATTTTCTGGCAGACCCTTGTCTTAGAACAGAAGGCAACCGGAGCCTGGGTCATGGTTGCTGCTAAGTCACTTTAGTCATTTCTGATTCTGTGAGACCCCATAGATGGAGGCCCACCAGGCTCCCCATCCCTGGGATTCTCCAGGCAAGAACACTGGAGCGGGTTGCCATTTCCTTCTCCAATGCATGAAAGTGAAAAGTGAAAGTGAAGTCCCTCAGTTGTGTCTGACCCTTAGTGACCCCGTGGACTGTAGCCTTCCAGGCTTCTCCGTCCATGGGATTTTCCAGGCAAGAGTACTGGAGTGGGGTGCCATTGCCTTCTCCGGGGTCATGGTTGGGATTCTGTTTTGAGTGGACACAGGTTTCTGGTGAATCAGGTTCACCTGCTGAACCTTTAAGGCAACTGCAAGGAGAGCCTGGGCTCTGGGCTAGGGCTGAGCCAGAGACCCAGGGAATGGTACCTGTTCACTGAGGCCTGACCATGCACAGACGGTTCTACTGGCACTTAGATCCACTGCTAGATCTTCCGTGAAATTTATATAAATCTCCATCCCATACTGATACAGATTGCATTAAGATAACTCTCATCCTGTAAAGTGAAGAGTGTGTGTGTACTAAGTTGCTTCAGTCTGTCCAACTCTTTGCAACCCTATGGACTGTAGCCTGTCAGGTTCCTCTGTCATGGGATTCTCCAGGCAGGAATACTGCAGTGGGTTATGGGTTGCCATACCGTCCTCTAGGGGATCTTCTGCACCCAGGGATCAAACCTGAGTCTCTTACATCTCCTGTATTGGCCGTTTAGTCCTTTACCACTAGCAACCCCTGTGAAGCCCTATAAAGCAAAGGAACTTGAAAGCCAACAACAACAAAACCAACTGTCATCCTCATCACTAAGAACATATGTACTTTATGTTGTGTAACAGTTAACAATTGGTACACCTCATCCGAACATCAGTCACCTGAAGCCAACCATATATTCATGAAGGCTTCTCTGAGGCACCCACATAACCCTTTATTTACAATCTTCTTTTTAAAAATTTATTTCTTATTGAAATATATTAATAGTTGATTTATAATGTTGTGTTAGTTTCTGGTGTACAGCAAAGTGATTCAGTTTTATATATATATATAAAATGGCAACCCACTCCAGTATTCTTGCCTGGAGAACCCCATGGACAGAGGAGTCTGGTGAGCTACTAGCTCATGGGGTTGCAAGAGTTGGACATGACTTAGCAACTAAACCACCACCACCGTGCACGTGTATATGTTCTTTTTCATATTATTTTCCATTATTGTTTATTACAAGATATAGTTCCCTGTGCTACACCATTGGACGCTGTCATTTATCCATTTGATATATAATAGTTTGCATTGGTCAGTCCCCAGCTCCCAGTCCCTCTCTCTTCCACCTCTTGCCCCTTGGCAACCACAAGTCTGCTCTCTATGTCCATGAGCCTTTTTGTTTCATTGACATGTCATTTGTGTCATGTTTTAGACTCCACGTATAAATGATATCATGTATTTGTCTTTCTCTATCTGACTTACTTCACTTAATATGACACTCTCTAGGTCTATCCATGTTGCTGAAAATGTCATATTTCATTCTTTTTTGTGGCTGAGTAGTGCAATCTTATTTTTTCAAGAAAGGATTTATAAAGATTAGACAATATTTCTAGAGAGAATAACCTTGGAATGAAATGGGGCAATTGGGAAAAAAGCAAAAAGAAGAAAAGAAGGTGGCACCATGAATGGGGTCAGTATGGAATAGAAATGGTGTAATAGCCTATGTTTATGTGTGGCAAAAAGCTACAAGTTGGGGACTAGATTTTTGGCTGTGGAGGCTACAGTTTCACCTGGTTGGGTATTTAATATGATTCTTACCTCTGTTAATGTTATTTTGCATGTATATGTCTCATTTAGCTGAATAAAGAAGAGATTTTTGGCAACCCAAATAGAGTTGTTCCCATTTTACAGATGAGCAAGAGAAGGAGCAGATGCAGATCAGAAGTAGTGCCCTTTCGCTCCTCTTTCAATTCAGTGCTTCATTTTCTGGATCCTGATGCTCCTTTTTTTGTCCTCATTCGGCCTTTGCCAATTCTGCAGACGTGTAAGAATGAGGTGCTATTCAGACAGGGCTGAGGAACTTTCTCCCATGTCTGCATTTGGCTGAAACATGCATCATGGGACACACAGCCCTTTGATATTTTCATTTCCTTTTTGGTGTTTCTTTTCTCAGAACTGAGAAGTTGGTTTCTCCTAGCCTTTGTTCTTTGTCCACAATCACATTATTGACTAATAGCTTTTGGTCAATGACCATTGTACCAAATAACAAACAGTAAAGAGGGAATATCAGTAGGTCTGTGAATCATGTGGGTTTTCGGCAGAGAGTCTGCTAAGAACTCATATCTCAGAGTCCTGCAAACCATTAAGGCTCCCTGGTGTAGTTATTATCTTTTAAGTCAGTCTTTGGAACCTGCTTTGTCTTCAATGACTAAAATCACCCTTACGGAATAAGTGTCTTGACAAAACAGTTTGTGGCAGCTGAATTTTGTGAATTCTCTCAGCCTCCGTGTTTGAGTCTTCCAAGAAAATATCTGGACTCTGGGCTGAAGACTCAAAAGTTATTTTCCATGAGCAGAAAACATGATGGAACTTTTAACCTTTGCTTTATACATTCCAAGCAAGAAGTACATCCGTCCTTTTGTATTCTTAATGCAAAGGAAGTATTTATTTTATGGGGACTATTAAATGGGTTTCCTACGCAAGTGCTTTCTAGAACACAGACCATGTATGTTACATAAAACAGACATACTTCCATCCCGGGGGAATCTCTGCTCTTCTTGCTTTTCTTCTCACTTCTAGGAGCTTTGATCTTGATGGAGTGGTGCTTTTGCCTCTGGCTGGAAGATTCATAAATCTGAGAGGAGGAAGAGGTTGACTTCTTGGCTCTCTTCTCTCTTGGAGACTCACACTCGATTTATCAAAGGTCTCATCTGTGAGAACACACCTGTAACACCTCAGCATCCTTATAAGATTTCTGTGAGATTTTTTCCCTCTACCCTTTTGGTTTTTAAAGGCTGACGTGGCTTCTGGTATGTGGGAGATTTCTGAAGTTAATGGGATACTTGTAGGAGATTTAAGCTTTTGCCTGAGAGTGGAATTGTGAGGTAAGAGTAGGCTGTACTTGGGCCACTGGAGACACTTAGGGTAAGAAGGGTTGGGGTAACTGCCTTTGTTTTCTGTACCAGGAAGATGGCTTTCAGATAGTTGCCTAAGGAATCCCTAAACTCTTGACTCTGGAATTTTACCTTTGAGTTTAAAACATTTCTCACAAACTCCATTGATGTTCAGAGTACTGCAACTAATAATAAACGTGTTTTTTTTTTTGGCTGAACTTGCATTTTTCTGAAGCATATCAGTAAAGCTCTCCTAGGTCAGACAGTGAGCAGAAACACTCCAGCTTTCTCTTCCCTCTTCTTATTTCTGGAGGAGGAAATGGCTACCCACTCCAGTATTCTTGCCTGGAAAATTCCATGGATAGAGGAGACTGTTGGCTATAGTCCATTGGGTCGCAAAGAGTTGGACATGACTTAGCAACTAAACGACGGTTTAGTTTCACTGAACTTCCCCTTCTCCTAGGTCTAAAGTTTCACCTGCTCCACTTAGCCTGGCTTTAGTGTCTTCTTAATTCTGTGATAATGCTACACCAAGATGCTGAAGCATGGTATCGAGGGAAGAGTTTTGAGGTCAGACAATTTGGGTCTCCATTCTGAATAGTCACTTCCTAGCTTTTTAGTTTTGAATATGTTATTTAATCCTTCAGGTTTCTTTTTTGCAAAACAGGGCTAATAACTCTGACTTTGTTGGTTTACTGTAGGGATTAAATAAGATATTAATAGCACATGAAAGCATAAATACATAGTAGACACTTGATGATACCATTATTTTGCTTTCTATGGATTGAAGGAAATGTTTGAATCAGAGGAAGAGCATCATCGGTTTTGTATGGCCACCCTGTAGAGTGTAACAAATGATCAGTTAGTGGGTTAAAACAATATACATTTATCACCTCACAGTTTCTGTGAATCAGAAATCCAAGCACAACTTAGCTGGGTCCTCAGGGTCTCTTTTGAGGTTGCAGTAAAAGTTGGGGCTTGGATCTCATCTGAAAGCTCAGCTGGGGAAAGATGCATTTCCAAGAATATGTGATTGTTAGCAGGATTCAGTTCTTAGCAGGAGGTTGGACTTAGGACCTCAATTCCATGCTGGCTTTCAGCTGAAAACCATCCTCAATTCTTTGAGACGTGGAGATTTTATGGCGGGGATAGGTGGTGAGAAACAATAAGTTTAGTCTCGGTCATATGTTTTAGGGGGCTTCCCTGGTAGCTCAGCTGGTAAAGAATCTGCCTGCAATGCAGGAGACCCCAGTTGGGTTCCTGAGTCAGGAAGATCCCCTGGAGAAGGAATAGGCTACCCACTCCAGTCTAGGAGCTGGTGAAGGACAGGGAAGTTTGGTGTGCTGCAGTCCATGGGGTTGCAGAGTCGGACACAACTGAGTGACTGAACAACAACAACAACAACAATCCTCACTCCAGTATTCTTGGGCTTCCCTGATGGCTCAGATGGCAAAGAATCTGCTTGTAATGCAGGAGACCTGGGTTCCATCTCTATGCTGGGAAGATGCCCTGGAGGAGGGCATGGCTACCCACTCC
Source organism: Capricornis sumatraensis (assembly GCF_032405125.1). Taxonomy (NCBI): domain Eukaryota; kingdom Metazoa; phylum Chordata; class Mammalia; order Artiodactyla; family Bovidae; genus Capricornis; species Capricornis sumatraensis. Next base: position 110,747,277 of record NC_091075.1, on the reverse strand, counting down.
AGTAGTCTTGGCTGTAGAATTCCCACGGACAGAGGAGTCTAGTGGGCTATGGTCCATAGGGTCTCAAAGAGTTGGACACAACTGAGCTACTAAGCATAGCACAGAGTATATTTTAGAGATGTTTGCTCGCATCTTTGCTGCAGGGTTGGTTCGGTTAGCCTGGGGTTCTCTCCTGTTCTGATTGCATTTTGTGCAGAATCCCAAGGTATAAAACAATGAAAAATGGAGTCACTCTGGTTCAATCTAGGATGGGATGCACTGGAGTGAAGTCTATTGAGGTCCCCCTTCCTCTGCAGAAATTCCTTAGGGACCATATTTGTTTAAAGTTTGAATATATTGATTTGGGGATTTAGCCACTCCTTTTCTTTCCAATATGGGATAAATGTGTGTGTGCGTGTGTGTGTGTGTGCATGCATGCACTCAGTTGTGTCTAACTCTTTGTAACCCCATGAACTGTAGTCTACCAGGCTATTCTGTCCATATGATTCTCCAGGCAGGAATACTGGAGTGAATTGTCATTTCCTTCTCCAAGGCATGTTCCCAACCCTGCATCTCCTGTGACTCCTGGATATAAATACATGTTTTTAAAATAGTATGGGGACTTTCCTGGTGGTCCAGTGATTAAGAATCCACCTTGCAATGCAGGGGACACTGGTTTGATCCCTGGTCGGGAAACTGAGATTTCATATGCTGTGGAGATGGGCCCGTACCCTGCAATTACTGAGCCCACATGCTCCAAAGACCATGTATGTCACTAGAGAGCCCTAGTGCAGCAACTAGTGTCTGTGCACCACAGCGAAAGATCCCACACGATGCATGAGACAGGGCGCTCAGGGCTGGTGCACTGGGATGACCCAGAGGGATGGGATGGGGAGGGAAGAGGGAAGGGGTTCAGGATGGGGAACACATGTACACGCATGGCTGATTCATGTCAATGTATGGCAAGAACCACTACAATATTGTAAAGTAATTGGCCTACAACTAAAATAAATAATTTTTTAAAAAAAAGATCCCACATGATGCAATGAAGATTCTGTATGCTGCAGCTAAGACCTGACACAGCCAAAGAAATAAATAATAAATAAATATTAAAAAATAAAAATCGTACATAAGCAAGGGATAATACAAAACCTCATCAGGTCTTGTATAATCCGCGAGTGTTGAGATTTGCAAGGTACAACACATTTTCTCTTCCCTATGTAGAGTCCAGTAGCAAATCAGTCTCAATTCATGTGACCTTGAATGTCTCCATCTCTGCATTACTCCTGTGACCCTAAGGAGAACATGGGTGCTTGGAGAGGAGATTTGGAGCCATGGCTCCCCGCCTCTGGACTTTGTTCGCGATTCTTCTATCCAACTTTATCATTAGTTCCTCAATTCGTCTTTTGCATAAAGATGCTTAAACTCATCAGATAGCTCTGATGGACAGAAATCATTCTCCTTTTGCTTTGATAGTGTTGTTGTTATTGTTATTCAGTCACTAAGTCTTGTTTGACTTTCTGCAGCCCCATGGACTGCAGCATGCCAGTCTCCTCTGTCCTCCACTGTCTTCTGGAGTTTTCTCAGATTAATGTCTACTGAATCAGTGATACTATCTAACCATCTCATCCTCTGCCACCCCCTTCTCATTTTGCTTTCAAACTTTGCCAGCATCAGGATCTTTTCCAGTGAGTCAGTTCTTTGCATCAAGTGGCCAAAGTATTGTAGCTTCAGCATCAGACCTTCCAATGAATATTCAGAGCTGATTTCCTTTAGGATGGACTGATTTGATCCCCTTCAGTCCAAGGGACTCTCAAGAGTCTTCTTCACCTACATAATAAACAACATAAAATCTCAGTGCATACCTGCTCATATCTACTGAATTCTTGTTTTTTTAGTGGAGTTTCTGGTAAACATCTGATGCTGGACTTCACATAAAACAAAGGAATGCAATTCACATTTATGCTGAAAAGTTCCATTTTGCTATTTACTAGCCTCCAAATAATTCCTATTTATTCAGTCCAGAGATTGCTATAAATATTCAAGTAAATAATAAATGTCACCACAGTCTGGTCAGTTCATGGATATAGACTGCCACTTGTATATACATCTTATTATCAATGAATCAAGTTATTTTAGAAAACATAAGGGAGTGTTTTTCTGAATCTCAGAATCCTAGATAGACAGTGGGTCCAGGGATAGACTGAGGCCAGGTGTGAAGTGCTCAAAGAGCAGAGGAGGGTACGGATTCCAGAATTTCTCCAGGGTTTTCAAAATCACCAGGGGCTTCACGGTGTGGGTATCAACTGTGGCAGGTCATTTCTAATCCGTGGATTGCGGTTCCCTCTTCTGCAAAAATGAGAATACTGTCTGAGGTGACCATTGCTGTTCTGCCTGCTGTACTTTTGGTGGTGGAAGGAATCGTTTTTCCAAGGCAACAGCTCTAAACTGCATTTGCTCAGGTTAAAAGGTCACACTCACACTGGGGAAGCTCCTTGGGTCTGTGAATCTCAAGGAAAGATGAACATTTATTGAATGTCTTCTGTAGGCCACGCCTCCTATTTATCATAAAGATTGCATATTAATAAAGTGATGTCCTTTGACTTTGCTTCTTCCCTGGTCTCTGCACCCAAGGTCCAGGCTGTGTGCACCCCCAAGGTCCAGTGTGCACCCAAAGGTCCGCACTCTTTACAGTGACTGCAAAGGCCAATCTTTCCATCATTTATTCTGTAGAGCCTTGATTCTCATTTAACTCTGTAGGGTGGCCTTCCCTGGTGGCTCAGAGGTAAAGCACCTGGCCTGCCAATGCAGGAGACGCAGGTTCGATCCCAGGGTCAGGAAGATGCCCTGGACAAGGAAATGACAAATTGCTCCAGTATTCTTGCCTGGGAAATCCCATGGACAGAGGAGCCTGGTGGGCTGCCACCCATGGGGTCGCAAAGTGTCAGACACTACTTAGTGATTAAACAATAGCAACAACAACCCGGTGGGGTAGGTAATCACATATTCTCCCCAGAGGCAACGAAGGAGAAGCTCCAGGGGTTCCCGCTGCAGCAGCAGGTGTGCCCATGGCATTTGCCAGGCTGCTGGGTGGGACTGTGGTTCTGGGGTCTCCAGACCCTTTTCCTGTCTCAAGGCCCAGGCCCCAGGCTTGGGTTTTCCCAGGTACACGTTACCCCTGATTGATATTAAAGGTCAGGCAAGGTCCTTTATAGGCCGCAGGAAGTCAAGCTTATTTCTTGCCAAGGGAGTTATTACGCCTGGTATCACAGGGTTTATAGGCCCCAGGAACCGTGTCCTAGGGCTTTTGAGTTTAAATGGAGGTAATTCATAGGCTCCAGAAGACCTGTAATGTTTATAAGAATGGCACAGTTTTGTGTAATTCTCAGGTGTCTAAAATTCAAGGCTTTGTTTCTCAGTCGTAAGATTCAGTCTGTCAAAGTGAATATCATCTCTCAGTCCTGGGGAGACCACAGAACTAAAGAAAACCTCAATGTGAATGAAGCTTAAACCACAACTCCCCAGACTATGAAAACATGAAACAGGTCTTGTTCCTAAAGTTATCCTAGCTTTGAATTAAAACAAATTTGTCTACTGAGATGTAGAGCTGGACAAATTACAGTAAAATGCATTTTAAAAAAATGGGACAAATTCCACATCAAATTTTTAGTAAGAACCAGCCTGGATTGCATAGATGACTCTCAGTTTTATTTTTCTAATGGCTGATGCTTGTGTATATTTGTGTGTGAGAGAGTTTATGTGTGAGTGTGTGTATGTGTATGTTTGTTTTGCATGTGATTTTGTATTTATGTATGTGTGTATGTGAGGGGGCTTCCCTAGTAGCTCAGTTGGTAAGGAATCCACCTGTAACACAGGAGACCCTTGTTTGATCCCTGGGTTGGAAAGTTCCCCTGGAGAAGGGAATTGCACCTCACTCCAATATTCTTGGGCTTCCCTGGTGGCTCAGATGGTAAAGAATCTGCCTGCAATGCGGGAGACCTGGGTATGATTCCTGGGTTGGGAAGATCCCCTGGAGGTGGGCATGGTAACCCAATCCAGTATTCTTGCCTAGAGAATTCCATGGACAGAGGAGCCTGGTGGGCTATAGTCCATGGGATTGCAAAGAGCTGGACATGATTGAGTGACTAAGCACAGCACAGCACATGTATGTGAGTGGGTCTATGTGTGTGTATGTGTTTACTTATGTATGTGTCTGAGTAGCGTGAGTTTGTTTGTGTGTTAACTTTCACCAGGAACATCAGGGCAACCCTCTCTGTGAAGGTGACACTTTGAATGAGGGAGATAGCTGTGCAAGGAAGAGACGACCAGACTCAAAGCCCTTGTGTTGGAAAGTGTAATGTGTACAAGGAATAGAACTGAGTGGTGGCAAGAACCTGATGTTCCAGGTGGCATGGAGGGAAATGAGATCAGGGGGCAGGAAGGTTCAGATCACAAAGGACACTGGGGACCACTGCAAGGGCTTTGATTTTGGATTATAGCTTATGAGGCACCATTAGAAGAATTTAATCAGCAAGCTGATATTTGATCAGTAAACAAATATTTTGATTTATATTTTGAAAGTATAGGAAGCAGGAAGATCAGATTGGGAACTACTGAGGACTTGGAGTATGATGGAGTGGTGAGGCCAGTGGGGAGGGGTTAGATCTGCCTTCTACTGGGAGGCTGACGGCTGTGCTAACGGGGTGAATATGAGGGAAAGATAAGAGGAAGAGTGAGTGCTGCAAGCCAGTCAATGGTACCTTTGTCAACTTTGGGAAGCATCAACCTTCCCTTCTCTCCCTTGCTTCCTCACTCCTTCTCCTGGTTCTTTCTCTCTTTTCCTCCTTGTTTCCCTTCTCTGAAGGATTAAGTTCCATGTCAGGTGCTGGTGACACAGAGGAGAGGGTGACAGAACTGCTGCCCTCAAGTAATTCACGTGTGAACAGGAGTGGCTGATTCATAAAAAGTTACAAAGTGTTGAGACAAGTGCTCTAGACAAGGTTTGTCCCGTTGCCATAGAAACAGAGGGAAGGAAGTAACTAGCTCCGGCATCTTCAAGGAATCACCCAAAAGGAGTAACATTTCTTGATTTGCCTGAGCTCTCTTGTCTTGCACCCAAATCCTTACTCTGTACTTTTTTTTTTTTTAAGTATTTACAGTTGTTTATTTATTTATTTTTAAATATAAATTTATTTATTTTAATTGGAGGTTAATTACTTTACAATACTGTATTTGTTTTGCCATACATCAACATGTATCCACCACAGGTATACACGTGTTCCCCATCCTGAACCCCCCTCCCACCTCCCTCCCCATACTATCCCTCTGGGTCGTCTCAGTGCACCAGCCCCAAATAATTGAAGTATAGTTGACTTACAATATTGTGTTGGTTTTAGGTATACAGCAAAGTGAAGCAGTTATACATACACATATATCTGCTTTTTAATAGAGTCTTATAATTTAAATGTTTCTAATGAAGCAAAATGGGTTAAAGGACTGCATTTCACATTTATATAAAATATGCATATAAATATATCTTTAAAATTCATTTCCATTATACTTTATTATAAGATAATGAGTACAGTTCTGTGCTATACAGCAGCTCCTTATTGTTTGGCTGCTTTATATATAATAGCTGTACGCCTGTTAATCTCATGCTCCCAGTTTATCCCTGCCCCCTTCGCCTTTGGTAACCTGAAGTTTGCTTTCCTTTTTTTTTCCTTCTAGATCATGCTTTTCATTAAAAAAATTTTTTTTTAGTGTCAGTTTTATTTATTTATTTTTACTTTACAATATTGTATTGGTTTTGCCATACAGCGACATGATTCTGCCATGGGTGTACATGTGTTCCCCATCCTGAACCCCCCTCCCACCTCCCTCCCCATCCCATCCCTCTGGGTCATCCCAGGGCACCGGTCCCAAGTATCCTGTATCATGCATCGAACCTGGACTGGCGATTCGTTTCACACGTGATAACTTACATGTTTCAATGGCATTCTCCCATATCATCCCGCCCTTGCCCTCTCCCACAGAGTCCAAAAGACTGGACTATACATTTGTGTCTCTCTTGCTGTCTCACATACAGGGTTATCGCTTTACCATCTTTCTAAATTCCATATATATGTGTTAGTATGCTGTATTGGTGTTTTTCTTTCTGGCTTACTTCACTCTGTATAAAAGGCTCCAGTTTCATCCACCTCATTAGAACTGATGCTTTCTATATCTGTACGTCTGTTTCTGTTTTATAAATAAGTTCATTTGTACCATTTTTTAGATTCCACATATGAATGATATCAGATAATATTTGTCTTTCTCTGATTCACTTCACTTAGTATAATATTCTCTAGGTCTACCCATGTTGCTGCAAATGGCATTATTTCATTCTTTTTTATGGCTGAATAATATCCCACTATATATATATCTCATATATATATATATATAACATATATATGGACATATAAAGAATCTAAAAAAGAGCAGATATATGTGTATGTATAATTGCTTCACTTTCCTGTACACTTAAAACTAACACAATATTGTAAATCAACTATAATTCCATAAAATATTTTACATATATAGTTGTTTTTGTTCAGTCGCCCAGTCATGTACCACTCTTCGTGACCTCATGGACTGCAGCATGGGACGCTTCCCTGTCCCTTACTATCTCCCAGAGTTTTACCAAGTTAACGTGCATTGCATTGGTGATGCCATCCAGCCATTTCATGCTCTGTCACCCTCTCTCTCTATATAAGGATGTATATATATTTATAATATATATAATGGACATATATAAGGACCATATATATATTCCACATCTTTACCCACTGATGGAGACTTAGGTTGCTTGCATATCTTGGTTATCATGAATGTGTGCGTGTGTTAGTCGCTCAGTTGTGTCCAACTCTTTGCGACCCCATGGACTGCAGCCCATCAGCCTCCTTTGTCCATGGACTTCTCCAGGCAAGAATACTGGAGTGGGCTGCTACTTCCTTCTCCAGGGAATCTTCCTGATCCAGAGATCGAACCCAGGTCTCCTGCATTGCAGGCAGATTCTTTACCATCTGAGCTACAGGGAAGATGAACAGTGCCACTATAAACATCAAGGTTTATTTATCTTTTAAACTTATTCTGTTCTCTTGATTTTGCGCTTTTAACCTTGCAGAAGGACACTGATTCTTTGGTTATATGCACTCTCTTATATTTCCTTGACTGAGAACCTGGTATCCTTCTTGGCTATTATTTCAGCTACTTGACTTGATGTGATGATAGATTAGCCTCAGAGTAGTGTCAAGCTGAACTGACCTCTGGTCCAAGTGTGTGGTTCTGTGGGTGGCCCCTCAGTGGTCCTAACCTAATGGGCAGGGCTTGTACACATTCAGTCTGGGTTTGGGGAAGGTTTTCTGGAGGAGCTGAGTGTTGAAGGAAGGGCAGGAGTAAGCCAAGAAAGTAGGGCAAAATCCTCACTGTTGCCTGGCTCCATCTTGAGATGTAACAAAATCACATTTCATTTCTCTTCCAGCAAATCGTGTCACAAGTTGCCAGGGAAAAACTGATTGAAGTGTAAGAAGGTGAGATGGTCTAATTTGCTAAGATTAGGCTAAGTACAACAGGGTAATAACAAAGGTGCATAAGCTATTTCCTGTTTGTAAAGACCTCAGCATTCAGTGGAGAGAGTTTTGCAAATCACAGTCTATAGATGAGTCAAAAGTCTTTCTTGGTGGCTCAGATGGTAAAGCGTCTGTCTGCAATGAGGGAGACCTGGGTTTGTTCCTTGGGTTGGGAAGATCCCCTGGAGAAGGAAATGGCAACCCACTCCAGTGGGAAATGGCAACCCACTCTTACTGAAAAACCCCATGGACAGAGGAGCCTGGTAGGCTACAGTCAATGGGGTCACGAAGAGTCAGACATGACTGAACGATTTCTCTATCTATCTCTATAGATCAATTAGGGCTTCCCAGGTTCAAAGTGATAAAGAATCCACCTGCTGATGCAGGAGACGAAAGAGATGTGAGTTTAATCTCTGGATCAGGAAGGTCCCCAGAAGTAGGAAATGGCAACCTCACTCCAGTATTCTTGCCTGCAAAATTCCATGGACAAAGGAGCCTGATGGGCTACAGTCCATGGAGCCGCAGGGAGTCAGACATGACTGAGTGACTAAGCATATATTCAGTTCAGTTCAGTTCAGTCACTCAGTCGTGTCCGACTCATTGTGGCCCCATGAACCGCAGCATGCCAGGCCTCCCTGTCCATCACCAGCTCCCAGAGTCTACCCAAAGTCATGTCCATTGAGTCGGTGATGCCATCCAACCATCTCATCCTCTGTTGTCCCCTTCTCCTCCTGCCCTCAATCTTTCCCAGCATCAGGGTCTTTTCAAATGAGTCAGCTCTTTGCATCAGGTGGCCAAAGTATTGGAGTTTCAGCTTCAAAACCGGTCTTCCCCATGAACACCCAGGACTGATCTCCTTTAGGATGGAATGGTTGGATCTCCTTGCAGTCCAAGGGACTCAAGAGTCTTCTCCAACACCACAATTCAAAAGCATCAATTCTTCGGTGCTCAGCTTTCTTCACAGTCCAACTCTCACATCCATACATGACTACTGGAAAAACCATAGCCTTGACTGGATGGACCTTTTTTGGCAAAGAAATGTCTTTGCTTTTTAATATGCTGTCTAGGTTGGTCATAACTTTCCTTCCAAGGAGTAAGCATCTTTTAATTTCGTAGCTGCAATCACCATCCACAATGATTTTGGAGCCCCCCAAAATAAAGTCTGACACTGTTTCTACTGTTTCCCCATCTATTTCCCATGAAGTGATGGGACTGGATGCCATGATCTTTGTTTTCTGAAGGTTGAGCTTTAAGCCAACTTTTTCACTCTCCTCTTTCACTTTCATAAAGAAGCTTTTGAGTTCTTCTTCACTTTCTGCCATAAGGATGGTGTCATCTGCATATCTGAGGTTGTTGATATTTCTCCTGGCAATCTTGATTCCAGCTTGTGCTTCCTCCAGCCCAGTATTTCTCATGATATACTAGATAGGCGAAAACATAATTGTGGTTTTGGACTGAATTTTAAATCATTATAAGTAGGCTCAGACACATCTTTATTAACCTAAATAGGAACTGTTACAATAAACACATTTTTGCCAACTAGAAATAAGTTTGTTTATTCTGTAGCATAAAAATCCATGTTTCAGGATTCAACAAACTCTTCGGAAGCATTTTCTGCTTCCTGCTGGTTGTGAAAGCAATTTCCCTGCAAAAAAATTTGGAGATTTGAAGAAGTGGTAGTCAGTTGCTGAGAGATCACATGCCTATGACAAATGAGGCAAAACTTTGTAGCACAGTTTGTTTAACTTTTGAAGCATTGGTTGTACGATGTGTGGTCAGGTGTTGTCGAGGAGAAGAATTGGGCTTTCTGTTGACCAACGCCGGCTGTAAGCATTGCAATTTTTGGTGCATCTCATCAATTTGCTGAGTGTATTCCTCAGATGTAATGGTTTTACCGGGATTCAGAAAGCTGTAGAAAATCAGATAAGCAGTGGACCACCAAACAATGACCATGACTGTATTTTTTGATGCAAGTGTGGCTTTGGGAAGTGTTTTGGAGCTTCTTCTCAGTCCAGCCACTGAGCTGGACATTGCTGGTTGTTGTATAAAATCCACTTTTGGTTGCACATCACAGTCCAGTTGAGAGATAGTTCATTGTTGTTGCATAGAATAAGACAAGATGCCACTTCAAAATGACTATTTTTTTTTATTTTTAGTCAATGCATGAGGCACTCATTTATTGAGCCTTTTCATCTTTCCAATTTGCTTCAGATGCTGAATGACTACAGAATGGTTGGCGTTGAGTTCTTCAGCAACTTCTCGTGTAGTTATAAAAGGATCGGCTTTGATGAGTGCTCTCAATTGGTCATTGTCAACCTCAAATGGCTGACCACTGTGCTCCTCACCTTCAAGACTCTCGTCTCCTTGGCAAAACTTCTTGAACCATCACTGCACTGTACGTGCATTAGCAGTTCCTGGGCCAAAGGCTTTCTTGATGTTATGAGTTGTCTCCACTTCTTTACAACCCATTTTGAACTCGAATAAGAAAATTGCTCGAATTTGCTTTTTGTCTAACATCATTTCCACAGTCTAAAATACATATTAAAATAAACCCAGCAAATTATGTCATTAGCAACAAAATATAAAGCAAGAAATGTGCATCAAAATGACATATAACATACCACATTCATATAAGAATATACTCCAACATCAAATGGCAAATTTCAACAGTGCAAAATTGCAATTACTTTTGCACCAACTGGTGGCTCAGAGGGTAAAGCATCGGCTTGCAGTGCGGGAGACCGGGGTTTGATCCCTAGGTCAGGAAGATGGCCTGGAGAAGGAAATGGCAACCCAGTCTGGTACTCTTGCCTGGAAAATCCCATGGACGGAGAAGCCTGGTAGGCTACAGTCCATGGGGTTGCAAAGAGTTGGACACAACTGAGTGACTTCACTTTCACTTTCTTTCAATAGATTGGTAATCCTGTGACCCAAGATATGTACTATGGTAGAGTCATTTAAATGTTGCCTAGGATCAAAACTGAGGAAAGAACTAAATCTCTCAGGGAAATCTGAGGATGGTGTCACAGAGGAACTTGGGTTGGACATTAGAAGGGTCAGAGAAAGTCCTAAGAAAAAGTGGAGATGGGAAAGTGAAAGTGACAGTTGGTCAGTCGTGTCTGACTCTGTGACTCATGGACTATACAGTCCATGGAATTCTCCAGGCCAGAGATGCGAGGAGGGGATGAATTCCAAGCAGAGAAAAGACCCTGTGCAAAGGAAGGGGTGTGTGTTCTAAAACTGGTGAGATACTGAGTGCTGATAGACCATGGGCCAGAAAGAGGATACAGGCAGAAAGTATGTTGTGAATGTTGTGATCAAACTGCGTAGGAACCTGAGTGCCATTTTTAGGCAATGGGACTTTGGGGTCATTTGTACAGCATGGTGAGGGTGATAAGCCTTTAAGCCAGCTGTGTGTACTGGGCATCCCTGGTACCTCTCCCTGCTGAGTTCCTAGGGTAGGGCACAGGCAGACCTACCCTCCTACCACTGGGGCTTTGTGTTAAGATGTAGTACTGTTTATTTAATGAATGAATGGATCTACTAATTAGACACTTCATTGTGGGAAGAAAAATACCTGTTTTCCTTTAGTCTGTAGCTTGGAATTGCCTTGTGTTACTGTGGATTTGTTTCAAGCGTGCTCAGTTTTCCAATTTGGAAGGTTTTTAATTCTTTTATCCTTTCCTGCCTCTCTCTCTTTCTTCCTTCTATTTTCCCCTTCTTTCCTTTATTTATTCTATAAACTTTAATTAAGCACACATTATACACAGTTTCAATGTTACCTAAGGACACATGGTATGGTTTGAAGGTCATGGGCTTTGGCATCACACATATCTAGGTTTTAATTTCTGCTCCTTCACTTTTGAGCTAACACGGAATCATTTCTGTTCTTCACTTTCCTGATCTAAAACATGTGAGTAATAATAATTTATTTTAGCCTTTGCTGTGGAAATTGAGATTTAGAGCTATTTAGTGAACACTGATTAAGTTGGTTGTATAAGGAAGAAGTGTTTGTAGGCCAACATCTTAAAGTGCTGTGAATTGGAAAGATATTTTTTTTAGGATTAATTCTTTCCTATATATGGTAAAACATCAAGCTGGGATGTTTGATTAAATGATAATTTGATTAAATGAGATAATGAATGAAAAGGATCAGGATTGGTTTCCTGGCACAGAGTTAGCCCTTGTGTAGTTCTAACATTTATTACATAATTGACCATAGTTGCAGAATAGCTTTCTTTTGGTCTCCTGAAAATTGTAAAAGACACATCAATCACTTCCTAAGGAATTTTTTCCTTCTAAACTGTGCGTTCTAGAAACTGGTCATATTCGATTCTCAAGTCAACTAAATACACACACACATATAGAGAAAAAATATGTATTGAAGGATATATACATTTATACACATATAAAATATATGCAATTACATATATATAATATTCATATACATATATTGTGTATATATACATACATACACACACATATATATACACATCTGTTTTAAATATGTACACATATATATATATAGGACAATGTAAAAAAAAAATAGATGATGAGGGAAGGAGAGTTGAGTGTAAATTTGATAACTGCAGCAATATTCACTCTCCTCTCTTCTCCCTTTCCCCTGATGTGGGCAGTGTATCCTTCTTAGACTCTTTGATCTTGAGCTTGGCCATGCAACATAGTTCGGCCAATGGGATACCAGAGTTGGGAACATAAGCAGACCTTAAATGTGCTGTGTACCTTGGCTTGGCTCTTGGCTGCAGTTATCATGAGAGCGAGGGCTCAGTTAAGATGAGAGACATGTAAAGGAGGCCCAAGTCTTACCTGTGGCCTGCAGTCAAGTCCAGATCACCCATGGTATAAAGTAGAGCTAACCCAGCTGACTTATGGACCCGGGAGCAGGAGAATACAAGCTTACTGATAGTAGCCATTTCCTTCTGGGTTGGCTTATTATGCAGTGTTAATTGAGGAAATTTTTGACTGAAACACTGTCCCCTGCTATCTCATGGACGGAACCCCGTAACTCTACCTCACAGGGTTTCATATCTGTATCTATCATGCCATGCCTGCTGCTTGACTTCTGTTCAGTTTAGTCGCTCAGTCGTGTCCGACTCTTTGAGACCCCATGGACTGCAGGACGCCAGGCCTCCCTGTCCATCACCAGCTTCCGGAGTTTACTCAGACTCATGTAGATAAGCTCTTCTACTGTTTCATATTGATCTGAATAGATTGAGCTCTTTATAGTTTTATCTAATGACAGAAAGCAAAAAGTAACTGAAGGGCCTCTTGATGAAGATGAAAGAGGAGAGTGAAAGTGCTGGCTTAAAACTCAACATTCAAAAAACTAAGATCATGGCTTCTGGTCCCATCCCTTCGTGGCAAATAGAAGGGGAAAAAGTGGAAACAGTGACAGATTTTATTTTCTTGGGCTCCAAAATCACTGCGGATGGTGACTGAAACCATGAAATTAAAATATGCTCTCCTTGGAAGGAAGGCTATGACAAACGTAGACAGAGTGTTAAAAAGTAGAGATGTTACTTTGCCGACAAAGGTCCATATGTTAAAGCTATGGTTTTCCAGTAGTCATGTATGGATGTGAGCGTTGGACCATAAAGAAGGCTGAGTGCTGAAGAATTGATGCTTTCGAATTGTGGTGTTGGAGAAGACTCTTGAGTGTCCCATGGACAGCAAGGAGATTAAAGTAGTCAATCCTAAAAGAAGTCAACCCTGAATATTCATTGGAAAAACTGATGCTGAAGCTGAAGCTCCAAAACTTTGGCCACCTGATGTGAAGAGTCATCTCACTGGAAGAAAAATCTGATGCTGGGAAAGATTGAAGTCAAATGGAAAAGGTGACAGCCATGGGTGAGATGGTTGGATGGCATCACCAACTCAATGGACTTGAGTTTGAGCACACTCTGGGAGATAGCGAAGGACAGGGAAGCCTGGTGTGCTGCAGTCCATTGGGTCGCAGTGTTGTGGACACCACTTAGCAATTGAAGAACAACAACTGTAGAGTCATTTGTCTCACTGTTTTATGGATGAAAAAGTTGAAAGAAAAAGCAATTTGGCTGAAATATCACTTTTTTAGAGGAACAGAGAAAGAGTCCAGGTCGCTGGATGTTCCTTTCTGGTGCATCTTTTCTTTTTGCCTAAAGACTTTTAAATCCATGAGCTGGTTGGTTCAAGATACTGTAAAGCCACTTTAGTAGAGGAGAAAGAGTTGATTAGAATCCATAGAGGGAAGGTTAAGGGATCAGGGAGAGGGGCTGAGGAAGCTGACATTAGCAGGTTGGTCAGGCATCTGCTTTGATGAGAAATAAAGGCTCTTCTGAAGTGTGCAATCATTGGACGTGTTCAAAGAGTTTCTCTGGGAAGAAAGGGATGAAATTAAGCCGCGGAAAGTTTTGGCCAAGTCATGAAAAAATATTTTCCAAAAGAGTTGTTAATTTGATGGTGGAATGAGTCACAGCCCATGGGCAGAGCTGAAAATCCCATCAGCTGAATTACTCAAAACTTAACTGGACAATAAAAAAATGTATGGTCAAGGCAAACGTCCCTGCAGGGTTCGGCCAAAGAGATGCCGTGTCCCTGGTTGAACTTTTCCTTTGTGTTTTCAGGTCAAATCTACACAGAAAATTACCTGGTACCTCAAATCTTGAGAATGAAGGGGCCAGATTATTTCAGTACAGAAGACTTTCATTTCACTTGTCTTCAGGGTCAAATTCATTGAATGGAGACCAAACTTACAATATTGTTATTGTGGCAGGCCTGGCACTTACTAGTTGAGGGTTGGAAAATAAAGTTTCTCTGTGAATTTAATCGTTGAATTTCCCAATTTATAGAAAAATATGGTACTGTTTAATAACAGTGATATCCCAATGGGGCTAACTAGAAGTACACAGGAGTGTGATTTTAAAAATAGAAACCTGGTTTTCAAAGTATTCATTTTTAGATACACAGTGATCCTTCCATAATCCCTTTTAAGGGTTCTGCACCCAACTCCAATGTGCGTGTGTGGTTTTTTCCACAGCACCAAATAACTCTCTGATCCCAGATGGGTGTCCTACAGTTCAACTCAATTTTGACACTATCTATGTGGAAAGAGAGAGTCAGATTCCACAGGGTAATGACTCAGTTCCACAAATGTGTTAGTTGCTCAGTCGTATTCAACTCTTTGCGACCCCATGGACTATAACCTACCAGGCTCCTCTGTCCATGGGATTCTCCAGGCAAGAATACCGGAGTGGGTTTTCCTTCTCCAGGGGATCTTCCTGACCTAGGGATTGAACCCAGATTTCCTACATTGCAAGCAGACTCTTTACTGTCTGAGCCACCAGGGAAAGACTACTTTCCTAAATCCAGGTTGTCCCTTGCACTTCTGACTAAGTAGCTTTAAATCGGAGGTTTGCCACGACCCCTTTCTTGGGTTCAATTAATTTGCTAGAGCATCTCATCAGTTCAGTTCAGTCGCTCAGTCGTGTCTGACTCTTTGCGACCCCATGAATTGCAGCACGCCAGGCCTCCCTGTCCATCTAGAACTCAGGAAACCTGTTTCCTCACTAGCATGCATGCGTGCTTAATCACTGAGTTGTGTCTAACTCTTGTGATGCCATGAACTATAGACTATCAGGCTTTTCTGTCCATGGGATTCTCCAGGCAAGAATCCTGGAGTGGGTGGTCATTCCATTCTCCAGGGGACCTTCCCAACCCAGAGATCTAACCTAGATCTCCTCCATTGCAGGTGGATTCTTTACCATCTGAGCCACCATTAACAAGGAGATTCTATCATTGTGGAGTTAGGGGCTGGAATATTGGCATGTAGATGCATTCTGGTTTGTTGCCCAGCTGTAAAGTTGTGTCTAACTCTTTGTGATCCCAGGGACTGCAGCACATCAGACTCTCCTGTCCTTCACCATCTCCTGGAGTTTGCTCAAACTCATGTCCATCGAATCGGTGATGCTATCTAACCATCTCATCCTCTGCTTCCCCTTTCTCCTTTTGCCTTCAGTTTTTCCCAGCATCAGACCCTGAGGCTGGAAAAGTTTAAAGGCATTCTGGTTTACCAACCTGGAAACTCTCCAAACCCCGTCACTTTTGGTTTTATGGTGGCTTCATTATAAAGTCATGGATGATTAAATCATTGGCCATTGGTGTTTAATCTAACCCACATAAGTCAGGGGAGTGGGAATAAAAGTTTCAACTTACCAACTGTGGTGTTGAAGTCTATTCATGCCATCATTCTCTTCACCCATCTAGACTCTTCCCTTTTCCCCCAATTCCTACCTGAAACTCAACTTTCCAGCCACCATGGAGCTTCTTCAATTTCTTTAAAGAACACCTCTGTGCCCTGTCTTTTCCTTCTTCTTTTCTCTTGCCCGTGCTCCCTTTGTGCTGTGCTGTGCTCAATCCCTCAGTTGTGTGCGACTCTGTGCCTCCAGGGACTGTAGCCCATCAGACTCTTCAGTCCACGAGGGATTTTCCAGTGGTTGCCATTTCCCACTCTGGGGATCTTTCTGACCCAGAGATTGAACCCGCATCTCTTGTGTCTCCTGCATTGGCAGGCGAATTCTTTACCACCGCACCGTCTGGGAAGCCTGAGGGTTGTCCTAACTTCCCCTTCATTCCTTCTCATCCTCTGGTCTCATTCTTCCCTGTCAGTCTCCCTTTCTGCACCTCCAGCCTTGCAGGCTGAGCCTCTTCCTTTTCAGGAGGGGATGGAGAGGAGAGTGTGACATCAGAACACAACTGCCCAAAATTAATTTGGCAGGCAAAGGGCAGTCTGTGAACACACCCACATTTGTACTTTTTAACCTGTCAACCAAATATTTTAGCATCACCTAATCACATCTATGGATCTTAGTTTGGGTATTTGTTGATTACTTTAAAGCTTAGCAGGTTATTTCCTCTGTAATCGTATACTTAATAATTTTTTGTATTAAGCTCAGATGATATTCTCTTGTGCTTATTGATATTTGTCTTTGATATTTTAAAGCCATTTATTCATTCAACACAAATTATTTGAGGGCCTGATGTACTTTAGATGCCAAAATGGGAACTAGGAATACAAAAATCAAGTGATAGGCCAGCTGTTATAGACTGTGGGTCCAGAAGGGAGTTGATAAACAAATATCTTGAGACTGGCATAATAAGCGTAAAAGTGTAAGTAAGTACACATCTCAAAGTAGGATGGAGAAAGAAAAAATTTAAATTTAAATTTATAGTAGCTGATATTTGAGGTCCTACAATGAGTTCTTTATATATTTTGTGTCTACTGATCTCAGACCTTTCAGATCAGTATTATTTTCATTTTGTAGAGATGGAAACTGAGGCACAGGAAAGTTAAGAAACTTGTCCAAGATCACACAGCTAGCAAGGGGAAGATCTGAGGTTCCTCTTACATATTTCTTTTGTAAGTATTTAGGCTTTTGAATATTTTATTTACTGGATGCCTACTAACTTTTTTGAGGCTATTCTAGTTTTAACTGTTCTTTATAGAGCAGGTTTGCTGTTGGTATGAATCATTTAATTTTTATCTTTCCATAACATTTAAAAATTCAATTTAAATTATTTTTTTCAACATGATAAATGAAAAGAAATAGATCTTTAATACCAAGGAGACAGGCTATCTGGGATGAAAGAGGGGACTTCCATGGAGGTCATACATCACAGTAAGTTCCAGGTGGACTATGTATTCATCAACTGATGAAACCTCAAAAAATAAAATAAAAAAATAGAAGGAAATGTAGGTAACACTCTAATCTTCAGATCTGTAATAGTTCTCTGATCATAAAACAATGAGAAGAATTGCAAGCCTGAAAGAATACCAATTTCATAACATATATAACATATTTAAATTTCCTACTTGAAAAACTGAGTACATAAATTTAAATGCAAATAATGGGGTGGGGAAAGATTTGGAAAAATTATTGCAAACTTTTGATATCTTTAATAAGTAAATATTAATTGTTTCTACCACTGAGAAGAAATAATTATGTGACTATAGAGGTGTTAGCTAATGCTACTGTAGGAATCATAATGTGATATTTAAATGTGTCAAATATCAACACATACACCTTAAACTTACTCAATGTTATATGCCAATTATATCACAATTGAAATGAAGAATGCTGCTCTCTAATATGCTCCCTTCCATACTAATAGAGAATACAAAACTAATTTTAAAATATCCCATCACCATTAAATTAAAAAGGGGGATAAACATAGAGGTGGGGGAAAGGTTGTGGAAGAGTCAGTATTTTTGTTTTATTCAGGTCTTCACCTGATTGGATGAGGCCCACCCACATTAGGGACGGCAATCTGCTTTACTCAGTTTACCAATTCAAATGTTAATCTCATCCAGAAACATCTTTATAGATAATGTTTAATTAAGGGCTTGGGCATCCAGTAGCCCAATTAAACTGACATGTAAAATTAATTACCACAGTTATGTAGAGTCACTTTTGCTGCATTCTGTTGGTTAAAGCTCATTATCAGCAAGATTCAAAGGGAATGGAAGCATATGTCACTTCATTCAGAGTCTGTGTGCTTTACCGCAGACAGGCAACAACATCTGTGTGAAGTGTGCATGACTGTTACATCTATCGGTTTTCAGAATCAACAAAGTGGGACCCAGGAATCTGATTCTTTACAAAGCTTCTTCAAAGATTATGCTTCCAATCATAGTTAGTGAAGTGAAGTCGCTCAGTCGTGCCCAACTCTTTGCAACCCCATGGATATTAGCCTGCACCAAGCTCCTCCATCCATGGGATTTTCAAGGCAAGAGTACTGGAGTGGGTTGCCATTTCCTTCTACAGGGAATCTTCCCAGTCCAGGTCTCTCACATTGTAGATAGACGCTTTACCGCCTGAGCCACCAGATGGTAAATCATAGTTAAGGACCCATTAATTTTGTACTTTTTTTTCCAAATCTGATTTTTTTCTTTAGGGTTTAGACCCTTGTATCCAGTTGAGTGGCTTCTGTCTTTATCTTAGCTGTTCACGTCTCCAATCCTGTCTCAGTATTGTTATCTAGAAATGAGTCTGCCTCTTTACCCAAAAGGATAGCACTTACTCTTATTTTTTATTTGGTCGTTTTCTTTCAAACTTTGAAACTGTGTTAATTTATTTCATTTTTAAAATACACTTTTAATTTAAAAATAATTTTACATTTATAAGGAAATTGCTTAGATCATACCAAAAGTTCACATACTCTCCTCACCCATTTTCCCTTTCTAACAGTTAAGCATGGTATGTTTGTCAAAACTGAGTAATTCACATTGGTATAATACTATTCCCCTGACCTACAGACTTTGTTTGGAGTTTGCTAACTTTTCCATAGTGTTTTTCTTCATATTGCAGGATTGAATCCAGGAAACCAATTTTGTTTACTCATCGTATCTTAGTCTCTTCTGATCTATGACCAGCTGTCACTTCTCTTTTTTTATGGTCTTGTTAAGTTTGAAGATTACTAGTCAAACATTATGTAGAATGTCCCTCAGTTGGAGTTTGTTGGCTATTTTTTCTTTTATTCTATCGTTAGAGTGCAAGAAGAATTTTCTAAAGGTGAAATGCCCCTCTTGTCATGTCAGGGAGAACGTGGGGTCCCTGTGACTTCTTGAAGATGAATATTAACATTTCCTTTTGATTAAGATGGTGTCCACCAAGTCTCCTCATTATAAAGTCAAGATTTATTCCTCTCTACATTCTATTCTTTGGAAGTGAGTCACTGAATCCAGTAACTCTCAACAGAGCACAGGGGAGGAGGCAGTTAAGCTCCACCTCCTGGAGAGGGGACTATCAACATATATTTTGGGGAATTCTTCTCTAAGGAAGTTTCCAAATATATTTGGTCCCTTAAATTTAGGAATCTGAGGGACATTGGATTAAAATGGATTATCATAATAGCAGTGCTCAGGATAAAATGATGTCTACTTCCTCCAATGTGTACAACAATTACACATCTTTACTTCAACCAGGTCGACAGCAAGAGTACTATCTGGAATATCTATCAAAATATCATAGACTTCCTTGATAAAGACTATTTCCTGAATTCTGAGGGTCACTAAGTCAGCTGCCTAAACCAGACTTTTAAAAATCAAGTGAAAAAGACCATGCCATGAAAAATACAATTGCCAGTGTTTCCATGGAAACGAGAGTACAAAGGGGCTGTTTGCCTAGAGAGGTCTGTTTATTTTATTTTATTTTTTTTAAAGCTATCAAGAAAAACCCTTTGAGATGTGACATTCTGTTTTCACAAGCGCACTCAAGGTGTCAGACAGAGCCCAATTTTATATTCCTTGAAAATAGAGTGTGCTGCAGTGTTTGCTGGACTTTTCAACATGTCACTTTCAACCAATTTTATGTACAAATGGGTTACAGTCCCATGAAAATATTCAGAAAAAGAGGAAACTGTTTCAAAAGAAGTATTAAGTATTATTACATTGAAAGTCATTCAGTGGAAAACCTTCCCAACCAGCCTCCAGTCTTGCAGAGGAACAAGGAACCAGCGTATGTGTGTAAAATGGGAGAATCCATCTTTACCAACTACAGGTCTAAGGGGAGCTCGATTAAATCCACCATTCATCTCCCCTCTTCTAAAACCATGCTTGCTTTGGTGACGTGATCTTGGAGTCACCTTCAAAGGCTCCCTTGGTCCCCTGCCCTCTGCGGTACTTAATTCTCCCTCCAATAAGGCTCCAGGATGCACTTGCATACCCCAGGACCAGGTCTTCAGACCTGCGGAGAATTTATTACACGAGCCTTATTGAGAAATGTTGGATTACAGGGTATTCCAGGAGCCGTTTCCATCTTTAAAATAATATAGTCATTTAGAGTGCCGAGGGCTCGCTTCTTAGATCTGTCATTTTAAAATATGCCCCTCTCGCCCCGATGCAGCTTTGATGGGTCCACGCCTGAGCAGCAGCTTTTCGAAGTTGTGTCAAGACAAGAAGTGGGGATAATTTAGGGTGACAGGGCCAGTTTTAAAACAGAGACCCAGTGTTCCTTATTTCGGGGACTCGGCTCAGACTGAGCTACTTTGCGGCTCTAGAGCTTTGCAGAGAGCTTCTCAAGTTTTCCTCTCTGCTCCCAGGAAAATGAAGCTTTCCATCAATAGCACAGATGGAACCTTTGCCCAGAGCAGATTTCAGAGCCTTGAAATCTAGGGATATCATGTGAATTTGGTAGAGTTTTTATTGACTCCAAAGTTTTTCCTTAACAGACTCTTTTAACATTGAAAATATTTTGTACTCATGTTTTCTGTACAAAAATATTTTATACTTGAAAATGAAATGCCCCTGCTATTTTACATTGCTGTCTTATTCACTGAGAACCTTAAGTGGCCAAAACTCTTGGAGAAATGATGACCCAGGTGAAGGATTAACTCCCCGCCTCCTATGCCTGTTTCCCATTCTGCCTTCTAGGCATATACCCCACTATTGTAGGACCTTGGATAGTAGACCCCCCAAAACTACATTCAAGTCCTAATTCTCAGCACCCATGATTGTGACCTGGTTTGGAAAAATGGGTCTTTGCAGATGTAGTTAATTCAAGAATCTCAATATGATACCATCCTGGATTAATGCTGTTCTGTAGGTGCTCAGTTGTGCCCAACTCTTTTGTGACCCCATGTTCTGCAGTCCACCAGACTCCTCTGTCCAGGGGATTTCCCAAGTAAGAATACTGGAATGAGTTCCCATTTCCTTCCCCAGGAGATCTTCCCAAACCAGGTACTGAACCTGTGTCTCCTGCACTGCAGGTGGATTCTTTACCACTGTGCCACCCGGGAAGCCCCAAACTATTTGTTGTTGTTGTTCAGTTGCTAAGTCGTGTCGGTGACTCTTTGTGACCCTATGGACCACAGCACTCCATGCCTCCCTGACCCTCACCATCTTCCGGAGTCTGCCCAAGTTTCATGCCTTTTGCATTGGTGATGCTATCCAACCATCTCATCCTCAACCCAAAACTACGTTCAGGTCCTAATTCCCAGTACCCATGACTGTGACCTGATTTGGAAAAAGGGTCTTTGCAGATGTAGTTAATTTAAGGATCTCAATATGATACCATCCTGGATTAACCCAGTGTACCCTAAATCCAGCAACACACATCCTTACAGGAGACGGAAGAAGAAGAGAGGCAGACAGAGGGAAGATCCATGGGAAGATGAAGCTACAGTTTGGAATTATGCTTCTTCAAGCCAAGGAGAAGTGAGGAGAGAGAAGAGATCCATCCTGAAAACTTCTGGAAGGAAAAAAAATCCTTCCAACATCTTGATTTCATATTCTAAGCCCCAGAACTGTGAACATAAATTTCTGTTGTTTTCAGCCACCACATTGTGATAATTTGCTATGGCTGTAATAGGGATTTAATACACCTGTCTTCCCCCATATTCTCATCACCAAAGCTCCTTGGGAAACCTATTGCATTTATCCCTTTTGTACTTACCATAGCCTAAGCCCTAGAAATATAAAGACCAGTAAGACAAGCCAGTGTCTTTAAGGAGTTTTCAGTTTGGGAGTGGAAGGAGAGGGAGACAGGTGTCTACTAGCCCTAATTAGCAATGCCACATGCTTTCAGTTGTTTAATAGCTAAGTCCTGTCTAGCTCTTTCGGAGAAGGCAATGGCACCCCACTCTGGTACTCTTGCCTGGAAAATCCCATGGATGAGGAGTTTGGTAGGCTGCAGTCCTTGGGGTTGCTAAGAGTCGGGCACGACTGAGCAACTTGACTTTCACTTTTTACTTTCATGCATTGGAGAAGGAAATGGCAACCCACTCCAGTATTCTTGCCTGGAGAATCCCAGGGACAGAGGAGCCTGGTGGACTGCTGTCTATCGGGTCGCACAGAGTCGGACATGACTGAAGTCACTAAGCAGCAGCAGCATCAGTCTAGCTCTTTATGACCCCATAGTCTGCCAGGCTCCCCTGCACACGGGATTTCCAGGGCAAGAATACTGGAGTGGGTTGCTATTCCCTTCTCCAGGGGATCTTCCCGGCCCAGTGATCAAACCCAAGTCTGCTGCATTGGAAAGCAGGTGCTTTACCACTGAGCCGCCAGGGAAGCCCCAGATGCTTGCAGATCCCCAGGTTAACCTGTCCTCACACCTCTGTGCTTTACCTATGGTAGGGCTTCTCAAACCTCAGCATTACTGAAATTTGAGACATTAGGTGCAGGGGAAATCAGAGAGGCAAAGACACACGTATTCTTGTAACACGTTTGGGACGGATGAATCTATGCTGTTGCAGCTGCTCTGTGTGACTTCTCCCCACTAGATGCCAATATCACGTGCATCTGCCTCCACTGTGACAAGCAAAGACGTATTGAGACGTAGTCAAATACATGCCCCATGGGGGAGCAAACTTGCCCCTGGTTGAGCACCACTGGTGTATGGCATTTCCCTTTCTGGAACACTGTTGCCCTGTTGGTCAACACTGTTGGCCATCTGTCTGGCAAGCTCTTGAAGACTTTCTTGATTTCCAGGTCTGGGAGCTCCCTCCTTCCTGTGGTATTTTGTACAAGTGAAAAGTGAAAGTGAAAGTTGCTCAGTCGTGTCTGACTTTCTGAGACTCCATGGAATTCTCCAGGCCATAATACTGGAGAGGGTAGCCTTTCCCTTCTCCAGGGGATCTTCCCAACCCAGGGATCGAACCCAGGTCTCCCACATTGCAGGTGGATTCTTTACCAGCTGAGCCACAAGGGAAGCCCAAGAATACTGGAGTGGGTAGCCTATCCTTTCTCCAGCAGATTTTCCTGACCCAGGAATCAAACTGGGGTCTCCTGCATTGCAGGTGGATTGTTTACCAACTGAGCTACCAGGGAAGCCCAAACTTTGGTTAAAACAGTTGTCTTACCTTTCTGCATTTTTCTGTCTATACCTCTGCCTTCCTCTAAAAATAGAAGTGTTGCAAGATGATGTGTGTGTCCATGTATCTGTTTCCTCCTGCACTGAACGCTTATTGTGATAAGAAGGAAAGCCCTACTGGAGTCCCAGTGTGAGGCCCACACAGGAGACGGTTGTGCAAGGCCTAGCAAATGCTTTATTACCAGAAAGGGCTTTATCCCCCCACCCCAGAGCCATCTCCTGGGGTGCTGGGCTGGGACTGTGTGGACCACAAAGCCTTCTTTTGTGCCTCGAGTCCAGCAATTTGAGTGGCCTGGGCAGCTTCTGAGATCCCCTTTCCCTGGATCAGCACCTCACAAGCTTGTTCTGTGGCTCAGCAGCCCCTTGAGATAATCTTGGAAGAAAAGATCTCGTCATCATGGATACTAAGGAAACTTGCCCCCTAGTTTCTCTTAGAAATTCACAGAGTATCTTAGTATAGATTATAGATTGAGTTGGTTTCAGTATTAATATCGCTGTTTTCTACA
The DNA here is from genome assembly GCF_032405125.1 of Capricornis sumatraensis. Lineage (NCBI taxonomy): Eukaryota > Metazoa > Chordata > Mammalia > Artiodactyla > Bovidae > Capricornis > Capricornis sumatraensis. Next base: position 110,723,322 of record NC_091075.1, on the reverse strand, counting down.
CCTAAAGAACCACAGAATGCTAAACACCTAAGAGATTTGTAGCATCATAAAATATATTTTAGGAAATAACTTAAATTCATTTCCTAATATCTCTCTGAGGCACCGTTGCACACTGACCTACATTAAAAAAAAAAACTATTTAAATTGACATTTATGAATCAGGATATTTCTGCATAAAATGGGTTTTGGGGGCTTCTTTAATTTTTCTTTTCCTCTTCGGTATGAATTGACTGGAACTGAACGGTGTTTGCTCCATTTAAAAGGGAAAAGTGCTCTCCAGGAAGCCCTAAATTCCACCATTTCCTTTAAAAAAATTTTTTTTGTAATTTCACTTGTTTATTTTTGGCTGCCTGGATCTTCATGACCGTGCTTTTCTCTAGCTGTGGCGAGAGGGGCTGCTCTCTAGCAGTGGTACAGGGGCCTCTCACTGTACTGGCTTCCCTTGCTGCAGAGCGCAGGCTCTAGGGCACATGGGCTTCAGTAGCTGAGGCTCCCAGGCTCTAAAGCACAGGCTTGAGTTACTGCACGTGGGCTTCGTTGCTGCATGGCATTAGGGGTCTTCCCAGATCTGGAACTGAACCCGTGTCTTCTGCACTGGCAGGTGGATTCTTTACCACTGAGTCCCCAGGGAAGCTCCACCTTTCCTTTTTATCTCCCTGATGGAAGCTGACTGTCAGATGCCTTTTATTATATTTTTATGCTTTCATTTTTTTGTTTTGGTAAGTAAAGAAATATTGCTCTCTTAGAAATGGTGCCAAAGAGAAATTAGGCTTGAAGTTTGTGTTTCAAGAAAAAAATGGAAGCAGTCATCTTGGTTCTCTAAGACCTGGAGGCATCCCCTTACTTTAGGATTCTCATGCCTTTCATGGAGAAATTAGGCAAGGGAAAGAAAGTTCTAGGCAAACTCATCAAGGGAAATAAAAGACTCTTTCTTATAGATCTCGACGTTTAGAATTCCCACTGGAAGTGGGCTGCTCTTCCACTGCCTTTAGGAGAGAACCTTTAAAGAGAATCTCCCCTCAATAGGGAGTCTTTAGGAGTGAGGCATCTTTGGGGCAGATAAAGTTGAATAGCTGGATATGGGGTAGGGTGACCTCCTTTCCTGCCAGGCAGAGTGGCCTGGACACAAGTAGAGAGATTGGAAAGTGAGGTGAGTGTCTGATATTGTAGCAAAGTCTATTAAGTTTGTTACCACAGTTCTAGGGGAAAGGAATGGGGATTTGGCCACAGACAGTGATGAGAAGCAAGGGACCTTGAAACGTTCTTGTGGACTCAGGCTCACTGGGTTGGAAGGACGTTGGCAGGCTCTGATTCACACCTTCTGACACCTAAAACGTGGATGGATACATTCACATTAAGGTGTAATAACAGATGATCCCAATCAGCTGTATTTCAAAAAAAAATTGAAACATAATCACTTTACGATGTTATGTTAGTTTCTTCTGTACAATGAAGTGAATCTTCACAGAGCACTGAGCTGAGCTTCCTCAGCTTAATAGCAGGTTCCCGTTAGCTATCTATTTTACACATATGTGTGCTAAGTCACTTCAGCTGTGTCTTTGCGACCCTATAAACTGTAGCCCTCCAGGCTCCTCTGTCCATAGGATTCTCCAGACAAGAATACTGGAGTGGGGGGCCATGCTGTCTTTCAGGGGACCTTCCCAACCCAGGGATTAAACTTGTGGTTCTTATGTCTCCTACATTGGCAGATGGATTCTTTACCACTAAGGCCACCTGGAAAGCCCAGTTTTACCCATGGTAGTGTGTATATGTCAATACTAATCTCCCAGTTCTCCCCACACTCCCCTTCCCTACCTGCATCAACATATCTGTTCTCTGCCTCTGTGTCTATTCCTGCCCTGGAAATAGGTTCATCTGCACCATTATTTTTCTAGATTCCAGATATATGTGTTAATATATGATATTTGTTTTTCTCTTTCTTAGTTCACTGTATATGATGGACTCTAGGTCCATCCATATCTCGACAAATGGCCCAATTTTGCTCCTTTTAGTGGCTGAGTACACTTCTGTCGAATGACTAACACCAAATAAAAGGTCCGTAAGGAGGGAGTGGTAGACATCAGAGGGTGTCTGGGAGGCGACGAGGTGGGTGGGCTGCCCTAAATGCACGCAGTTTTGCACCTCTCTAAGCTCACCTGGCGGAGGGATAATAGCGACACGAATACAGCACTCTCAAGCCAGTCAGCTATGCGGACTTCATTGTCGAAGACAGTGACCACTGCTGCTGCTAAGTCACTTCAGTCGTGTCCGACTCTGTGCGACCTCATAGACGGCAGCCCACCAGGCTCCCCCGTCCCTGGGATTCTCCAGCCAAGAGTACTGGAGTGGGGTGCCATTGCCTTCTCCAATGCATGAAAGTGAAAAGTGAAAGTGAAGTCGCTCAGTCGTGTCCGACTCTGTGCGACTCCATAGACGGCAGCCCACCAGGCTCCCCCGTCCCTGGGATTCTCCAGCCAAGAGTACTGGAGTGGGGTGCCATTGCCTTCTCTGGCAGTGACCACACATTCTTCTAATTCAGCCCATCTTTGTGAAACTGTCTCCTCTCACCTGGAAGAGTTAAAGTGGCACTTCCATGTGACCAGCGCAATGAGAACATCACTTAGACACTTGAAGCATAATCTGGCTCCAGATTTTAAAGGGCCTCCAAATAAGATACTGTGGACCCTTTAGGGAGTGAGATAACTGTTAACTGGTGTGAAAGGAGGGTGAGGGGGCCATGAGGTCATGGTCTCACCCGGGGAAGATAAATCTTCCCATGCTGAGCAGAGGCCCTGCTATCCCCTCGTGATGTGGACTTTATATACAGAATCTGACTTGTGATTCATTAAGCTGTTCCCATTTTAGCCACCAGTGCCCACGAAGGCAGATCTGTGCAATCTCATATTCCAAGAAGTAAATGTAACGTCCCAGGCCAATGAAATTGACTAGTCTGACAGGAACACACAAACAACGGGGAGGTAAGCCTGTACCCTGTATCCCCCCGCCGTGTTTATTTAGGAGCAGAGGTCCATTAAGTGCTCTGTGATGGCCTTCTGATAACACGCCCACCTTTGCGGGGCGGCCGGGGCTGGATGTCTGCCCTTAAATGTGACAGCTGACATTTTTGGATACATTTAAAGATGGGCTTGTCCACCACAGTGCACAGGACAGAAACCACACATTTTAAAGTTATAGCCTCTCTTGCCCATGCTTAGGAAAGAACAAGTGGTTCTTTTCAGGGCTTTCCGTTTCTGTGGATGGTCTCTTTCCCCTGTGAGAAGATTATAAAACCTGGCGCTAGAGACTATGGATCCATTTGCTGGAGGGAGCCATGTTCCAGCAAATATTTATTGGATGTGTAAGGGAGATGATGACAAGATACACGCACTGTATCTTGTGTACAGCGCTCATTTTGATGGATATGGAGGGGGAGCAGAGACCCTGAATGCTTTACCATCTTGAACTTTGATTCTTAGAAGCCAAGTTGTTGAACGTTTGGAGAGTGAATTGTGGCTTTCAAAGCCACTGCCTTTCTACTAAGGCACATTGCTGTTAGTTCTCCCACCGAAACTTCACCTCTGTGTCTCCCATCTCCCACCCCCCTAATGATGACCTAGCTTTGATCTTTTTATTTGCATCCATTGATTGATTCACTCATTCATTCACTGAATATTAATCAAGGCCCTAAGCCCTGCCCCAGTGCAAGGGATATTGCAGTAAGTCAGCTTCATTTGTGTGGAGCTGACTTTGTGGGGTAGGACAAGGGGAGAGATAGATAGTAAATAAGTATATCAACTAATAATGATGATAAGTTTTGAGTATGGTAAATGTTATGAAGAAAGTGAAGCTGGGTGATGGGAAAGATGGTGGTGGTGAAGAGAAGAACTAAATGAAGGTGGGTGGGCAGAGACGATCTCCCTGAGCTGAGATGGTTCAGGGAAGGGACAATCATGTGGTTTAGAGGAAGGTGCTCCATTTGGAGAGGCAGCCAAGGGCAGGATCAGGTTGGATTGGTTGAGAAATGCCAGGAGGCCTGGGAGGCCGAAAGGGCATGAGCCAAGGAGGAACATCTGGTCAAAGAACTAGGGAAGGCCCAGGGTATGTAGGGGTCCTAAAGTCAAGGGTAAGGAATCAGATTTGTAATATGGAGAAGAAATCTGACATCATATCGGATCTGTTTCTTTTACTTTAACCTCTGTGTTCTATTCTTGCTACAAGTTAAGAATGTTGCCTGCAGCCTGAAATATATAGAACAGCCCATTCTCAAGGCTCTGACCTTTAAAGGTATAACAGTTTTTCATTCATATAAAGATAAAAAGTTGCAGAATTCAGTTCAGTTCAGTTTAGTTGCTCAGTCATGTCCAACTCTTTGTGACCCCATAGACTGCAGCATGCCAGGCTTCCCTGTCCATCACCAACTCCTGGAGCTTGCTCAAACTCATGTCCATTGAGTCAGTGATGCCATCCAACCATCTCATCCTCTCTTGTCCCCTTCTTCTCCTGCCTTCAATCTTTCCCAGCATCAGGGTCTTTTCCAATGAGTCAGTTCTTTGCATCAGGTGGCCCGAGTATTGGGGCTTCAGCTTCAGCATCAGTCCTTCCAATGAATATTCAGGACTGATTTCTTTTAGGATGGACTGGTTGGATCTCCTTGCTGTCAAGGGACTCTCAAGAGTCTTCTTCAATACCAGAGTTCAACAGCATCAATTCTTTGGCACTCAGCTTTCTTTATAGTCCAGCTCTCACATCTATACATGACTACTGGAAAAACCACAGCCTTGACTAGACAGCCTTTGTTGGCACAATAATGTCCCTGCTTTTTAATATGCTGTCTAGGTTGGTCATAACTTTCCTTCTAAGGAGCAAGTGTCTTTTAATTTCTTGGCAGTAGTCACCATCTGTGGTGACTTTGGAGACCCCTCCCCTGCAAAAAAAGTTTCTCATTTGTCTTGTTGCAGGTTAACAGAAATGTCCTGACTTGACTGACATAGACAGCTGCAAGAACAAAGGATTCCAACACCAAGAAGTTTGCAACAACCTGCCACATCTCTCCACTTTTAGTATAAAAGAAGCCTGAATTCTAACTCAGATAAGAGTTAGAACTCTGGGACACTAGTCCACCATCTTGATCTGCTGGCTTTCTGAATAAAGTTACTATTCCTGGCCCCAACAGTTTGTCTCTCAATTAATTAGCCTGTTGTAAGGTGACAAACAAACTTGGATTCTATAAGAGATTTAATTCAGTGTGTGTGGTGGTGGGGTGGGGAGTGCAGGGGAGCTAAAAGAGTATAAACAGGGTCAATGCAGGATACTGGATGCTTGGGGCTGGTGCACTGGGACGACCCAGAGGGATGGTACGGGGAGGGAGAAGGGAGGGGGGTTCAGGATGGGGAACACGTGCATACCTGTGGCGGATTCATGTTGATGTATGGCAAAACCAATACAATATTGTAAAGTAATTAACCTCCAATTAAAATCAATAAATTTATATTTAAAAAGAGTATAAACAATGGTACCATGTAATCGGATGTGCATTAAATCACTGTTGTATGCGTCTTATTGTTTTAGGGCCAGTTGAGATGTGGCCTGTACTGTGAAATGTCTGCAGTGGAATGAACCCCTCCTGGGGTCCTGAACTCACACTGAGACTATTGAATAATGAAGGGACATGCTGCTTTGTGCTCCTCGAGGGTGGAAACATGTCCTCCTCCGTGCTTTGCACACAGTGCCTGGTCAATAAATGTCTACTGCACTGACCTTAACTATAAACTCCTGGATGTTAATAACATTTGTTCAGTTTATTTTGTAAAATTCCAAAGGGTCCTTTGGAAAAACTTTTTGATGATGAATTGGGCTCTTAACATAATGGGATTAATGCATCATCACACAGATGGCTCTCACCAAGTTGGGAGCTAATTAAGGTGAACTTCACCTGAAGAATGTATTCAAATTACTTCCCTTGGTCACTTAGTTTCCTGCCGATGATTTTAACACGTTTCTTAAAGGTTTCAGTGTTCAGGCAAACAAATCAAGAGTCAAAGCCCAGACTCTGATGTTGCAGGTCTCAGGGAATAAAAAAAAAAAAAATCTATTTTTAACGGTTGCTCCCCCAACTTCAAAATTAAACATATTACATTCTTGGGAGTACGATTTCAGCTTCTTTACATTTATGATACAAATGGAACCATTTGCCCTCACTGCAGTCTATAAAGGCAAGACTCATTAGAAGAAGGAAATTTCCTTTATCATTAACAGGCCACACTCACATGATAAAAAAAAGAACCCGTCTCCACTCTTCCCACCTTCTTCCCCAAAACTTCGATTTTCATTTCAAGCAGTTCCCACATAGGCTATTTATCTTCCACATTTCCCCAACTCTCAATGGCACCATTATATCCTTTATTTGGAATCATAAAACTTTGAGAATAAAAAGAAGCAAATTAATCCTCCCAGGGGAGAAAAGGGAGACGGATCCTGCCAGCTTTTAAATTGTAGGATTGGACTGGCCTCGAAACACGGTTTTCTTTTTCAACAACTTAGCCAGTGGGGGGAAATGAATGGTTATGACAGAGAATCCTGAAATAAAATGCAGAATTATGCAAACACATTCAAAACTGACATTTCGAAGTAAAAGTTGTTGAAAACCCAAGGAATAAACAATGCGGGCTGGAAGGGGAACATTTTGAAGCTACGAATGGGTTACTCTCCTTTTATTATTCACAGTGGAAAAATAATCTTGATCATGATGTGAAAACCACAATTTCCTTTATTTGTGGATCCTGCCAGATTAAAAAGCACTCGGGGAAGAAGTGTGGCTGGGAGAATTGAACGCTGTCTGAAGAGGCAAGTGCTCTGTGTCTAGGACCCTGTTGCGGACACTGTCGGGCTCTGTCCAATTGCATAAGTGACTTAACCTTCTGAGGACTCTTGTCTCATCATCAGGCAGGAATTAACGAGGTGGCCTTTCCTCTGGAGCCTGAGATCTGTGTTTCCTAACTGCCAATTGGATAACATGATTTGCCGTTGCAATTTGCTCTAAGGAGTCTCAAGATTGTCATGAAAACATGCGATAAAAGTCAGTTAACAAGCCAATTGCCACCAGAACAGCCAATGAGAACACCATTGGAAGAACTGATGCTGAACCTGAAGCTCTAATACTTTGGTCATCTGATGGAGGAGTCGACTCATTGGAAAAGACTCTGATTCTGGGAAAGATTGAGGGCAGGAGGAGAAGGGGGTAGCAGAGGATGAGATGGTTGGCTATCATCACTGACTCAATGGACATGAGTTTGAGCACACGCCAGGAGATAATAAAGGACATGGAAGCCTCATGTGCTGCAGTCAATGGGGTTCCAAAGAGTCAGATGCAACTTAGCAACTGAACAACAAATGCAACAAAGACTGCTGAATGCCTCAAAGGGCATCTCCAGGCTTGGAGTTCTGGAAGCAAATTCTAGGGCTTAATAAAGTCTTTATTATTCTATTTTGTTTTATTTTTTATTACTTTTAGAATAAATGAATATTGTGTTTTCATAACATAAAATGGAAGTTGAGAAAGAGCATACAAGTGAGATGTAACAGTTTAAAAGAATCTTATGGATAATTTAGTCTGCTGCTGCTGCTAAGTCGCTTCAGTCATGTCCGACTCTGTGCAACCCCATAGACGGCAGCCCACCAGGCTCCCCCGTCCCTGGGATTCTCCAGGTAAGAACACTGGAGTGGGTTGCCATTTCCTTCTCCAATGCATGAAAGTGAAAAGTCGCTCGGTCGTGTCTGACTCTTTGCGGCTCCATGGACTGCAGCCTACCAGGCTCCTCTGTCCGTGGGATTTTCCAGGCAAGAGTACTGGAGTGGGGTGCCATTGCCTTCTCCATAATTTAGTCTAGCACTTCCATTTTGCATTGGAGGAAATTTTAATGTAGAAAGTTTAAATGACCTACTGAAGCTCATGGACCCATAGATCCGGTAGTTGCTGTGGGCTTTAACATCTAAATTTGACCATGGTTTAGTTAATCCAAAAATTTGAACAGGAGTCCTGGAAGAAGGCTGACAATACCAGAAGTTTTTCCCACTCAATTTGATGGTGGACTGGAGAGATTCAAAGCAATGTTGGATAACAGCATTCAATATAATAAAAGCTTTCCGAATGTAAAGGTGGAAATTCTTGGAAAAATGGTGGAGGTGAGTTGTTGCCCACAATGTTTAAATGGCAATATTTAAAAAATTGAGTTAAACTGTCCTTTCTCTCCTCCTCCCTTTCTTTCTTCCATCTTGCTCTTTCTCTTTGTCTTTCTCATCTTTACATTTTTTTTTTTTAATTTGAAGAAAAGTTGTGGGCAAAAAGTAGAGTCAATCTAGGCCTTGATGACCTAGAGTTGAGAGAAACACAGAGAAAGGAGAGGGAGATTGATTCACATAGTAGAGAGGAAAATGCTCCCTGTGATTTACTCTGACTTGCTAATTTTCAGAAGGAAATTAATAAAATTGATTCCAGCAAAAACTGTAAGTGGACAAATAGAGGAAAAACAGATCGAGAATTGTGAATATTTAGGGCAAAGAGAAAGTTCTTAGAGAAATCTTTCCCTTGGGGAGAAATAAATATTTAGGAGAAATCACTAACTCTAAGGGTCGTTAAAGCAAAGATCACTCATAGGATGGAAGTGAACCCTCCCACCAACTATTAATTCCAATTCCTAGACTTGGTGGCAGTAACATGATTAGTTATTGTGGGTTCTGGAAGAAAGCAGGACCTTTGGCAATAAAGCCCTGGAAATATGTATTTTTAAGTACTATAAAAGATGTGGAAAGCAACTTTGCTTTTCATCCTGAGGACTAGAAATAATACACCTGCAAGGACAGATGAATGGCATAATGTTGGCATTCAATGGGGCATTAAACATTTTGCACCACGTTTATGGGGTTTTCCTGTCATTAATTCTAGGTAAAATAAACTTCTAAAAAATGTTTTGTTGTGTTTTTGGATGGCGTTTATTTTCGCCAGCTTTCTTTGCTTTGCCATTTTTTTTCTGCCAGATTTTCATGTCTATTCTGTTTTCGTGTGTCCGTCATGCTCTTGGCTAATTTCCTAACTGGCCTCCCCCACTTCTGCTATGGGGCCTTTCTTTTCTTTCGCCTGCTCCCTTGGCATTCTTTCTTTCAGTCCTGGTGCACGTGTTCGGGCCCATGTCAGGGTCGAATGTGGTTGGTTCTGCTGGCCACGGTCGCTGCGGTTTGTCTGTGGCGCCCTGGGATTGGCAAGGGCGTAGACAGACTGTCCAGGAGTTGTGAAGACTGGGGCCACCTGAGTCTCTCCATTACCAGGGGATCCATTCTACAATTAATTGTGATAGCAAGGCCTTGCATTTCTTCCCCTCCTCTTAAAGTTGTCTGCCTCCTTTAACAAAGTTTTCTTTCCTATTAGCAGTTCATACTCCTTCCTTTTTTAGATTGGGTAGGCTTGCAGCTAGGGGAGAAAAGATGCTGTTTTGGGTGGTGCAATGCTGAAGTTGATGCTCCAATACTTTGGCTGCCTGATGCAAAGAGCCAACTCCTTGGAAAAGACCCTGATGCTGGGAAAGATTGAAGGCAAAAGAGAAGGTGGCAGCAGAAGATGAGATGGTTAGATAGTGTCACCAACTCAGTGGACATGAATTTGAGCAAATTCTGGGAGATAGTGGGGGACAGAGGAGCCTGCTATGCTGCAGTCCATGGGGTCTAAAAGAATTGGATATGACTTAGTGACTGAACAACAACAACAATGCAGTGGGAGCCAGGAGACCTGGCCTTTTTGTCCCAGGCACCATTCACATAGTGTCAGGGAGACACCGGGCAACCACTAAACTCTGATATTCAGTTTTCCAGGACGTTTGGATAAGATCACGTGTCATCTTCTCCTGGGATCCATAATGTAGTTAAGTTCTCTTCTGGGGCTCCAGGAATAATAGAGAAAGCAGCTGAAAGGAGCCAAACTGAACACTGTTTTGATAAAATAGATCTGAGAGACTTGAAGGGGAAAATTTGTCTTGAGGAGCTAAGACTAGCAGCTTATGAAGTGTGGTTCAAGGACTAGCCTACTGGGACTCCTTAGAGCTTTGTGAAAATTGATTAACTAATAAATAGTGTTGTTATTGTTCAGTCACTAAGTCATCTCCAACTCTTTGCAACCCCATGGACTGTAGCACACCAGGCTTCCTTGTCCTTCACTATCTCCCAGAGTTAGCTCAGATTCATGTCCACTGAGTTGGTGATGCCATCCAAGCATCTTGTCCTCTGTTGCCCCCTTCTCCTCCTGCCCTCAATCTTTCCCATTGGGTCTTTTCCAGTGAGACGACTCTTTGCATCAGTTGGCCAAAGTATTGGAGTTTCAGCTTCAGCATCAGTCCTTCCAATGAATATTCAGGCTTGATTTCCTTTAGGATTGACTGACATGATATCCTTGCTGTCCAAGGGAGTCTTCTCCAGCAACACAATTCAAAAGCATCAATTCTTCAGTGCTCAGCCTTCTTTATGGTCCCACTATCACATCCATACATGACTACTGGAAAAACCATAGCTTTGACAGTATGGACTCTTGTCAGCAAAGTGATGTCTCTGCTTTTTAATACGCTGTCCAGGTTTGGAAGGCTAACTATTGGCCAGTTTCTGTTCTATTAATTGTTACAGGGCACACAGCAGCAGACAAATCAGACAGATCCCTGGTGTCATGGAGCTTCACCCTGGTTAGCATCTCAGGGGTCTATCAGGGCTAGGAAGAAAATCCCCCATGCTAAGAGGAGGGTGAAAGGCTGCTGTTTTATGCCAGATGGTCAGGGAAGCCTGCTTGAAGCAAGCAGCACTGAGGCAGAACAAAGAATGAAGCAAAGGAGAGAAACCTGTGGCTGTCTAGGGAAAAATTATTCCATGTGGGGCTTGGGGAGGTCTGCAGGTGGGAGGTGTGTCTGAGGAACAGCAAAGGAGGTGAGTGTGGCTGCTGCGAGGAGGCAGGGATTCCTGCCCTGTGCCAGCAGGTCCATCAGTGTATCCACAGGCCTGGAGATGGGCTAAAGGCTGATGCCAAGCAGATGCTCCAGGGCTAGCCTGGTGACCAGAAAGTGGGTGAGGGTCTTCCAGTTCTGGTGAGCCTTCTCATCCAGTCAATGAGTAGGGGATAGGAGGTGGTCATCTATGATCGTAATAGTCTGCAGTAGACTCCGTGGAGCCTTGGTTCCATAGCTTCACAACAATCTCTCCCTGGTTTCCAGAGAACTCCTCATCATCTCTCTTGCATAATCCTTCTGTGGACCCTGGGCTGTTTCTTGGGGGTAAGATATCTTCTGGTCAGCAATAGGGATGCAGGAGAATGGGGACAGGGTCCCTCCTCATAAAAAATGAAATAATGCCATCTGTAGCAACATGGATGGACCCCAAGATTATCGTACTAAGTGAAGCTAGGCAGAGATGGAAAATATCATGATAGAGCTTACATATGGAATCTAAAAAATGATATAAATGAACGTATTAGCAAAAGGGACATAGACTCACAGACATAGACAATAATCTTGTGAATACCAAAGGGGATGGGAGGGAAATAAATTAGGAGTCTTGGCTTAGCAGATATATGCTACCATATATAAAATAGTAAACAGCAAGGACTAATCTATAGCCCTGGGAATAGCACAGGGAACTATACTTAATATCTTATAATAACCTGCAATGGAAAAGAATCTGAAAAAAGAACATATATATATATATATACACGCATACATATATATGTATTGCTTTCATGCATGCTAAGTCACTTCAGTCGTGTCTGACTCTGCAACCCCATGGACTGCAGTCCGCCAGGCCCTACTGTCTATAGGATTCTCCAAGAAAGAGTACTAGAATGGGTTGCTATGTTCTTCTCCAGGGGATCCTCCCTACCCAGGGATTGGGCCTGAGTCTCTTGGCATCTGTCGCATTGGCAGGTGGGTTCTTTACCACTAGCACCCCCTGGGAAACCCCATATATGTGTGTATATAGGCTTCCCCGATGGCTCAGTGGTAAAGGATCGCCTGCATTGTAGGAGATGCAAGATTCAATATCTGGGTTGGTAAGATCCATGAAGGAGGAAATGGCAACCCACTCCAGTATTCTTGCCTGGAAAATTTCACAAAGGAGCCTGGTAGTCTACAGCCCATGGGGTCTCAAAAGGAGTCAGACATGATTGAGCAACTGAGCTCACACATATGTGTGTGTGTGTGTAACGGAATCATTTGCCATACGCTTGAAACTAACACAACACTGTAAATTAACTATACTTCAATTTTTAAAAATGCAAAAAGAAAAAAGAAAAGGAAAGGCAAATTCTTTCTTGGCTCTCAGAGAAGACACTCAGCCTGCACATAAAAAATGTCCAAGTGACGATCTTGACACTCAAACCTACTGAGAAATGCGAGTCAAGATCATTTAACTTAATTGATCCAATCTGGTAAGGAGACTCTGCTGGCTTCAGATCATGGATAATCCACTGGTGCTTATTAAACAGGGATATTAAGTTGACCATGGCATCTGGTCCCATCACTTCATAGCAAATATATGGGGAAACAATGGAAACAGTGACAGACTTTATTTTCTTGGGCTCCAAAACCACTGCAGATGGTGACTGCAGCCATGAAATTAAAAGACGCTTGCTTATTGGAAGAAAAGCTACGGCCAACCTAGACAGCATATTAAAAAGCAGAGACATTACTTTGCCGACAAAGGCCCATCTAGTCAAAACTACAGTTTTTCCAGTAGGCATGTATAGATGTGAGAATTGGACTATAAAGAAAGCTGAGTGCTGAAGAATTGATGCTTTTGAACTGTGGTGTTTGGAGAAGACTCTTGAGAGTCCCTTGGACAGCAAGGAGATCCAACCAGACTATCCTAAAGGAAATCAGTCCTGAATATTCATTGGAAGGACTGATGCTGAAGTTTAAGCTCTAATACTTTGGCCATCTGATGCAAAGAACTGACTCACTGGAAAAGACCCTGATGCTGGGAAAGATTGAAGGCAGGAGGAGAAAAGGACAACAGAGGATGAGATAGTTGGATGGCATCACTGACTTAATGGACATGAGTTTGAGCAAGCTCTGGGAGTTGGTGATGGACAGGGAAGCCTGGTGTGCTGCAGTCCATGGGGTCACAAAGAGTTGGACATGACTGAGCAACTGAACTGAGCTGAACTAAGTTGAAGAGCTCCATGAGTTACCCTATTTCACAGAGGACTTTAAGGTTGTGGCAGCATAGCCTCATATCTTTGTAGAAGCCTTCTCTGACTCAGCAAATGTATCCCTTTTAGCTCCTGGGACCAAGCAACCAGGTCCTGGGGGAAAAGTACATTTGTCACACTAAGAATATTAAGGATCAGAACTTAATAGACCCTTCACAGGCTGGCTAATGACCAGACTACTTGGTGGACAAATGTCTGGGTCTCATGCAGAAAATGTTTCCCACATGCACCCACCACTCCTCTGCTGAGTTTGCTTTTGCCCTTGTGACGTCAGCTTCACAAGGCTTCTTAGCCAGAAACTCTACTTCTCTACTTTTCCCCAAATCCCATTCTTCCTGAGACCCACAAAGATGCCCAGAATCTCTACATTCTCTGTCTCTTCTGAAGCCCTGCAGCAGTCCCAACCTCCTTGGCTCCAGGGACCGGATTCATGGAAGATAACTCTTTCATGGTGGGGGGAGTGGTTTGGGGATACTTCAAGCACATTGCATACATTGTGCATTTTATTTCTATTATTATTATGGGATTTTCCAGGCAAGAGTACTGAAGTGGGTTGCCATTTCCTTCTCCAGAGGATCTTCCCGACTCCCAGGGATCGAACTCGGGTCTCCCACATTGTAGGCAGATGGTTTACTGTCTGAGCCAGGGAAGTCCTACTATTACATCAGCTCCACCTCAAATCATCAGGCGTTAGATCCCAGAGGTTGTGGGCCCTTGTGCTTAGGGCACTCCCTGGCTGCCCCCACCACCTCCAAATCAGGACTCTTTTCATGTTGCATTGCCCCATTTTGGGTAGAAGTATCTTATATTGGAATTCAGAGTTTATCTCACAGGGCCAACCATTAGACCATTTTTTTTCAGTCTCCAAGTTTCCTGAAGTCATGTCTTTTTCATATGGATGTCCCAAATGCCAGTATGATGACACATCACAGCTGACCATCAAGTATTTGTTGCCAAAATTAGTGTAATTGGCTGAATGAATTTAGGTCAGCACAGACAGTATGCCTAGCATGGGATATACATTACTGCAAATGAATAAAAACACAATCAGAAAACCAAGAGGTACATGCATAAAGGACTAGATGAAATAATTCATAGCAGATCAATTAGAAGACAGTGTTTGGCTTCACTAGTTATAAGAAGGCAAAGTGATCATGCCCTTTGCTCCTGGAAGCTATGATGGGGGATTGTGTCTGCGTTGCTGGCAGGAATGTACCTTGATGTACTCCATTGCACATTGATACTGTATATTTCGAGTCATGAAATATTCATATGCTTTGAAACACAATAATCCTGTGTTTATAATTTGTTATAAGAAAACAATCTAATATTAGAAAAAAACCTTACAATGTTTTCATGGCTCTGTTGCTTAGAATTTTTAAAACAAACCTGCAAACTCCATATCTAATAATAGGGGTTAAATAAAATCTGATACATATGTATTCTGTGGACTATTCTACAGTCATTATGAAAAGTACTACAGAGGTTTTATACAAATCGAGCTACCATTTTAAATATTATGTCTAATGATAAAGCAAAACAGTGTCACCACTCAGTAGCTATACTATATATCAAGCTACTGAGTAGGGGAAGGAGAGGTGGGTAGCAATTAGAAGAGCTGGAATTCAAGGGAGAGGGCATTTATTTGGTTTATATTTTACCCTTTCCTGATTCTTGGATTCTTTGCGTATGAAATGGGCATGAAAATATTTACTTCTTACAATGAGGTGTAATGTGTTCCAAGTCCAGGGCCTGAGAATAAAGGCCATGTTCAATGAATGTAAATATTATTATTATAATAAATACTGTACCATAATCTAGACCGGGGAGCTAGGACTATGGCAAATAGTTAGGAATGAATAGAAAACAAATGGACTTTGATGTTGCTCCTACGGCAGTGGGAATTTTAGCAATCTCAGATTGCTGAGAAGATGAACCAGGATTTCGAAGGATGGGGAGGAGGAGTGGAAAGAACCTGGTAGGAGGGTGGGAAAACAAACACGGGGCTGTGAGGAGGAAAGTGCATGGATTATGCGGAAAGGCAGAGGCTGGCCTGACTACTAAAGAAGGGTGGTGTTGGGATAGATCATGGTGACAAGGTTCTTTGTGGTCTTTGCCAGTGTCTATTTTTGAAAGAAAGTGAACATTCCGACGGTAAGGTAAGGCTTGCTGAAAAACTGAAGCTTTTTATGGAATGGAAAGAGTTAACAAACTCAGGCTTCCTGTCCTATCCCAATATCCTGTCAGGAAATGACCCAGGATCAATCATTTACAAGTCAGTATGAATTCATGTCTACTTGTCCCTGTTTCCAACAATCAATCAAAATTCATTGGAGAATTCTTCAAAGTATTTGCACTTTCAATCTTATTCTTTACTATAGCGTGAAATGCATTCTCCCCGTGACAGAAATTCCAGCCACTGGGGACTCTGGAGAGAGGCACATATTTAGTGCTGACATTGAATGTGCAAGTTGTCAGTAGCTTTGTCTACTTGTAATGCCACTCCTACCATAAATTTATCACATTGCTTATTTGCTCATTAATTAATTCAATCATTGGTCAGTCCCTCCCTCCATCCATCCATCAATCTATCCATCCATTTTCCATCCATCATCCATCCATCCATCCATCCAACCACTTTTTCGCAGTCTTTCATCAAGCATGTATTGTGTGCAGGCAGAATGACAGGCATTGGGATTATAAACGTTAATACGACATAGTTCAGTTTCTTGAGGACCTTGGAAGTTTATGCTTGAACAAAAGACCTCTTCAAATATTATGCAAAATATTTTTCTGTATGGAATTAATCAGATGAAAGATAGCAAAATAATACAAATATTTGTGGATATCTCTTGTCCAGACGCTCTGAACACAGTGGGCAGCTGTGAATCAGCTCTCATAGACCTTCACTACAAACTCCATGTGGAGTGTTCTGAAAAGCCTCTCAATATCTGGCCCCCCAACCACTGCCTCCTTACCTCCTGACCCTTCCCACCACTCTCGCCCGCACTCAGCTCTCCTGCATCAGCTCTTGCTCTTGAGCCTGCCAAACTTTTTGTGATCTCTGTGCTTTTATGAATAGGCTATATCTTCAGTCTGGAATATTTCTCTTCCATCTCTCTCCATCCTAATATTCCCTCTCAATCTCATTCTTACACCGCTTTCTCTCTGCAGCCTTCCTGGCCCTCCCTAAGTAGAGTCACTGTCTCCTTTGTGTCCAAGAGCACTTTGGAGATGCCCATGATCATTGTAAGGCTTGTAAAACAGTAGGTATGTAGGTGAAGTGGAAAAAAACACGTGCGATTCCAAGAGGGACAGTTGACCATGAATTTTGGCTCCATCCCTCACAATCTTCACAAATCACCTGACCCTGGGCTGTCTATCTAGTGTGTCTAAGTTCCTGACTTTCTCTCACAGATATTGCTTGCCTAATTGGAAAAATAACCCCTCAGTGATTTGTTGAGGGGATTATTAAAGCTTTGTGAGGAGAGGAGCTGGTCCCGTGACTTGTGCATGGTGAGAGCTCCATATTTGCTCAGTTGTGTCCCCTTATTGTCGTGCTTGGTGAGTCAGACTCTGTTCAGACACTGTGAATACCTCAAGGTCAGGGACCACTGATTACTTGCATGTGCATCTCCCACAACATCCAGAGAGTGCCTGCTTCCCAGAAGCAAGACAGCAAGGTGACGAAAAGCAAGGATTCTGGCACCAAAGTCCCCAGGTGAAGCCTGATGCTACCACTTTCTGCTATGTGGACTTGGGAAAATTACTTGAGGTCTCTGTGACTTGGTTTTATCATCTGTCAAGTAGGGGTAATAATAGTTCTAGTCTCATGGAGATGTTATGAAGTTTACATAAGAGTCTGGCCACAGTAAGCCCTCATTAAGGTTGGCTATTATTAGTTGGTGCTCAAGAACTGTTTTTTGAAAAGCTAGTGAATAGACAGTGTATGATCATCTCGGGAAGTCTGGCTAACATGAAGGTGTTTATTTGGTTCGAAATGCCTGTTTCTTGACCTACCTATAATTAGTTTCTATTACTAGGTTATTATGAAGTTGAGAGGAATTACTTTCCTGTGATGGTCAATGTCCCGAAATCCTAAAGGTTAAATGCTACCTGTGCTTCTAGCACCCAAGCAGAAATAATTTTGTTGGTTTTAGTAATAAGAATGAGTTGTAAGATGAGTAACTGCTCAAAAGTAGAGGTTTTTCTGTAAAGCGGAGACCAGAAGTTTCTGAGAATGTTTGGAAAGATTCTCTTTTAGTCTTACTTCTATCATCCTAAAAGAATCCAGGTTGCTGGCTTTTTGTGGGGATATTCAACTAGATGGCAAGACCTCTGAGGAAAGACCCTTGCCTTTTCTTTGTATCCTGTTCAGCTTCCAGAGCAGTGCCTGACCCACAGCATTGCCCATGAGAGACCTATCAGTTAATATTAAGAAAGTGAGACCTTTTTCCCCATACCTAGAGTTCACCCACTCTGAATTTTCCCAGGATCATCACTGGACCCTAAGTAATGCATTGATGTTGGTTTATGTCGGCATTTTATTTATGATTATGAGATTTCAAAAAAAATATGTACTAGAATATGATTTTCTGTCAAGACAATTGGCTTAGCGAGCTCTGTGGCTGAGTAACAGGTCTGCCTTCAATTAGCTGTGTGACGTCATGTCTTAAGCTGCTTTGAACGTCTACTTCCTCACCTGAACATTAGGCAGTTGGATATCAATTATGATGACAACAAGGGTACCACTTTTGACTGATGGTTCACCATGTGATGATACTGTGCTAAGTGCTGTAGGAGCATCCTCTCATTTAATTTCCATGGCAACCCCAAA
Source organism: Capricornis sumatraensis (assembly GCF_032405125.1). Classification (NCBI taxonomy): domain Eukaryota; kingdom Metazoa; phylum Chordata; class Mammalia; order Artiodactyla; family Bovidae; genus Capricornis; species Capricornis sumatraensis. The sequence continues at coordinate 110,705,254 of NC_091075.1, read as the reverse complement.
CCGTAGCCACTTTTACCTTGTTGGTTACAGGTGAGGAGTCTGAGCTTTTGGCGGTGGAATCACTTGCCAAGGTATAAACAACAGGCTCAGGACTTGAGCCTGAGCTTGTTTATATTTCACAAATATAAGAATAATTGTTGATTTGTAATAAACAGTGTTAATATAAATGGAATCTTTTTTTTTTCAGGAAAGATTGAGAGGTGACTTTCCCAGTATTTAAAAAGTACATTCATCCCACCTTCTAGTATTCCTTCCTTCCCTACCTCCCAAGACTTCTTTAGTCAAATCTCTCACCTACCTTATAAAGCTGGAGCACTAATGTTTCTTAATTATCCTCCCGCTGTGGCACCCTGTACTTCTCTTTCTACTTGCTTATTATAATTGCTGTTCAATAGCTCGTTATTCATTTAGTTGTTTAATGCCTGTCTCTGGCTAAAATGTAAACCCTGCAAAGACAAGCCTGCCTCTGCATATTCAATGTGAATCCAGAGTTCATCCAACACAGTAAAGGGCGCCAGTAGGAAGTGTTTGTTAAAAGGATGAAAGAATAAGCACCTACTACATATGCTGCAGTGGGGGAGGCCAGAATGAGGAAAGAGGAGTAGGTGGAGAACTATGGTAATATTTCTGTCCAATGCTGGGCCCTTTTAGAAAATACTTGTTTATTTAGCTGTGCCAGGTCTTAGTTATGACATGTGAGGTCTTTAACTGTAGCTTGCTGGAGCATGAGAGCTTGCTCTTCTTTGCTGAACATCAAATGACCATCCTTCATTAATGCTCTGCAAGACCCACTCTGAGTTACCTTTGATAACTCTTAACATCCCTTACAGCATGAACATTTGTTATTAGTTTGTTCATTCATTCATTCAGTCAAGAAGCCATCTTTGGTGCTGCAGACATTTACTGTGCTACTTGCTGGTGGCAAAATTATGAACGCGAGCTTATTATCTAGTAGAGAAGGATGATGTCTACCATTTTCTGAGTACCTCCTATAAATCAGATAGTGTATATGCAGTATCTCTAGCCTCCACTATAACTCTGCAGGTTATTATAATTATGCTGTGGAGGAGGAAACAGGTTTCTATTCTATGAGATAAAATAATCTGTGACTGCAGAGTGTGTGAAACTTTGAGTGTTATTAAAGAAGTGCAGTCATTTGTGGAAAATTTGTTCTTTAATGCTCTGTACTGGTGCGTAGAATCCTCACTCTCCATCTGAGGAGGTCGACATGCAGAAAGGAACCCACGCAGGTAACCATATAGTTAGGGGGTTAAAAGGACAGCTGTCACTGAGATGTATCCCTGGATAGTGTCATGGGGGCATTTACATGGAGAAAGCCTGAAAGGAAACCCAAGTCCTACAGCTGCATGGGAATTCGGGAGGGAGACTGTTCTAGGCAAAGAACTGTTGACTAAAAAATAAATGCACAACATAAAAACTGAGTTATGTTTTACTCCATGGACATAGCGAGGACTTCAAGCCCGGCAGGCGGCATCTCAAGTAAGCCTGAGAAAGCTGCTCCAAGGAGCAAGGGGAGAGCAAGGATATATGGGAGTTTTGCACCAAAGGGCAGGTAGATGGAATATCTAAAGATCACTGTTAATAAGACAAAACTAGATATCTCAAGTTAAGAAATTCAGTGCTTTTCTATGTATGGTAAGATGCAAGAGTCTGAGCTCACTGAAGTCATTCCTCTGATACACACCTCAGCTTTTCAGGGCCAGTATCCTGTGTTTTCACATCCTGTATTCCCTTGGGGCTCACCATCAGGAGTAGCTGCAGTCCCATGGCTGCTAGACGGCACATATTATTTCCATTCTGAGTTCCCTCAGGGCTTACCAGCCCACCATTGGCAATAGCGGCCACCACTGATGACTGAGATATCCTTTATTTACTGGCTGGCAAGAAATATTCAATTCTTCAGAACAATCTCATGCATAAACCTTTTTTTTTAATGTCGAAGAGAAGGGGTGGTGTGTTTGCTGCTTTTAGGGGATGCTTTAGTGAAAGTCCACCATATCCTTCCTCATTTCCCCCTTTGGTGTAAGACTGAATGATGATATTCCCCCAGGCTGCAAATGAAGATCTCTTTAGAAGCAAGTAAAATGCATTTAGACAACTGTTTCCTATGGTGATGGGAAAGAGGACAAACAAAATTAGCCAGCAATGAGAGAATATTTTCACCTCTGAAGCCGAAAGAGTATTGTGTGGTAGCCTGAGCCTGGGTTGAGTGCAAGGGGCTCTGAGTTCTGGTGCTTAGGCTAGCTGGTGTTGGGACCTTGGCCATATTCCTGGACCTCGCTGTACCTTTGTTCCTTATCCTTAAAGGAAATGTGATGGGTGAACCAGATCAGAGTATTTTAGCAATGCTCCAAGGTGCTACAGAGAATTTGGGTAAATGCCTTGGGGAGCAAAATGGGGCCATAGCGGCATGCTGAAGAGAAGACCTACCCCCCTCCACTCCAGCTTTGATCTCATCATTTTTGCTCTTATTTATCTTCTCCATTGGAGATTTCATTTTAAATCAGGCTTGTCTATGTGGATGAAAAACGTTGCCTGCCATGTCAGTAAACAAAAGACATTGTGGCTATCAAGCCTTCAGCCACTGCGGCTGCACAACTGTGCACCCTGAAGGGATTAAGGATGGAGCAAACAAGATACCGGCCCTAGATAGTTAAGGTGTGTATCAAAGGAATGAATGATTTCAATGAGCCCAGCCTCTTGCATCTCCTCATACACACACGGAAAAGCACTAAATTCATTAACCTGAGATGTTTAGCTTTCTTCAGTTAATGGTCATATTTTGATGCTGCACTACCTGGTTTTTATTGTAAAACTCCTATTATCCTACCTTGTTCCTCACCTCTTCAAAGCAGTCCCTTGGAGCTATCTGAGAGGCCATCATCCAGGCGTAAGCTCTCAGTTTTGCCTGCTGAACAAAATATAATTCTCGGCTTTTAGGTTGTGCATTTGTTTTTCTGGTCAACATCTGCTTTAAAAGAGATGCACTGGGTTTCAGTCACTGTAGCCTCTCCAAGGCCCCTTCCAGAGAGATCCTGGCCGCCAACTCTTGGTCTGGCTAAGGCCTCTGTGTGACCTCGGGTGTCTCAGGTACTCTGGAGCCTTGTAAGTCTGCTCACAAAGGGCTGAGAACCAGGATGTGGCTTCAGCTCAGGAATCCTGGAGCTATCAGTGTGGGTGGTGGGTGGGATAGAGCCACAGGACCTTGAAAGAGTGTGATTTTCTGGGAGGATGGAAGGAAATTTAGCAAGTCATTAAGGAAATGACTGGTGAGCAGTTCGTGATCTGCAGCCAGCATCAGCTTATTTACATGACTGATGGTTGAAACAGGATCCTACCTGTAGCTTCCTCTCCAGTGGCTACAAGTCAGGCCAGCCATAGTCTGTTGTGTCTCAAAAGCTTCTAGGTCTCTGTGCACAGAATTGCTGGGACAACTACAAATCAGGGCTGGGCATGGGGATGGGGGCAGAGCCTCAGGGAAAGAAAGTAAGAAGGATGGGGCCAAAGAAAGATGTCTGTTGTGGCTTCTTTCTCTGATAGAAGGGCAGAAAGCACTAAAATGGTTTTCTAATGTCGTGTGAAGAAGTGTTGCAGAATACAGGTCAGTGGTTGGCCTGTGTGACTCTAGACAAATTACTTAACTCCTATGAATCTCAGGTTCTTTATCTGTAGAATGGGGATGATTGTATATATTTCACAAGATAGTAATTTCCCATTACCATGTATGACACTAAGCATGGAGACTGTTATGTAGAAAAAGAGTTATTCAAATTCATTTGTTATTTGGTTCTCTGGAACATCACTCTTTCTACAGCTCAAATGATGGTGAAATGAAGTTAATAAATAAAGATGCCACTGATCTTCATGTTTGGGGGACAATGTCCATCCACATGTGCACATGTGTTGGAGCACGTACAAGATGCTTAGACATTGCATAGATACATAGATATATACCCTAAATTTAAGCCATAAGGTGTTGCGTCTATTCTTACCTTGCCAAACAGATCAGAATTGCTTTTCAGATATGAACACGTGCAGTCCCCACTAATGTCAAAGTCTGCTCCATCCCAGGTTAGGCATCCGCCTAGGTGCTGAGGATGGGCCTGGGTTCCTAACTCAGTGGAGTTTACAGGGAAAACAGGGTAGACACCAATCTATTTAACAAATACTTGGCATCTATTTGGTGTCCAGCATTATTCTAGGTGTTGTTTCAGATGTAAAGAAAAAGAAGACACAGTCTTTGCCCTTAGGAAACCCTAACCCTGCCAAGAAGAGCAGCAATTTGTAGAGGCAACAGTCACAACCCTACCAACAGCCCACTGAGTATCTTCCTCCTTCACGTTGGCTCTATATTTACGTGACCCGTAAAGTGGTCCTTCCCAGATCAAAAGGCTGTTCCAAGGGTCACTTGCCAGCTGTAACATCAGAAGTATCAAATGAGAACACTTTCTTTCTGATTTTTTTCAATTAAAATACAAAGTTGATTTGGAGGGAGGCTTTAGTCCCCACCTGTCTGCCTACATTTCCAGTTCCATGAAGTGGAAGCGAGAGTCCTCATTATACAGATGAGTCGGCCGAAGGCCACAGGGAATTTCAGTCCCTCGCTCTGTGTGTGCCCAGGGTGGCTCAGAGCTCCCTGGGCAGAGCAGAGTTGAGGCAGGGGTACAGGCAGCAGCCTTCAGGGGCTTTCTGGGAGCCTGGCCTCACCTCAAGAAAATGATACTCCCTGCCCAATCATAATCTTGTTTTTCCTGCTTCTATCTGAAGCAGCGATTTTGAAACTCTTTGATGTCATTGCTCATCAGTGGCCAATAACCTTTTCTTCTCGTGGTTGTTTCCCAGGTTTGGTCGTCTCTAACCCAGCTGCCTTTTTGGCTGTGGCTCAATAGATGGTTTCATTCCAGGCCTCATCTGTTTAGATGGAGTCTTTCTGTCCCTCTGTGTCCATTTTTTATTTTCCAAAAGCCCCGTGTGCTAGAATTTTAATACTGGAGTCTGTTTCCTGGTTGGGCCTTGTCTCTGTTAGCCGATGATATCGTGTTTCTTTTTAACACATGGCTGGCAGTTTCAGTCTCTGCCACGTTTGGATGCTATTTATGACTTCTGTGAGGGAAAGGTTACGTTCCCTTTTTGGTGTCTGATTTTCTTCTTTTAAGGTGTAAACAGCTGACTTGGTTTGAGCTGGAGTCAGAAATCTTTGTGTTGACCCAAATCTCTTAGAGCCTCTGAACAATGCTCAATGGCATGTGACCAACAGTGCAGTGAGCAGGCTTTGAAGCCATCCCTCATGTTTATTTTGGCTTTCAAAACCCACTGTGTCTACCTCTGTCAAAATCTCTGGTGTCTGCTCTCTTCTCCTCGTTCCCATCAGTTCCTGTCCCACTCAGGCTTCCGTGCTTCTCTCTGGGACAACCACAGTAGCCTTGTAAATGGTCTCCTTACTGCAATTCTTTCCCTGCATCCTTCTCTCCCACTTCTTCCAGGCTACATCTTCCAAAAGCACAACTAGATCCCGTCACACATCTGCTCAAAAACCACCCACGACTTACTGTTCCTTACAAGCTATGTCCAAATTCATTATACAGATTAGTCCTCAAAGCTATCAGCTCAGCCTTGAGATTTCTATAAGACTATATGAGACCTCAAGCCAAGCAGAATGTCTGGGAACTCCATCACATCCTCTAAGAAGTAGTGTTCCCAACGGGTAGCTCCTGCCTGGCCATGTATGTTTGCAGCTTTTGGTCTGCCCAGAATCTCGCCTTTCCCTTCATCTCTAAATGGCCTGGATATTCTTCCACACTCTGATCTACTCCATCCCCATAAGCATCCTCCCCACTCTCATGTCTCTTGAGGCCTTTCTTGTTTGAATTTCTGGTAGAGTGTGGTGACTATAGTGATGTTTACCAGCTCATCAGCCCCAGATCATTGCATGAATGAGACTGGAATGCACAAGTAGGAAGTCAAGAGATACCTGGAGGAACAGGCAAGTGGTGGCTCAGACGGTAAAGCGTCTGTCTACAATGCAGGAGACCCGGGTTCAATCCTTGGGTTGGGAAGATCCACTGGAGAAGGAAATGGCAGTCTACTCCAGCACTATTGCCTGAAAAATCCCATGAACAGAAGAGCCTGGTAGGCTACAATCCATGGGGTCGCAAAGAGTCAGACACGACTGAGCGACTTCACTTACTTTGGCCTTGGAGTGCAAAATGAATCAGGCAAAGGGTATCAGAGTTTTGCCAAGAGAATGCACTGGTCATAGCAAACACCCCCTTCCAACAACACAAGATATGACCCTACACATGGACATCATCAGATGGTCAATACTGATATCAGACTGAATAGATTATTTGCAGTCAAAGATGGAGAAGCTCTATACAGTCAGCAAAAACAAGACCAGGAGCTGACTGTGGCTCAGACCATGAACTCCCTATTGCAAAATTCAGACTTAAATTGAAGAAAGTACGGAAAACCACTAGACCATTCAGGTATGACCTAAATCAAATTCTTATGATTATACAGTAGAAGTGACAGATTCACGGGATTAGGTCTGATAGATAGAAGGCCTGAAGAACTATGGATGGAGATTCATGACATTGTACAGGAGGCAGGGATCAAGACCATCCCCAAGAAAAAGAAATGTGAAAAGGCTGAGGAGGCCTTACAAATAGCTGAGAAAAGAAGAGAAGCTAAAGGCAAAAAGAAAAGGAAAGATATCTGAATGCAGAGTTCCAAAGAATAGCAAGGACAGACAAGAAAGCCATCCTCAGTGATCAATGCAAATAAATAGAGGAAAACAACAGAATGAGAAAGACTGGAGATCTCTTCAAGAAAATTAGAGATACCAAGGGAACTTTTCATGCAAAGATGGGCACATTAAAGGAAATGGTATGGGCCTAACAGAGGCAGAAGATATTAAGAAGAGGTAGCAAGAATACACAGCAGAACTATACAAAAAACGATCTTCATGACCCAGGTAACCATGATGGTGCGATCACTCACCTAGAGCTAGATATCCTGGAATGTGAAGTCAAGTGGGCCTTAGCAAACATCACTATGAATAAAGCTAGTGGAGGTGATGGAATTCCAGTTGAGTTATTTCCAGTTGATGCTGTGAAAGTGCTGTACTCAATATGCCAGCAAATTTGGAAAACTCAGCAGTGGTCACAGGACTGGGAAAGGTCAGTTTTCATTCCAATCCCAAAGAAAGGCAATGCCAAAGAATGTTACAAATTACTGCACAATTGCACTTATCTCACACACTAGCAAAGTAATGATTAGAATTCTCCAAGTCAGGCTTCAACATTAAAAAAAAAAAGGTCATGGCATCTGGTCCCATCACTTCATGACAAATAGATGGGGAAACAATGGAAACAGTGACAGACTTTAATTTCTTGGACTCCAAAATCACTACAGATGGTGACTGCAGCCATGAATTTAAAAGATGTTTGCTCCTTGAAAGAAAGGCTATGACAAACCTAGACAGCATATTAAAAAGCAGAGACATTACTTTGCCAACAAAGGTCCATCTAGTCAGAGCAATGGTTTTTCCAGTAGTCACGTATGGATGTGAGAGTTGGACCATAAAGAAACCTGAGTGCCAAAGTACTGATAATTTTGAACTGTGGTTTTGGAGAAGACTCTTGAGAGGCCCTTGGACTGCAAGGAGATCTAACCAGTCAATCCTAAAGGAAATCAGTCCTGAATATTCATTGGAAGGATTGATGCTGAAGCTCCAATACTTTGACCACATGATATGAAAAACTGACTCAATGGAGAAGACCCTGATGCTGGGAAAATAGAGGGCAGGAGGATAAGGCGATGACAGAGGATGAAACTGTTGGATGACAACACCAACTTGATGAACATGGTTTGAGCAGACTCCGGGAGTTGGTGATGGACAGGGAAGTCTGGCGTGCTGCAGTCCATGGGGTCACAAAGAGTCAGACATGACTGAGCGACTGAACTGAACTGAACGCCAACTGGTCCAACTGTCAAAGTTGTGTTTGGATTATAAACTGGGTTCTTTATTCCTACGTTTGAGACTTAAATGTTCCCCCAGTAGACCCTTGTGGTCTGAAGACCAGTAAAATGCGTTGATTAGTGATATAGGTGACTTAGAAAAGTTTTATTTCCTTCAGTCCGATCCTGATTAGGGGATGCCGGTGTATCCATGGGTGGATCAGGTCCTCCTAATGTCTTCACCAACTCCTTCCCTAGACTGTGGCTCCTCACAAGGTCCAGGCTTACATGATCCATTTTCTACTAGGCAGTCTGAGTCAGGCATTTGTATACATGATGCCTACTCCCTTGGTGCCCCTTCTGATTCACTGGTACCCTCTTTGGCTGTCTTACCCCACCTACGGGCCGTGGTCTCACTTCCTGGACACACTTATCACACATGTTGGCATCTGTCTCCACATCCCTCCTCTTCTCAAGCACCGTTGAGATGTCTTTTGTAGAAAGTGAAAGCCATTCAAAACCTTGTTCCTTGGTTCCTTGTCCTTCTCTCCTCCAAGACATTTCACTCACCAATTTTTTGTGGCTATACCCTGGACTTGGTCATTTTCTAGAGTGGCTCTACCTTGGAAGTCATAAAATTCATACCTTCCATTCTCTAACCAGCCCTCCCCTGCTTCCAGTTTGCTCCCTAGCTTACCCTCAGCTTTCTGGTTCCTCAGCTGGGGCCTCCAGTTTGCTGATCGTCTTCTTGGCTCTGGGCCATTGGCTGCTCTTGTCTTTCATGACTTGACCCTTGTTTTAACAGACACACGTCACAAACTAATCCTAGTGATTCCAATCACTTGCTCTGTCTGTGCTCCTAGCCTGGCTGCTGACACTTTGTCAAGGTCACATGAATTTTATCCTATAGATCAAGGCCACTAGAAATGAACACATAGTGACCTCAACAGATGACTTACTGCCACCCAGTTACTACACACTGATCACTTTTCAAATTTCTTGTCTTTCCTCTATAACATAGGTCAAATTTTCTCCTCTCTTCTCAAACCTCAACCTCAACCTGTACACCAGTGCCCAGCACTTGAAAAAATAATCATCAGAAACACTTCTTCCTTTTCTATCATGAGCCCTCTACATCGACATGCATCCTTGCCCTTCCTCCTCCTAAAAGTTTTCTCATCCAGCTCTTCTGGCTCTCTCAGGACTTTTTCACATTTTCCTTCTCTGATGGTTTCTTCAAAATCTCCTCTTTTTGATACTACTTCCTATCAATGTTTATACATGTTTCTTTCCCATCATTAAAAAAGAGAACAAATGTTGCTTTAACCCCGTGTTTTACTCTATGAACAAACCCGTCTTCTAAAGACGTGGAAACAAACCACTTGCCTTGAGTACCTGGGAGATCAGGTTCGAGCTAGATGATTAGTAAATATTGATTAAACTGAATTGAGTGAACAGAGGTGTATTGGATGTCTATCCCTAGTAGCTCAATTGGTAAAGAATCCACCAACAATGCTCAAAACCCAGGTTTGATTCCTGGGTTGGGAGGATCCTCTGGAGAAGGAAATGGCAGCCCACTATAGTATTCTTGCCTGGAGAATTTTATGGACAGAGGAGCCTGGTGGGCTACAGTCCATGGGGTCGCAAGAGTTGGACACAACTTAAAGACTAAACCACTAAACCAGTACCACATGTTGTTTAACAAATACACCAAGAACTTGATAGCTGCACAGAACCCCTGCCTTCAAGAAACTTAGGATCCACTTGGAGAGAGAAGTTGCCAGTCTTTGAAGAAATGGTGGTACGGAGTAAAGGCAATTGAACTGGTTCAGTCTTCAAAAGTGAAAGTGAAAGTGTTAGTCGCTCAGTCCTGTCTGATTCTTTGTTACCCCATAGACTGTAACCTGCCAGGCTCCTCTGTCCATGGAATTCTCCAGGCAAGAATACTGGAGTGGATTGCCAGTCCCTTCCCCAGGGGATCTTTCTGAATCAGGGATCGAATCTAGGTCTCCTGCCTTACAGGCAGATTCTTTACCATCTGAGTCACCAGGGAAGCCTTTCAGTCTTCAACATATGTCCGAAAGCTGACCCCTTCTTACTCCTGCCTCACTATGATGGTCTAACTCCGCATCATTTCTTTGCTAGATTATTTCAGTAGTCTCCTAGTTGGCGCCCCCACTGACACTCCTCCCTCACTTTGGCCAATTCTTATTGCCAACATTTGTCTTTTAAAATATACCACTTCCTGTCTCTTGGCTCCACACGCACCTCCTGGATGCCAGCCTTAGTTAAAGTTCAGGTCAGACCCTTACTATGATCTGTACCTGCTAGCAGTCCTCTGACATCACCTCCCAGGCATCTCTTCCTTGCTCCCTGGGTTCCAACCATGTGGACCTCCGTGCTTCTTCTTAAATGTACCAAGCCGACTCCTGCCTCAGGGACTTTGTGCTTAGTACCATTTCTTCCTGGCAGGCAATTTTCTCAAATATTGCTTTGTCTGCTCATTTTCTTTTCAGTCTCTCTCAAGTGTTATCTTACTAAGGAGTCCTCCCGTAATTACACCGTATATGAGATGGTACCCTGGCTCTCTTAAATCCTTCTCCCCTTATCACCTTTATTTTTCCTCCTGCACTCATTCACTCAGGTATTTTCAGTGTCTTCCTATTAGAATGTGGACTCTATGAGGGCAGGGTCTTGGCCTTATTTGTTCTCTAGTGTGTATATCCAGGTTCTGGCACATAATAGACATTCAATAAAAAGTGAGTGAATGAATCATGACTGAAGCAAAAGAACCCATTCCCAACCTCCACATACTCATTCATTCATTCAACAAACATCCCTTAAGCATCTAGTATGTGTTAGAAGGGGCTTCCCAGGTGGCATTAGTGGTAAAGAACTCGCCTGCCAATGCAGGAGACATAGAAGATGTGGGTTCGATCCCTGGGTTGGGAAGATCTCCTGGAGGAGGGCACGGCAACCCATTCCAGTGTTCTTCCCTGGAGAATCCCATGAACAGAGGAGGCTGGGGGGCTATAGTCTACTGGGGTCACACAGAGTCAGACACGACTGAAGTGCACACACACCCAGACGTGTTAGATGATGCTTACGAACATCTTCAGAAGGCTAGTGCTGTGCTATGAATAAGGCTCCCAACGATCGGAACATTTCAGTGACAACCAAGGCAGATCAGAAGGATCCAGACGTCTCTGCTTCAAACTCCATGGCCTGGTGTTCCCATTCTAGACCCTGCACCCAAGGGCTGGTTCCAAGCTAAATCACTTCTGAGCGGCAGATCATGACACAAGCAGACGTTACATCCTTTGGTTCTGCTTGGTGTCAAGTAACATTTTCCCCCTCTCCAGAGGCTGAAGAGAATACTGAAACCATCTCAACCTAGACCCTCACTGTACAAAGGGCGCAACTGAGATCCTAGAAGGAGAGGCCTCTTCTATTAGCTTGCTGCAGAATTCAGCAAGAATCACTGGGTCTTGCTTCACATCTAGGGATCTTGCCACCATACCACACGGCCTCTCTTCACCACTCCTGCCTTTAATCCCTTCCTTACAATGTCCTCCTTTTCTTCTTGACAGTCAGAACTTTGTTAGGGAGCTGGGCAATACGTGCTATGAAAAGCAACTTTATAGCTCTGTGCTGTTATGATCATATTTGGGGGCGGGGTGGCGAGAGCAGGCGGGAAGGAGCCAAACAGCCCCGGCTGCATGACTGCTCTGTATTTTAATGGGATCCCCGCTGGTCACACCCTCTCCCGGTCTCCCTTACCCTGAGGGCCACATCGCGGTCACCAAGCAGTTGGGGAAATGAAAACAGTAATCTTAGAGCTTGGAGTGGAGCTGAAGGCAAGTCCCCCCCCACCCGGGGCCTAGTGCTCAGACAAGGCAGCAAAGGAAAGGAAGAAAACAAGGGTGAGAACAGCAGAGACCCTCCTCAAGGAGGGATGGAGAAATTTGTATTTCATGGAGGGGCCAAAAGTGAGAGCCTAGCACCCACACCTGGCTGATTTTAGCTCTTTGGTTAAGCTGCAGAATATGGTAGGAGAAACGGGACCCAAAAGAACCTTTTACGTGACAAGCTCAGCTTATCTACATGCCAAATGTTTGTCCTCAAAACTCATAGAGGCAGGGTTTTATGGAAGCTGTGTTACAAGAAGGAAACTGGTAATCACTCAGTGAAAAACTGTATCATTATATAGCCCTGCAACAAAAGATCCTATCAATACCTAGCATTTATTAAGTACCTATGCATTAGGTATGGCTTCCTAGGTTGCTCAGTGGTAAAGAATCTGCCTACCAAGGAAGAAGATGCAAGAGACGTAGGTTTGATTATTGGGTCGGGAAGATCCTCTGGAAGAGGGCATGACAACCTACTCCAGTATCCTTGCCTGAAGAATCCCATGGACAGAGGAGCCTGTGGGTTACAGTCTATGGGGTTGCAAAGAGCTGGACAGGACTGAGTGAGCAGGCATGTGTGCAATAGGTGCTGTGACAATGTCTTCCATGTATTATGTAATTTTATCTTTCAACCCTATATGGGAAGCACTGTTACTAACCCTGTATTGTGGATGAGGATACTAAAGCTTAGACAAGTGAACAGTTGGCCTTAGGTCACACTGCTAGTTAAACGGTGGCATTAGGAGCTCAACGTGGAGTGTGACTTTAGATTCTATGTTTTTAACACTATTAGTTACATTTCCAGATGCTATTTGTGCTGAGCACTGGGAATAAAGCAATCAGAGTAAACAAGGTTCCCATTCTCCAATGTGACTATAACTCTGCTGAAGTAACCAGCTGGTAAGTAGCAGAGCTGAGGTTTAAAAGGAGGGCAGTTTGACTCTGATGCTGGTGCACTGGCCATTTAGCCAGGAAATACTACCACCCTCCACAACACAGACGTGCTTGTCTACCCAGGCACGCTCCCATCAAAGGAAGCACTACAACTCCCCAGACAAGCTCAACATGTCTAAGTGCCTATGTACTCTCTCCCGTCTACTGACAAGTCCTCTCATCTTTCCCAGCTTACCTCCCAGAGGAAATGTTCTGGGACCACCAGAGTCCTGTGGGGTTGTCTTAAGCTTAGCTTAACCCTAGCCAGGTGCATGGTCAAGCCCTTCATACAAACAGTGGAGGAGGCAAAATATTTGGGTATGTATGCCAACAAATTGATGGATCAGGTCAGAGTGTGTGGAAGCTCTTTTTTATTTCCATTTTCTCAGTGAAACAAGAAATATGATGTTATAGACTGAAGGTCTGTGTCCCTTTCAAATTTCTGTGTTGAAGCTCTAACTGTCAATGTGATAGTATTTAGAGGTGGGGTCTTTAGGAGGTGACTGGGGTTAGATGATGTTATGAGAATAAGACTCCCTTGATGGGATTATTGCCCTCAAAAGAAGAGAAAGCAGAGGGATTCTCTACGTACATACACCAAGAAAAAGCCACATGAACACAGAGCAGGAAGGTGGCTGTGTACAACTCAGAAAGAGAGCCCTCACCTAGAAGTGAATCTACTATCATCTTGATCTTGGATCTCTCAGCCTCCAGAACTGTGAGAAATTAATGTTTTAGAGGTTTTTTTTTCCTTTTTTTTTCTACTTAGCATGCATGCTCACACAAGGCCACACTTATTTGCTGTTCTTATAGCATGTAACGGGGCTTCCCTTGTAAAGGGAAAGTAAAGAATCTGCCTGCAGTGCAGGAGACCCGGGTTCAATCCCTGGGTTGGGAAGATCCCCTGGAGAAGGAAATGGCAACCCACTCCAGTATCCTTGCCTGGAAAATCTCATGGACAGAGGAACCTGGTGGACTGCAGTCCATGGGGTCACAAAGAGTCGGGCACGACTGAGCGACTAACACACACACACAGCATGTAACAGTGGGGAAAAAAGCAAATGCGTCAGCTCTTAATTATTTTTATTTTCATGTGATTTTTATTTTCAAGTGACAAATGAGGGCAAGGCCAAACTACAAGTTCCAAATAAACATTTTTGAAAATATGCCATATGTTATCCACAAAACGTTTATAATGTTTTAGTGTTTGAGGATTCTTTTTTCCTCTTGTCTTTTGCTTGTTTATTTGTTTAAACCACACAGTCTATGGTGTTTGTTACCCCTGAGATGACTAAGACAGTAACTGGTACCAAGAAGTGGATGCTGCTGTAACAAATACTTAAAAACTTGGAAGTGGCTTTGGAACTGGGTAACGCAGAGTTGGACACGACTGAGCAACTGAACTGAACTGAATGCATGGAAGCTCCTAGAGTTTGGAGATGTCTGCTACAAACAGCCCAGATTGCCATGAAGGGATTGTTAAAGGAGATTCTGTTGAGAACTTAGAACAGAAAGAAGAGAGATTGTACAGAAAGTGTCCTGGGCTGGCACTTAAATTACCTGGTCTCTTGAGTCCTGATTTTCTTAGCTGTGGCATCTAGCCCCTCATTTACTGAAAGGATGCGTTAATAAATGAATGGATGGATGCTTATGAGCTGGCCCAGAGCTCCTAGGAACGAAAGATGGTGTTCATCTGTCTGCTCCCTCTGAAGGTTGGGTTAACAAACACAAATGTCTCTACCTGACTTTCAAGGCCCTTCACATTCTATCCATTCCCACCTATCCTATCTCATTTCCTATCCTTTCCAAATTCAGATTCTCTACCCGCCAGTTTGGGCTCCTGGCTGTCCTGTCAAAACACCACACTCATTCCTGACTCTTGGCCTTAGCTCAGGAATTTCCTCTTACTAGAATGGCCTATTGTTATCTGCTTTCCCCAGCTAGTTCTTTCCTGTCCTTCAAGGCCAAGCAAAGACAAATGCATCCCTGAACCTTTTCTGATAATTAAAACCTCCCCTTCTCAGGTTTTCTGCAGCTCTTAGAAAGGCACCGCATAGACAGAGTGGGTCATATCTTGTCTTTTATTATTTGCTATTTTAAGAAAAGGATTAACCTTGCTTTTCCAGATGAAATATTGAGTTTCTCAAAGGAAGGAGTATTTTCTCTACTTGACGGGCTGTGTTTCTTGCTGCCTTGGGCCCCTTGCCAAGCTCAGCATCCTGCAGACTCTGTCCAACTGTAGGTTGTCTCAGCTCTTTTATGAGTCCTTGTCTTTCTCCTCTGATTATCTTAAACCTGCTAATTTCCTCTCCTCCTGGGCTTCCTTCCCATGCTCGTGCACTGGTTCTGCTTCTACCTTTTGTTGTCTGGCTTGCTTTCCTCCTTCGTGAGTATTTGGTTTACACAGTTCAGTTCAGAATCCTCTTCTTTTTTTCTCTTGGTACCTTCCCCTAGATGTCTAAACCATTCTAGAATCTTCACTAGTCGGCTTTATGCAGCAACTTCAAAATTCATCTTTCAATCTGGCCACTTCCCAGCAGACTGGAACGATTTCCACAACTACGTACCTAACATATCCACGTGGATGGCCTGGGTGTCTCATGGTCCAGTTCAGCATGTTTGAAATCGAAATGAACGTCTTTCTTTTGATATTGGTTCTCCACCTGACGGCCCTGTTTCTGTTAATGACACTGGCATTAGATCATGGCATGCTTCTGTTGGCTTTCTTGTGGCTATGGGATACAATTTAAGCTTTGTCGTGATGCTTACAAACCTTCAAGATCTGACCTCCGCTGACCTCTCCAGCTTCATTTTCCTGTTCATACAAGTTAAACTCCAACTGTATTCAACCTCTCCATGTTTCTCAAATACAACATTCAAGTTCATGTCTCCATGTTCTTGTACATGCTGTTCCTGCTGCCTGGATGCTATTCCTTTCCTTTTTTTTTAAATCTTGGGTATTATTTAGATTCTGCTCCAATATCAGCTTACCTTTGGGTTTGGGGTGGGGGGAGCTTATCCTGACTTCCCAGAGTTCAATACGGCCACATTGGATTCTCTTTGTGTCTTATACAGATTATAAGACAAATTCTGTATTTATTTATTGGCATGATCGTCAGGCTATTCTCTTGTTTATATTCTTTAGCAGTGTCAGGCAATAATAGCAGCTCACTAAATTTCATTTTAAAAAAATCAGTAAATGAGCAAATGAATGAGTTTTCTCAACCCCTCAGAACTCGTATTTCAAATTCAGGTTTGACTTTCCCCTGTGTGCTATCTTCTGTTGCTTCTTGTTCTCTGATTTTTAATTGTATTGACAATGCCCTGTTCTATTCTGCATTCATGTCTACACGATTGTAATAAAACCTATATTTCTGTTCCTGCTTCACATTCTTTTTTTCTTTTAGGTAAAGGGCCAGTTCCTATAATAATATCAGCTTTGGTGATACCACTCACTGCCAAATCCAAATATCTGTTCATAGCTCCTCTTCACTTTCAGAACAGAGCCCACGCAGTTCAGCCTTTAAGATCTTCTGTGATGTGGAAGCAAACTGCTATAGCCACATCATCTGTTAGTCCTCTCAACTCTGAGTAAAGACTTGCTTCTCAGTTACCAACCACACTGTTTTGCTCTGCTCTGATCTTAATCCTCAAAACAATATTTTGAGTGCTGAATTGGGTAGTACACTCCTCATCTCTATAGGAGGAATCTAATTCTCAGATAATTCAAGTAAGTAACTTGTCCATTATTTTGTCCACATTTCATAGATTTTACAGTTTCTGTCTGGCACCTTTTGGGAAGAATTGATTTGTTTTTTCATATACGTCCTACTTCTCCATCTTATTATAAGGTGAGTATTTGCTTTTGTTCAGGTGCTAAGTTGTGTCTGACTCATTGCCACCCTATGGACTGTAGCAGGCCAGGCTCCTCTATCCTCTGCTATCCCTCAGAGTTGCTCAAATTCAGGTCCATTGAGTTGGTGATGCTATCTACCCATCTCGTCCTCTTTGAGTATAGGCATAATTATTAACTGACTCAATCCTACTGATTTATGGAAGAAAGGTTGGGAGCTCACAACTGATTTACTGAGTTTGAGGCACACCATCTTCTGGCGAAGTGAGTTAACAATTTCAAAATGAACATCTTTAAGCAATCTGTGCAGTTCTATTCAAAATTAAACAATGAGGAGAAGTCTCAAATAACTGTGACATCTAAATTAAGGTTGCTGGGCTACCTAGTTATTCCTCATTAATGCCTCATCCTTTCCCACGATCTTGGGCCTTTATATACTTTCTCAGGTGGTACAACCCAATGATTTATCAACCTGATTATCCCTCTTAACATTTGAGATTTATTAGGTGCAGGCCAGTCTTTCAGCTACACTTTAATTGTGTTAACTGCAAATGCAATTAATTGTGTCACCTTTGGGGAAGAATTTCACAGCTACATTTGGGGGAGGGTGGTAAGTCCCTTATTAAAGTCGTATGTGTTGAAATTCTCAAGAGAAAGCCTTGATTCTATGATTTTTGTGAGCCTTGACTATATCCTTCTTCTTTTTACCCCCCGCTCCTTGATTGCCGTTCTTCAGGGTGACTGGTAGCTGCTTGCTTGTTGCAATTCAATTTGGGGGATATTAGCAAATGAGGGTCATTTTACTTTCTGTAATACCGGCTGTCAAAATGAATACCCCATGCCTCCCATAAAACATAGTGGTGCATATTCCCCTGACTTGATTTGCTTGTGCCCTGAGCTCTTCATCATCTCTTGTGTTCAGGCTCCCTGCCCGAGCCTGGGTTCCTTGGGAAGGGCTCAAATGCCCTTTCCTGCTTCCAGCTTTAGCCTGACTCCCGCCTGTAGTCACTCTGGGTCCTCACATAATAAATCACTTTAACCTGTTTCTAAAACAAGGTCAGATTGTGCTGCGATTCTTAAAAAAAAAAAAAAGGATCTAAAAACCTCTCTTTAGGTGAATTCTCATGGTAGACCTTTTGGTCAAATAAAGGACAGTACTGGGGTATATGGAGGGGAGGGAATGCTGGGGGAGGGGTGCAACGCAAGGAGAGAGCCCTCTTGCTTTGGCCAAGGAATCTTTGCAATGTTTGAGTGGGCTTCCATGTCATAAACATCGGGGGCATTTAACATATCAAACGCAAATAAAAATGACATGCAGATGGCTCACTTCTGAGGATGCCTTGTGCAGTTTTGGGAACCCTCCATCCCTGTGGTTTTCCGAAATATTATAAGTATATATTCCCGATTAGGCTCACTGTTTTCTTCTCTAGGGCACTGGCTTTCAGTTCCAGATCATCTGGGCCCCACCTGAGGACTCGGATCCTATCAGCAAACTCAAAGCCCAGCCCCGGGCTCAAGAGTCTTTCAGGATTTTTCTGTGGCGCAATTAAGCATGTACAGCACACCACAGTCACCGAGACGCTGTTTATTCAGTGAAAGTGCTCTGTAATTTATTTAAAATAATCCATCTTTCACAAATAAAGGGGCCATTGACGGCCCCCCCTGCAGGCCTCTGCTGAAAGGCCTCCTCTTGATGGTCTGTTTTGCTGGTCACAGCTACATACCTGACAAAGGTGATTCAAGCTTCTCTGTTTTTTTTTTTTTTTCCATCCCTTTCCCCTGGTTAAGTCTCTCCCACTTTTTTTTTTAATGAGATTTTACCAAACCTGCTTGTTTTCTTTTACACCAATAATCAGACAAAGCACCCCCCTGCCCCACACTCATTTTTTTTTTTTAAGTAAAAAACACAAATTGGTCATTAAAAATGATTAATGCCAGCCAATTTGATAATCGCCAGTTGGGAGGTGCCAGCCATTTTGGGATTTAGTGCAGCCTCGGAACTGGCTTCTTTATGGCCCTCTGCTAATGAGGAATCACATTAGGCTTTTTACTGTATATGAATTGATTAGCTGAAAATGAGATTACGTGCATGGTGCAACACCAGGGACAAAGAGGCCTTTCTTTTCAAACACTTCCCAGTGCCAGCATGCTGCTTGAGCTTGAAAATGCTTTTTTCTCTTAGTTTTCCAGGAAATTTTGGATGAGACCAGGGGTGGCCTCTACAGAAATGGGATTATCTATGCAAATCTCCAAAACAAACAAACACTGACTTACATTTGGGACTGTAGTTTTGACTGGTTCTGAAGAAGGAGGCAAAGGTGAAAAGGACCCAGAGCTTCTGAATTAAACTTGCCTGGGTAGGTAGCCACTTATTTGCTCTGTGACTTGAGGCCAGCCACTTAACTTCTCTTGCAACAGTAAAGAACAAATCTGACTCCTTATTAGATCTGTTTCTTTGACCTTGTTGTTATTCAGTCACTAAGGTATGTCCGACTTTTTGGGACCCCATGGACTGCAGCATGCCAGGCCTCCCTGACCTTCAGCATCTCCTGGAGCTTGCTCAAACTCATGTCCATTGAGTCGGTGATGCCATCCAGCCATCTCATCCTCTGTCTTCCCCTTCTCCATCTGCCTTCAATCTTTCTCAGCATCAGGGTCTTTTCCAGTGAGTTGGCTTTTCCCATCAGGTGGCTATAGTATTGAACCTTCAGCTTCCTTTGTATTCTGTTGCTCTTTTTTAGAGTTAAGCTATCTGCTAGAGCCTGAAATATACAGGACAGACTTTTCGCAAGGCTCAGACCTTTGCGAGTATAGCATGTTTCCATTCATAGAGAAATAAGAAGTCACAGCACAGAGAATGACATTTGCTTTGTTGGAGGTTTATAGAAATGTCTTGATCTGACTTATGTGGACAAAGGATGCCTTTACCAAGAAGTCTGCAAAAATCAACCCTGCTCCTGCCTCACCTTGCCTTCAAAAATGCTTTGCTGAAACCCTTCATGGAGTTTGGGGTGTTTTGGGACAAAATCCACCCGCCTTCTTGCATGACTCCAGAATATACTCAAATGCAACGTTGAAAAAGGTATTCATATGCAAAATGAGAAGTGGGTGGCAGAGGATGAGATGGTTAGATAACATCACCAACTTAATGGACTTGAGTTTGGGCAAACTCTGGGAAATAGTGAATGACAAGGAAGCCTGGAGTGCTGCAGGCCACGGGGTTGTAAAGAGTTGATACGACTGAACGACCAAACAACAACAACATACTCTGGCTGTATTAGCCCCTACTATTACTTCATAGTCTTCTCATTGCCCTAAGCACAAATCTAGAGTGACTCTAGGTCCTTAATAGGAGGAAGAAATCAAGATGGTAGAGGGAGTATAATGAGAGGAGACAATTAGTTGTGCTTTTGTTGACTCCCTGACCTTCCTTTAAGAGGTAACATACACTGGAAGTTAATTATATGCTCAAGGTCCAAGCAGTTTACATGCATTCCCACTTGAGTGTCAGCTCCAGGTAGGCATGGCCACTGTCTATCCTGTTCATCACTGTGTTCTTGGAACCTGGGGTTGGTTCCTGCGCTACAGTAAATATGTGATAAAGCATGTTGAACTAATGTATTTATTTCTACTTCTCTCCACTTTCCAGGTTAGGTCACTGAGGCTGCCTTGCTTTGTCGATTTGTCTGCACTGAGAAAACGGGAAGAGTCATATATCAGAACCGTCACCCTGTGTCTGGGAGATTGTGAGCAGCTTCCTCTACCTATGCCAGCCTCTGTCTACTCTTTCTTGAAATTGTCATAATAACCCCTGTCCTGTCCCTTCCCAGGCTGCTGGGCTTAAGGCCCAATCAGATGCTGGAGGTGGATATTCCCTATTGGGCAGTACTGCCCGTTTGCACATACTCACACACAGGTGCCCATGAAGGTCTGACTATTGCTTTTGAAATTCTGACCTGTCCAGTTTTCCCTCTGTAATGGACTGAATGTTTTATCCCTTCAAATTCACGTTGAAGAGCTACCTCCTCAATGCAATGGTATTGCGAGGTGTGGCCTTTGGGAGGTGATCAGGGTTAGAAGACATCATGAGAGTGGAGTCCCCAAGATGGGATCAGCACCCTTGTAAGAGTCATTGGGGGCTTCCCCAGTGCTTTGTGGTAAAGAATCCGCCTGCAATGTCAGAGACACAGGTGACTTGGGTTTTATCCCTGGGTCAGGAAGATCCCCTGGACAAGGGCATGGCAAGCCACTCCACTATTTTTGCCTGGAGAATCCCATGGACAGAGGAATCTGGCGGGCTACAGTCCATGGGGTCGCACAGAGTTGGACACCTGAAGCAACTTAGCACACATGCATGCAGAGTCATCAGACAGCTTGCTTTCTTGCTCTGCTCTCCGCTGTATGCAGACTCAGTAAAAAGAGAAGCTGACAACCTGTAACAAGGAAGAAGCAGGCTCCCACCAAACAATGAATCCGCTGGCTGCTGGATCTTGGATGTCTACTTCCAAAACTGTGAGAAATAATCTTCTGTTGTTCATAAGCATGCCTGTCTAGGGTCCTCTGTTAGAGCAGCTCCATGGGCTAAGACACCCATACAGGTGGCTGTGGTGAAATAGACAGCAATTAGATTTACTTAGGAGCAACACTGTGTGCTTGACATGTTACACAGGGGATGGATAGTCCTCACAGTAATCCTATGAAGGGGGCATTTGTTACAGGTGAGGATGCTGAGACTCGTGAAAAGTCTAGGACATAGCTAAAGGAGGAGTCCGAATTTAGACCCAGTTCTGACTGACTCCTAAGCTGATCTTCTTAGGGCATCACATTACAATGCTTTCTTGGTTTGTAATCAACACTGCCCTACCCCTTCTAATTCCTGTTCTGATGCCCAAGCCATCAAGTACTTGCAGGTCCTCCAGGCCCCTCCAAGATTCTACTGCTGGTCTCCACCCTTGGCCACCATCATTCAGCTTGCTGCTGTGCAGGGCTCAGTAATCAGAGATTGCAAGTCAGTACTGATGGACTCTGCTTCTCCAAATTGCCAGATAATAATGTCAACTATATAACATAGCCACAAGCTGAAAGTAGAGCGTTATTTTATTTGGTGGGAATGTTTACGACTCTGAGCCTGGGAGACAGCATCTGAGTAGCTCTGAGCAAACTGCTCCATGGAGGCAGGAGGGGGAGTCAGGCTATATACAAGTTTATATACAGAACAAAGGGAGCAAGGAGTCTGAACATCAAAGAACAGGTATCAAGCTAAGCAATCTAGCATTCTGCGTATGGGAAGACGAAAGCCTCTGGGCTCACTGAATTCATTCCGTTCATATGCTGCTCAGCTATCTATCTGGGGCCAATACTGTTTCCTTCTTCACTTTGCTTCTTGCATTCCCCCAGCTCCTCAGCAATAACCAAGGGAGGTGGCAGCATCTGCTGGATTATAGTTGGGGGAACCCTTATTTGCATTTGGAGGCCAGAAATCATTGATTGCTGGGACATTTGTTTATTAATATGGTAGGAGATATTTTCATTTCACAATAAGAAGCATCATGTTTGGTTGTCGAAAGGCAAATTTCACACCACACTCTTCAGAACAGCAACTTAACAGATTTGATTTTCTTTTTTCTTGTAGTTAATTCATCATTCATTCAATCTCAGAAAATTTCTTAATCACTCTAAGAATCCATTTTACTTCATCTACAAAATGGAGGTAATGGCAAATACAAAGACCACAGGTGGGCATGAAAACCTGTTGTATGGAGACGAGCAGGTATCAAAAGCTTAGAAAGCAATGCTGGTGATAGGAAGCTGTCCACGGAGGCTTAGCTGCTTCTGCTCATTTTATCTTTCAAAAAAATGCCATTGTTTGTTCTTCAGGATCTTCTTGGACTCTCCCTTTCCTCCCCTCATCATCTGGGCCTGAACATCTCCTCTTACGAGAGCAGTCACTTCCTACCTTCTCTCTCTATGCAGAGAATAAGCTCTATTTTTAACACTCTTCAACCTAGACCTTCACTTCTACATTAAGACTCTTGGTTTGATAATACAACCCTGAGGCCATAAGCTGTGCCTCTCTCCCTGCACCCACTTTTACTTTTCCATACCCTGGTGCATCTCAGCAAACAGAACCTAGACCTGTGAGAAGACACCGTGATAGAGAGGTTACCATTCCAGCTCTGAGATTAACTTTTGTGGCTCAGAGTATTTCCTGTCCTATTCACAGGCTTGAGATTCAATTTCCCTACATGTTGCTCTTGCTGTTATTCAGTCTCTCAGTTGTGTCTGACTCTTTGAGACCCCAGCGACTGCAGCACACCAGGCTTCCCTGTTCTTCACCATCTCCCTGAGCTTGCTCAACCTCATGTCCGTTGAGTTGGTGATGCCATCCAACCATCTTATCTTCTGTCATCCCCTTCTCCTCCTGCCTTCAATCTTTCCCAGGATCAGGGACTTTTCTAATGAGTCAGCTCTTCCCAGCAGCTGGCCAAAGGACTGGTGCTTCAGCTTCAGTATCAGTCCTTCCAATGAATATTTGGGACTGATTTCCTTTAGGATTGACCAGTATCATCTTCATACAGTCCAAGGGTCTCTCAAGAATCTTTTCCAACACCACAATTCAACAGCATCAATTCTTTGGTGCTCAGTCTTCTTTATGGCTTAACTCTCATATCCATACATGACTACTGGAAAACCCAATGCTTGACTAGATGGACCTTTGTCAGCAAAATAATGTCTCTGCTTTTTATTATGCTGTCTAGGTTTGTCATAGTTTTTCTCCCAAGGAGCAAGCATCATTTAATTTCATGGCTCTGCAGTCACCATCTGCAGTGATTTGGGAGTCCAAGAAAATAAATCTGTCACTCTTTCCATTGTTTCCCCATCTATTTGCCATGAAGTTGTTAGGCAGTTAGAATAGGAAAAAGGAGTCCTCTGGGCAGTGGTTTAAAGACAAGGAAGGGAAAAGCCCGTGAAAATAGAACACAGGAAGGTCCGAGGACCAGAGTGAGGACCTCAGGGAGAACAAAGAGCACTCCTGGCTGGCCCAGTTTACACAGGGCAGGCCCCGGGGGAGGAGAAACATGTAAAAAGAGGAGCCAAAGGGCCAGGGATTGGCCTCTCACTTGCACATGCTCTTTCTCTCTCTCTCTTCTCTTTGCTTGGGTCGGCATGCCCTCACGCCTTGAGGATGTATTTTCCTTTATTTTCTAAATAAAACTGAGCTGAAACATGGAACTGTAACACGGTCTGTCTGAGAGCTGGGACACGACAAGGGCTTTAATGTCTGTCACTTCAAATTTTTGTTGTGACGAGACACAACCGAGGAAATTTCACACTCCTCTGACAAAGTGATGGGACCAGATGCCATGATCCTCATTTTTTGAATGTTGAGTTTTAAGCCAACTTTTTCATTTTCTTCTTTTGCTTTCATCAAGAGGTTTTTTTTAGTTCCTCTTCATTTTCTGCCATTAGGGTGCTGGCATCTGCCTATCTGAGGTTATTGATATTTCTCCCAGCAATCCTGATTCCAGCTTGAGCTTCATCCAGCCTGGCATTTCACATGATGTATTCTGCATATAAGTTAAATAAGCAGTGTGACAATATACAGCCTTGATGTACTCCTTTTCCAACTTGGAATCAGTCCATTTTTCCATGTCTGGTTCTAACTGTTGCTTCTTGACCTGCATACAGTTTCTCAGGAGGCAGCTCAGGTGGTCTGGTATTCTCATCTCTTGAGGAATTTCCCAAAGTTTGTTGTGAGCCACACAGTTAAAAGCTTCAGTGTAGTCAATGAAACAGAAGTAGATGTTAAATGAAGGGTAATTATTTTATTGCTGTAATTATGACAATCAGTGAGACAATACATTAGTGAACTTTTAAATACAGTATGTGACATGTAAAGTACTCAGTGAATTGGTAGGTATTGTTATACAGTAGCTACATTGTATCCAGTCAGTCACAATAGTGTCTAGTGGGTACTCAAGAAAATTTGAAGGAAAACTTGAAAGGGAAGGAAGGAAATTTGAAACCTTGGAGTGATGACATTGGAAACCAGAGAGTCTAGTGAGGGGTATTGCATATAAGTGCAAGGACAGACACTGTCACTAAATTTGTTCATTTTCTGACATTCTTACATGCCTTAGTGACTGAACAACAACACCCGCACTTTGAGAGTCTAGAATACATACCTTTGACCAAGTACTTTGAAAATGAATGGGAAAGGGCATGGTATCCTTGAAGAATTTTGGTTGCTCTTCTCTGTGGACCAGACCTCACAGTGGGAGCTGCAGTCACTGAATTGGAAACCTAAATGCAGAAGGAATACAGTTGTCCTCGGTATCCTGGGGCTTCATTGCAGGACCACTGAGAATACCAAAATCCATAGATGCTTAAGACCCATAGTTGGCCCTCTGTATCTACAGTTCCTCATCCATGGAGTCAACCAACCACAAATTGCATAGTACTCTATTTACTGAAAAAAACCTTCATGTAAGTAAACCCATCTAATTCAAACCTGTATTGTTCAATGGTCAACTGTTATTAGATCTTGGGATGAAAGGGCCAAGGGTCAGTGTTCAACCACCAAAGGCAAGGTGGATGTGGTTACTGTAATGGACAACGGAGTCAAAATACCACTCAGAATATACCAACACATAGAGATTTATGGCGTTGGCTAGTTGATCATAGTGTCACTAGAAGTGAAATAGGTAGGAAGCTTACCAAATTCTTACTTGATCTGCATTAGCAAAACAGTTCTAAGTGGGATGAACAAAAGTCTAACTTGAATCCTAAAACAAAGTTTGTCAGTTTCCATACTTGAGCCAGTTTGCAGACCTAGAACCCATTGAATGAAAGGGAGGCTGGTTCCTCTTGTGAAAGAAACCCAGTACACTGATAAAAATATATGCTTATCATCTTTCTTTCTCTCTTCCTGAAATGGACCCATGACCTTTTGCCAGGGTAACTGCATTGGGAAAAAAACAAATAACTGGGACTTTCAAGTACTACTGGACAGTGACTTTGAACTGTCACTGTGGTCCACCTGTCAAAGTAAGGGGTTACGGGGATCAGAGGATGCATGGAATTTTAACTCAGGTCCATCTCATACTGGGTCATGAACCTATCCTTTGTTATTTCCCCTGTTCTGAATGCATAATTAGAATAGATATACTTAGCAGCTGGCAGAATCTTCACACTGATTTCCTGACCTGTGGAATAAGGGCTATTAGAGTGGGATGTGGGAGCCATTAGAATTATCTGTACATAGGAAATACAGGCTTCCCTGGTAGCTCAGATGGTAACGTGTCTGCATACAATGCGGGAGACCGGGGTTCGATCTCTGGGTCAGGGAAGATCCCCTGGAGAAGGAAATGGCAACCCACTCCAGTATTCTTGCCTGGAAAATCCCATGGACTGAGGAGCCTGGTAGGCTACAGCTCATGGGGTTGCAAAGAGTTGGACATGACTGAGTGACTTCACTTTCTCTCTTTCTAGGAAAATACTAAATCAAAAACAAGACCAAATTCCTGGAGGTGTTATGGAGATTAGTGTTACCATCAAAGATTAGAAAGATGTAGGCATCATGATTTCTACCAAATCCCCATTCCACTCATCTCTTTGGCCTGCACAGAGGACAGATGGATCTTGGAGAATGAGTGGATTATGGTAAGCTGACCCAGGTGGGGAGTCCAATTGCAGCTGCTGTACCAGATGTGGTTTCTTTGCTTGAGCAAATTAACACATTCCCTGGTGTCTGGTATGTAGTTATTGATCTGGTAAATGCATTTTTACTTTTTGGGACCTGTTAGTACAGACCACCAACAGCAGTTTGCTTTCTGCTGGCAAGGCCAGCAGCGCACCGTCCCTATCTTGGGGGCATATTGACTCTCCAGTCCTGTGTCATAATTCAGTTTTTGGGGATCTTGATCACCTTGCCCTTCCAAAAGATATCACAGTGGCCCATTACATTGATGTCGTTGTACTGATTTGTTCTAGCGAGCAGGAAGTGACCACCAGCCTAGACTTATTGGTAAGACGTTCACTTATCACAGGGTGAGAGATAATCCAATCGAAATTCAGGGGCCTTCTGCCACAGTGAAAGTTCTACAGCTTTCAATGGGTTCATGAAAAAAAAGTGTCCATGGTGGCAGGAGTGGAGGTGCACACAGGCTCAGCCACATAGACTTCTCCTCACCAAGGCTGACCTGACCTGGCTATGATCACCTATCTGTCTACAGCAGAGACCAACACTGAGTCCCCAGGATGGCACCATTCCCCTGGTTATCAGCTGGCTGATGATTTCCAGGTTTATATCTATAGCCCAGACCTCCCCCTTGAACCACAGACTCGTGCCTCCAGTGGCTAGTTATTAATACATCTTCATGTGGTTGTCTAGCAGGCATCTCAACACAACACATCTAAAATAAGCCTCCTAGTCTCCTTCCTCTACTCTCATCCTCTCCCAAACCTGCTCCTTCATTGCTTTTTCCACTGTAATTGGTAGAAACTCCATAACGTTAGTTTAGGAAACCAAGTATACTTTGAAACCACAGTTTACAGCTCTCTCTCTCCTCTCAAATAATTCATTATCCAGTTCTGTAGGCTCTACTTGCAAGCCATATCAAGATCTGACCATTTCTTCTTGTATCCACTGTCATCTCATTCTTGGATCATCACAACAACCTCTCAACTAACTTATCATCTTGCCTCCACTCATTTGTTCCTATTCTAGTCTCAATATGGCAGCCACATGGAATCATGTTAAAACACAAATCAGAGCATGGAACGTCTCTGCTTTAAACCCTCCAATGACTCCTATTTCTTTCAAAGTAAAATAAGTCTCTTTAGATGGCCTTTTTCCCACTGCACTCTCCAATCCCATTCTTTGCTTTCTTTAAAGACACTCATGATCCTCCAGCAGCTTTCTAAGAAATTAATTAATTTTTGACTGTGTCAGCTCTTAGTTGTGGCATTCGGGCTTCTCTAGATGTGACTCATGGGCTCCAGAGCACACAAGCTCAGTAGTTGCAATATGCAGGCTCTCTAATTAAGGCATGTGGGCTTAGTTACCCCGTGGCATGTGGGATCTTAAGTTCCCTGACCAAGGATTGAACCCATGCCCCCTGCATTGGAAGGAGGATTCTTAGCCCCTGGACCACTAGGGAAGTCCCTCCAGCAGGTTTGTTGTTATTCAGTCTCCCAGTCATTTCTGACTCTTTGCAACCCCATGGACTGCAGCACTCCAGGCTTCCCTGTTGTTCACCATCTCCTGGAGCTTGCTCAAACTTATGTCCGTTGAGTCGATGATGCCATCCAACCATCTCATCCTCTGTCATTCCCTTCTCCTCCTGCCTTCAAATCTTTCCCAGCGTCAGGGTCTTTTCTAAGGAGTCAGATCTTCTCATCAGGTGGCCAAAGTATTGAAATTTCAGCTTCAGCAACAGCCCCTTCCAATGAATATTCAAGGTTGATTTCCTTTAGGATTGACTAGTTTGATCTCCTTGCTGTCTAAGAGACTCTCAAGAGTCTTCTCCAACACCACAGTTTGAAAGCATCATTTCTTTGCTGCTCAGTCTTCTTTATGGTCCAACTCTGACATTCCTACATGACTACTGAAAAAGCTTTGACTAGATGGACCTTTGTCAGCAAAGTAATGTCTCTGCATTTTAATATTCTGTCTAGGTTTGTCATAGCTTTTCTTCCAAGAATCAAGCAGCTTTTAATTTCAACTTTAATTTCAACCAGCAGGCTTATCTGGTTAATTTTCTGTGATCTTAACTGGAATATAAGCTCCATGTGTCAGGAACTTTTGTCAGTGTTTTGTGCACTGGTCTCTCCTCAGTGGTCACAGTTCTAGGATAGAGAAAACATTCAATAAGTAGGCATTGGGTAAATGGATGAATGAATAACATTTGCATCCTCCTGAAGAATGTTACCAGTGCCCAGATGCCCAGTGATCTGTTGACCCTATCATTTTGAAGAGAAAAACCTATGTTTAGGGTGGCCTGATATTCCCTAGGGAAGTCCTGACTTATGCCTAGTGTACTGTTTTAACTATTAACTAGTGGCCCTGTTCATGCTGAAAGTGTTTTATTTATTTATTTGTTTATTGCTCTCCTCCCCTGAAAGTGTTTTAAATGGCCACCTTGTTTATATTCCATGCTTGTATTCCAACGGAACGTGTTGTGCCAGGTGCCGCTGGCAGCTGCCTTAACGACTAAGAGGGAAACTAGCCCCAGTGTATAGTGAATGTAGGGGATGGCAGAGAGGAGAGAGAGGAAGTTTCTGAGTGTCCTGCTCATAGGCTGGGTGACTAAATCACCCAATGCCAAAGCTTGCCCATGTTTTGCAAGGAAGAGTTTGGCAGCTCAGCATGCTTAGTTGCTCAGTCGTGTCCAACTCTCTAAAGTCCCATGGACTGTAGCCCACGAGGCTCCTCTGCTCATGGAATTTCCCAGGCAAAAATACTAGAGTAGGTTACCATTTCCCTCTTTAGGAGATCTTCCCAACCCAGGGATCGAACACTTGTTTCCTGCATTGGCAAGTGTGTTCTCTTTTTTTTTTTTTTTTTTTTTTTACTTTATTTTACTTTACAATACTGTATTGGTTTTGCCGTACATTGACATGAATCCGCCACGGGTGTACATGAGTTCCCAATCCTGAACCGCCCTCCCACCTCCCACCCCATATCATCTCTCTGGATCATCCCCGTGCACCAGCCCCAAGCATCCTGTATCCTGTATTGAACATAGACTGGCGATTTGTTTCTTACATGATATTATACATGTTTCAGTGCCATTCTCCCAAATCATCCCACCCTCTCCCTCTCCCTCAGAGTCCAAACATCCGTTCTATACATCTGTGTCTCTTTTGCTATCTCACATACAGGGTTATCATTACCATCTTTCTAAATTCCATATATATGTGTTAGTACACTGTATTGGTGTTTTTCTTTCTGGCTTACTTCACTCTGTATAATCGGCTCCAGTGTGTTCTTTACCACTAGCACCATCTGTGAAACCCAGCAGTTGGCAGTTATTGGAGAGATCACATTTCCACATTGTTTAGGCATGTTTCCATTTGGGTGCCTCTTACTTGAGTTAAGATTTTCATCTAATAGACAACTCATCATCATCTGCTATAATCAACTGTCGGATGATGGTACCGAGCTTTAATTTCAAGGAAATTTCAATGGAAGGAAGGCAGTAGGCAGCTTCTAGAGTGGCTCCCAGTGAAGCCAGCTTCCTGGTATTCACGCTTGTGTAATTCTCCTTCAGGCTGGGCCAGACCTGGTGACTCACTACTGATGAGTGGAATATAATAGATGTGATGGGATGTCACCTCCAGGTTACAACCAGACTATAGCTTTCATCTTGGGTACCTGTTCCATCTCTCTCTTTTTAAAGCTCTTAGCCTGGGAGAAGTGATCTGTGTGTTGAGAATAAACCCACATGTCAAGGAACTGATGTCTGTCAGTGACTTTGGAAGCAGATTCTCTCCGTAGCCCCTCACCACCCCTACCCTTATCTTGAGCCAAAATGACTCCGGCTGCCCTGGCCAATACCTGTGAGACCCTGAGCTGAAAGACCAGCTAAGCTGTGCTCAGATTCTAGATCAGTAGAACCTATGAGATGATAAATGTTATTGTTTTAAGCTGTTGTATATTGATTATGCAGCAGTAGATAACCGATACAAGGAAGAAGCAAGGAATGCCTTTAGTTTTATCCATTGTAAATCCTTGGATGTGGATCACGTCCCTGCTCGGGTGTCTCTGCAGGAGAAAGACAGCCTCTGGGGAACTAGTAGCTTCAGTCTCAACAGTGCATCAAACCTGTGTCATTCTCATGCCCCTGGAATAGCCAAGTAAAAAGGAGAGTGGAACTAAGTCCTAGGATGCTGAGGAATGCACTTCCAATGAAACTGAAGGTGTCAGGTGCAGAAGTACCAATCAGGTTGCCATAACAAAATGCCACAGACTAAATGGCTTAAACAGCAACCATTTCTTTCTCATAGTTTTGGAGGCTGGAAAGTCCAAGATCCTAATGCTGGTTGATTCAGCTTTTGATGAGAGCCTTATTCCTGGCTTATAGACGTCTGCCTTCATGCTGTGTCCACACATGACCATAGTGGAGAGAGAGAGAGGGAGAGGCAGAGAGAGAGAGAGAGACAGAAACAGAGCTCAAACTCTTTGGTGTCTTTTCTTATAAAGGCCTCAGTATCATTACATTGGGGGTTAGGGCTTCAACACAGGAATTTGTGGGGAGATACACATACTTTCGGTCTTTAGCAGTTCAGAGTCAGAGACTGAAGGCAGGTGACTATGGGTGGAGGGTGAGGAATCATGCTGCCTTTAAATACAGTAGAGACACACTGTGCAGTTCTGACCTCCAGCTAAGAGAGGACACTTGAGTGTGGTAGTTATAAGTGCAGGCATTGGAGCCATACTGCTTGCATCTGAATTCTGGCTCTACCAAACTGTGTAGACTTGTACAGATTCCTTAATCTTACTTTTTAATAATTTCTCTATGCCTCATTTTGCTCATCCATAAAATGGGATAATAGTAGAGTTATTCTGAGGATTGAACACGTTAATATATGAAACATGCTTAGCATGGTGCTTGGCTAGTGAAAGTGAAAGTGAAGTCACTCAGTCGTGTCCACCTCTTTGCGACCCCATGGACTGTAGCCTACCAGGCTCCTCCCTCCATGGGATTCTCCAGGCAAGAGTACTGGAGTAGGTTGCCATTTTTCTTCTCCAGGGGGTCTTCCTGACCCAGGGATCGAACCCTGGTCTCCCGCATTCCAGGCAGACGCTTAACCTCTGAGCCACCAGGGAAGCCCAGGGAAGCTTGGCTAGTAGTAATCTGTAAATAAGCATCATTGATGCCATTATTCTTATCCTCAGACTACCTGTGTTTAAATTCTGGCTAAGGTCAGCTGTGTGTCTATTGGCAAGTAAGTTACCTTTTGATAATCCCAGTTTCTTAACCTCTAAACATGGGAATAATAACTAAATATAATTTATTATTAATAATACTAGTATCCCACAGGTTTTGTTGTAAATGTGAAAAAACTGTGTATAATACATTTAGCACCTACTGAATACTCAGTGAAGATCATCTGTTACTGGACTTCCTCCTTGTTCCAAACAAGAATTTAGCTCATTTTCCTAACTCTGAGAGTCAATAGGAAAATTGAATTTGCTCTATAGAGAGCTTGCTTTGGTTTTTATCAGAATATAACTCCTCTATGAGGGAGGTAGGTGCTCCAGTACATTTCACATGTCCTTTTTGTTTCCTATCACTACGTGTTTCAGCTAAAAACAGTTTTCTTATTTGAGGGTTAAGGATTTTAGTGAAAAAGCTTGGGCTATGCAGATCTGCCTTTTTAAAAATTGAACTATAGTTGATTTACAATACTGTATTAGTTTCAGGTGTACAGCAAACTCATCCAGTGAAAAGACTTCAGATTATTTGTCCTTATAGGTTACTACAGAATATTGAACATAGTTCCCCATGCTAGACAGTAAATCCTGGTATTTTATCTCTTTTCTATACAGTGGTGTGTATCTGTTAGTCCCACACTTCTAATTTATCACTTCCCTACCTTTCCCTTTTGAGCTGGTTTTGGTTTTCACCTTCTCCCCTACCCCATGTGAATTGAGGAGCCTTAGTTATTTGGGCTTCCCGGGTGGCACCAGTGGTAAAGAACCAGCCTGCCAATGCAGGAGAGCTAAGAGACGTAGGTTTGATCCCTGGGTCAGGAAGATCTCCCAGAGGAGGGCATGGCAACCCACTCCAGTATTCTTGCCTTTGAAATCTCATGAACAGAGGAGCCTGGCAGGCTACAGTTCATAGGGTTGCAGAGTTGGACATGACTGAAGCAGCTAAGCATGTAGGCACACAGAAGTTTATTTGCCACCCTGATCCTCAGTTTCCTCACCTATACAGTAGGAAAAATAATGCCACTTTCACAGTGTTGTGTCTTTTGTGTCTCTATACAAATTTAAAGATTGTCAGTTCTAGTTCTGTGAATGATGGAATGAAATAAATTACACAGATATTTCTCCCTAAGGGCTTGCACCGGGTATGAACTGGTGCATTCTTCCATCTTCCCATAGACCCTTCTTGTCCATTCCTACCGCCTTCTTTTCCTGCACATGTAGTCACATAGTACCATAACATTGTAAGCATTTGTAAATTCTTCTCTGTTAATTAGTTTCATGCAGTGTTGCTGGGTGGTATAATCCCCTTTCCTAGCACTCTTGGGACTGTATGAAATACAAGACGTGCATTCTTACCATATAGTTATATTGAGGAATTTAATGAACAGAAAATGCTATATACAAATCTGCGTCAAAACTAAGTATGTAACTTATGTGTAGACACAGAGTTCCTGAGCCACCTCCTTCTGTAAAACCTGTTTGCTCTGCCTACCCGCAGTTCTTAAAAGTGTGAGACATTTCCTGATGTAGGCTTGGTGACTTCCCTTGTATCAGTGGACATGGCTGAATGAAGGGACCTTGGTCTCCCCAGAATCCACACTCATAGGGGATTAAGCTCATGGGCTCAGGCTGACTGCCTGAGTTCAAACGCCAGCTCCGATACCTATTAGATCAAGTCCCTGTAACTCTGCCCCAATTTTCTTCTCTGTAAAATGGTGACATTAGCCAGGATAATTAAAGCCAGTTACGGTCACAGGAGAATTCCCCAGGTGAGGCCGTGGTAAAGAGTCTGCCTGCCAATGCAGGGGACTTGGGTTTGATCCCTGGATCAGGAAGATGTCCTGGAGGAGGAAATGGCAACACACTCTAGTATTCTTGCCTGGGGAATCCCATGGATGGAGGAGGCTGGTGGGCTACAGTACATGGGGATCCAAAGAGTTAAGCATGACTGAGCGACTGAGCTTGCACACACATGCTGTAACAGGAACTCTTAGTGGCTTGACACACTCACACTCTCTGTCTTTCTCACGTTACTATCTGATGAAGGAGAGTGTGGAAAACTGAAGGGGAGCCCCACCTGAGTGGGGCATCCCTTTGGCCTACATTCCAGTAGCCAGAATCCAGGCTGAGGGTCCCTTTTTTTTTAAATCAAGGAGAACGGTGTTGAGACAAGTGGCTTTGCTGGGTGGCGGGGACATGCAGATGTGAAATGAACATGACACTGTCCCTGCTACAACGAGGACGACAGTCCTTCTGTCTCCCAGGGATGCTGTGACGATTACATGTGTGAACCCAAATTCAGCACTTCGAGCATGGCGATTAGCATAGTAAGCCTGACACACGTCACATCTTACCTTAGCTTCCTCTCTTCATCAGCATGACCGTGAGGTTGTCTCGAGGTCCTTTCCCAATGCTCACTGCTTTCAGGGAATCCAGGGGAGGTAGGAATCACTCTTCTTGGAACCACAATCTCAAGGTTGCTGTCAGATCTTCAACTGGGGCTGTGGCTAAAATTTGCTCAGGTTGGTATCTTTTGATAATTTGTGCCTCTTGCCATTGACTTGGGCTGCTCAGTTGGCTTTAGTTAATTTAGATCAATTTCTTTCTGATTTCATGTGTATGGAGAGCGGGGTGAGGAACTTGATTAGCTTTTGCAGAAAAGCAGTCACCAATTTAAACCTTCCCCATCCCTTTCCTTGGTAAGCGTCATTCCCCATTTTCACTGGGTTCTCTGCTCTCCAATTAGCTTGCTGAAGAGGCTACTCACACTACTTATTCACATATCATTGATTCCTAAAGTACTTAACATGTGTCTGTCCTGTAGGAGGAATGACTGGGGATTATACCCATGAACAAAAGTTACAAACACCTCTGTCCTCAAAGTGGGTGCCTGTGTCAGGAGTGAGGTGCAGATCTCACTGATCATTAATAAACATGGACCTAAGTATAATAATAATGTATCAGATAACTATGAGCACCATAAAAAAATAAGCTCTGTGGGCAAGAATGGGCTGGATGTTTGTGTGCCCCTAAACATTCATATGTTGAAATCTTACTCCTGATTTGATGCTCTTAGGAAGTGGAGCCTTTGGGAGGTAATAAGGTTCTCAGGATGGGACTGTCGTGAATTGGATTAGTGTCCGTAATAGAAAGGAGCCAGAGATCTAGTTTACCCTTTCTTTGCTGTGTGATACAGAGAGGAAGAAGTGAGCAGTCTGCAACCTGGAAGAGGACACACCACCAATACCTCGCTTGCAGCCAATACCTCCCCAGGCCTGCTGAGCTGCAGCCTAGGAAGAGACTGGCAGCCAGGAGGCTGCTGGGCAGGAGTGCTGGTCTACAACCGCTGGGAGGCCTTCCCTCGGCTCCTCTCCCCTTCCCCAAGGCCCCATGCTTCTCCCTTGGCCTTCTGGGGTTCTCTCCCTGGATCTGGATCCCCACCAACCTTGGACTTTTGGAGGTTTCAATCTCTGTGTGTTCAGTAGCATTTCTCCCGTTTCACTTATTTTCTTTCTTTTTTTTTTAATTTTTTATTTTTACTTTATTTTACTTTACAATACTGTATTGGTTTTGCCATACATTGACATGAATCCACCACGGGTGTGCATGTGATCCCAAATATGATCCTCCCTCCCACCTCCCTCCCCACAACATCCCTCTGGGTCATCCCCGTGCACCAGCCCCAAGCATGCTGTATCCTGCATCGCCTTTACCACTAGCAGACCTTTTATCCATGTCAACCACCACACTGACCCCTGACCCACAACTCCCTAGCCAACACAGCAGCTGCCAGAGATAGATCCCTGAGCATACCCCTTGTACCCTCTTGCCGCCTTCCCTCTACTATTTCCACTTGCCAAATCCTTGGATGACTTCCCTGGTGACTCAGATGATAAAGAATCCATATGCAATGTGGGAGACCTGGGTTTGATCCCTGGGTTGGGAAGATTCCCTGGACGAGGGCATGGCAACCCACTCCAGTATTCTCGCTTGGAGAGTGCCCATGGACAGAGGAGCCTGGTGGGCCACAGTCCATGGGGTCTCAAAGAGTCACACACAACTGAGCGACTAAGCACAATCCTTGGGAAGTTCCCCTTACACCTCTTCACCTCCCTGGTTGGAGGCCTGTAGCAGTGCCCCTTGTGCTCACCTTCTTGCAGTGGCTAAAAATGAATGATATCCCCAATGCGGGGGGTTGGAAAACTGGGCCATAAAGTACAGAGAGTTCCAATATGTCCCTTCTTCCCTTGTGTACAGTTTCCTCTCTATATATTTAAAAAAACACTTATTTATTTATTTGGCTGCATTGGGTCTTAGTTGTGGCATGCAGCCTCTTTCATTGTAGTGCACAGGCTTCTCTCTAGTTTTGGCCTGCGTGTTTAGTTCGCCAACCAGGGATCAAACTCATGTCCCCAACACTGGAAGGCAGACTCTTAACCACTGCACTGCCAGGGAAGTCCCCCAGTTTCCTCTATTTTTAATGTTTCATATTAGTGTGACGCATGTGTTACAATTGATGAGCCAATACTGATATGCTATTATTCACTAGAATCCATAGTTTATGTTAGCGTTTGCTGTGTGGTACAGTACCCTGGGGGAGCTGTAGTCTTATAAGAGGTTGTGTAACAGACACTTCTTGTGCCTGGGTAGCATTCTTCTTCTTCCACGTTGAACTGCAGCTCTTCTTCATGAGACATCTGAGGGACCATTCCCCTTCTGATGAAGGTACATGAAAGCCTGGATGTGCAAGGGTGTTAAGCATCTCACAGAAGGCATCTTTGACCAACAGAGGGTGGAAACTAGTGAATAGCAGCCTGAAACCATTGACCACAAGGGCTGAGACGGACCTAATGTTCTTGTTGGCTGCATACTAGGCCCAGAGAGGCTAAGACATTTCTCAGGGGCATGCAACTCTTCACTGGATGTTCTGGAGATGAGAGTCTACTCTAGGGACTCCCAGAAGGGTACTCTTTTAGAGAAGGGGATAAGGAAAGAGAGAGGTCTGTCATTGGGCTCCACCTGAGAACAGAGATCAAGGACAATTATCCTGCTGTCCAATCCTCTAGCCTCGGTTTACATCACTGTTATTTTTTCCCTTGTTATTATTACTAAGCAATATATTCAGACTTTTATAAAAGAAAAATAAATACCTGCTTTTAAAAAAGCAGTTTCCAGTGACTCATTTAGGAGGAAATCTTAGGAACCAGGATACTGGAAGACTGAATATTTTGAACTGTTTGTTTTTCTGTCCTGGACTTAGATTCTGCGAAGGTTTCTGTATTGATAGCTCAGGAGGTTGAAATATCATTTCCACCCCCTTTCCATGCCCCAGGGAAGGTCTTGGAGCTTCGTGCTCCCATCATCCCAGGATGCCACGGTGCGACTTGATCCAGACTGACCACCAAGCCATTCAGTTTCCATATTTATTTATTTTCTGGACTTCTTATGGGTGATTTTTTTGGGGGGACCATGAAATTGAGAGATGAAGACAAGCAGATGCTGCCAGAAGCCACATGGCCAGGGCTCTGTGTGAGTCCTCTGCTTTGCCAGTGCCCTTAATTCCTGAAGGCTGCTCTCCTGTTCTCGTTCTTACCCTCCGAGAAACACCAGCAGAATGCTCAGCATGCCTAATTGATTTGTGAGGTCTAAGACTCATGGGTTTTAAGGATTAGGTGGAACAACTGTCTTGTTGCTCCAGAAGTATATGTTAATCTTTTTGCTCTGGTTTATCATGCCCTTCTTCTGAAACATAAATACAAGACAGCCTTAACAGTATGACTTTCAGAAATCATTTTTTAATGTTTATAGTGCAATAGCAACTAACGTTTATATGGGGCTTACAGTGGGCCAGGCCTTTCTTTTAAATATTTAATATAGAATATGTCATTCAACTCACTCTAGCTCTATGAGGCAGTATCTATTTATCCATGCCTATCCTTATCATTTTCATCATCATTATTTAAAATCAAATAAAAGACTGGGATTTGAACCCCATCAGTCTGACTCCAGCATCCATACTCTAAATTTCTACATAAAATGAAAAACTTAGAAAGGAAAGGAATCCCCATAGCCAACCTTCTCATTTACTCATGTGGAAATTTATGTATGTCCTTCAGAGAGGGGAACTGACTCTCCTAAAACCACATAGCAAGTTAGTGGCTACTGAATTCAAATCCGAAGTCTCTTTTCTTTCTTACACAGTGAATCTCTGTCCCTGAGGTTTAGGGAGAGAGCCTAACGCGTTGGACATCAGGGACTGAAGCAGATACTGAATGACTTCTTATTCGAGGTAGACTTCTTAATCTGCTTAGAAAGGCAAGAAGGAGGTGTTGGAGCAAGTTGGGAGGGTTGGCGGGGTGGTGGGAAGGAGGATGCTGAATTTAGAAATTGTGCTGCATTAGCCTCTGGCCAAACTCCAATGATTTTTATTCGTATTATTATTTTTATGTGAAAAGGAACCTGCAACAGTTTAGACTCAGCTATTTGCCTTCAGGCACTGGTTTGTCTCATTGGGATCCAGGGCCAGTTCAGCACAGTGAGTGTTCATGGGTGGCATGTATATGTGTGTGTGTATGTGTACGTGTGCTCAGGTGTTTGCATGGCCCGTCTCTGTGTGTGTCCACGGTGTTGGCATAAAAGGCCATCCATCCTAGGGCTTCTGGCTACTTCTTACCTCCAGCCCACCTCCCTAATGTGTCAGGAATTATAAATTAATCACCTGGCTGGTTTGCACTGAACTTGCTAGTGTTTATGAAAGGGAATTCATTGGATATGCCTGTTAATGGAACACGTGTAATAATACTAAAGCCTGTGATTAAAAAGAAATTTAAGGCCCATGAGTTTTTAATAGAAAAACATATCATTTGAGTGTTTATTTGCTGGTGTAAAATGGCTGAGATTTTTTTAAGGGGAGGGGTGCCTTTTTTTAAATTTTAGAAAGATCACGGTGTTCATACTGAAAGTTAGCAATCCTTTCGCAGAAGCCCTTTTAGACTGTGTATAGCAGAGTTCTCTTTTGATAAAGCAGAAGCTGTTAATTGTTTCATTCTTTGATGGAAGTAGATTTCAGAGTAATTCTACTCATGGGTTTTATTCTCTCATTCATTCATCAGAAATGTAATGCATACCTATCATGTGTCAAACACAGGGCTACACTGAGATTCGGAGAGGAAAACACTTGACTTCACGTTTAGATGAGCCACAGTTTGATGGAGGAAAGACATAGGAAGAAATAATCTCACTACTTGTCCTGATAGAGGTGTGAAAAGGGCAATAAGGCTAGACTAGGAGTTAGAGGCTGCCAGAGGAGATGGGATTTAAGCTGAGATGCATCCAGTTAATTAAGATAGGGAAGGCCACTCCATGGATAATATTACAAACTCATGGAGCCTTGGAAGCAAGTTGTGTTGGGGAGAACTATAAATTGTTTTAGAGTATAAGTGTCAGTTATCTAAAAAATAACTACTGCCTGAATTCTCTCATTTATCCATTTACTAATTCAGTTGCAAAGATGCTAGTCTTGTTCACATGCATGCAGACATATACACTTGTATAAGTAAATATGTATCCACACATATGCGGAATATTAATATTCTTTGGTGAAGTGCGCTACTTTGATTTTCTTAAATTTTAGGGAGATTTAATCATCCACATTATTTTATAGCAAAGTGTAGAAACTTCAGCGTGTAAAATGAAGCTAGTTGATTTTGGCTTTTCAGAAGTTTGCCTGTGGGTTTTTTAGAAATCTTTTTATTTTCCAGGGAAAGTTTGCATAATTTCTCCACAAATCCTATTTGTCTTTCAGAATGGCAAAGAGAACAAACTGCTTCAGGTTTCACAGAACTGGAAGACGGCAAAATTTCTACACATTTTTGGGACATCTGAGTGTAGGTTTAGGAGTTTAGAGTGTCTTGAAGAGAAAGATTGTTTTAGTTTCACTTTTTATTTTTAGACTGGCTGGTAGATTTTAGGGAAGTCAAAATTAGACCTTGTGTATTTGTGTCTTCTAAACCTCAAACAAATATGCATTCATTAATTGTTCATTCAACAAATATTGACCAAGCACTCAGAATGAAATTTCAAAAAAACGATGCAAGATGAAATCAACTCAACTTCTACTCTCGAGAAATACACAGTCTACGAGGTGAGGGGCAAAAAATGGGGTTGGGAGAAATGGTGGATTCTATCATGGGAAAAATGTTGAAAAACAAGAGGCGTCAGTGGAACCTTCGAGAACTAGTATGCCAGAAGCATATTGGTGTATTTCAAGCAGAGGAATAGCCATGGACCACGACAGGGAGGTGAAACTGAGCCAACACCTGATTTTTGAATGATGGGTAACATGGCAGAAGGAGACTCAAAGTTTACGCTTTGAGGCCACTCAATTCTACAGCTTCTCAGATACAGAAATGACAGGTAAAACATAATTAAAGGGGAAAAGATCCCTCCACAATAGTTCGAAAATAGGATACACATCTCTGTGAGTCAGAAAATGAAAAGACATACGGGATTGACCTTTGTGGTGGAAACCGCATAGACTCTAGATTCCTAAGGAGGTGAGGGGTCATGAAATTTGGACTCTATGGTTTAATTAGGACTAAACTGCCCTAATAGTGCTAGGATCACTGTTTCTAAGAAGTCCTGTAATGTGTATCTCCCCACTGGTGTGAAAAGTTGCTACTTTTTAGTTTACGTGAAGTTGTGTACCTTTCAATTACAGGACAGGAGAATCTCTTGGTTCAGTGTTTACATCTATGAGCACCTCTGAGGGTGAGAACTCCTTGATCTTAATAAAAGACCCAGTTCTGGCCAAGAGTTACAGGGGCCAGGTAAAGGCAGGAAGGGACAGACATGGAAGAGTACATAAAGACAAGCATATTCACCTCCACCTTAGAGAGAGAGAGAGAGAGAGAGAGAGAGATACTTCCATTCAAAATGTGTCCACAAACCAAAAGTATAAACCATATGAAAACATTAAAAGTGGTCAGTAAAATTCATGATTTGATGAGTCATGGCACATAAAGTAGAATTAATAAAACAGTCTGAAAAAGACCTACAAAAAATACGTGAGAGATGATCAGGAATACGTAAAGGAATATATATATAAAAAACAAAACTATTACTGGACCATGATCATGTGTATGTTTAAACATTTCAAAAAATAAGCTGAAAATTAAGAACACAATCATAGAAATGAAACACTAAGTAGGAGGAATAAACGCCAGACTGGACAAGGCTGAAAAACAATGAAAAAATCGGAAGAACAGTATTATTAGTACTAAGTACGTTTCTAAATACAGAAGAAGATATAAAGAAATAAAATTATGCAAATGGTAGAGAAGAGATGTTTGAAGATCTAACGGCTGTGAATTTCTAAGAGATGA
Source organism: Capricornis sumatraensis (assembly GCF_032405125.1). NCBI lineage: Eukaryota > Metazoa > Chordata > Mammalia > Artiodactyla > Bovidae > Capricornis > Capricornis sumatraensis. Next base: position 110,664,256 of record NC_091075.1, on the reverse strand, counting down.
GGAAAAGATGGGAGAACTGAGCAGTTCAGTTTAGTTCAGTCCCTCAGTCGTGTCCGACTCTTTGTGATCCCACGAATCACAGCATGCCAGGCCTCCCTGTCCATCACCAACTCCGTAAGTCCACCCAAACCGATGTCCATCAAGTCGGTGATGCCACCCAACCATCTCATCCTCTGTCGTCCCCTTCTCCTCCTGCTCTCAATCTTTCCCAGCATCACAGTCTTTTCCAATGAGTCAGCTCTTCGCATCAGGTGGCCAAAGTACTGGAGTTTCAGCTTCAACATCAGTCCTTCCAATGAACACCCAGGAATGATCTCCTTTAGGATGGACTAGTTGGATCTCCTTGCAGTCCAAGGGACTCTCAAGAGTCTTCTCCAATGCCACAGTTCAAAAGCATCAATTATTCAGTGCTCAGCTTTCTTTATAGTCCAACTCTCACATCCATACATAACCACAGGAAAAACCATAGCCTTGACTAGATGGACCTTTGTTGGCAAAGTAATGTCTCTGTTTTTGAATATTTTGTCTAGGTTGGTCGTAACTTTCCTTCCAAGGAGTAAGCATCTTTTAATTTCATGGCTGCAATCACCATCTGCAGTAATTTTGGAGCCCAGAAAAATAAAGTCAGCCACTGTTTCCCCATCTATTTGCCATGAAGTGATGGGACCAGACGCCATAATCTTAGTTTTCTGAATGCTGAGCTTTATGCCAATTTTTTCACTCTCATTTCACTTTCATTAAGAGGGTCTTTAGTTCTTCACTTTCTGCCATAAGGGTGGTGTCATCTGCATATTTGAGGTTATTGATATTTCTCCCAGCAATCTTGATTCCAGCTTGTGCTTCCTCCAGCCCAACGTTTCACATGATGTACTCTGCATATAAGTTAAATAAGCAAGGTAACAATATACAGCCTTGACGTACTCCTTTTCCTATTTGGAACCAGTCTGTTGTTCCATGTCCAGTTCTAACTGTTGCTTCCTGACCTGCATATAGGTTTCTCAAGAGGCAGGTCAGGTGGTCTGGTAGTCCCATCTCTTTCAGAATTTTCCACAGTTTATTGTGATCCACACAGTCAAAGGCTTTGGCATAGTCAATAAAGCAGAAATAGATGTTTTTCTGGAACTCTCTTGCTTTTTCCATGATCCAGTGGATGTTGGCAATTTGATCTCTGGTTCCTCTGCCTTTTCTAAAACCAGCTTGAACATTAGGAAGTTCACGGTTCACGTATTGCTGAAGCCTGGCTTGGAGAATTTGGACCATTACTTCACAGCGTGTGAGATGAGTGCAATTGTGCAGTAGTTTGAGCATTCTTTGGCATTGTCTTTCTTTGGGATTGGAAAGAAAACTGACCTTTTCCAGTCCTGTGGCCACTGCTGAGTTTTCCAAATTTGCTGGCATATTGAGTGCAGCACTTTCACAGCATCATCTTTCAGGATTTGAAATAGCTCAACTGGAATCCCATCACCTCCATTTGCTTTGTTCTTGGTGATACTTCCTAAGGCCCACTTGACTTCAGATTCCAGGATGTCTGGCTCTTGGTGAGTGATCACACCATCATGATTATCTGGGTCGTGAAGATCTTTTTTAATGCAGTTCTTCTGTGTATTCTTGCCATCTCTTAATATCTTCTGCTTCCGTTAGGTCCATACCATTTCTGTCCTTTATTGAGCCCATCTTTGCCTGAAATGTTCCCTTGGTATCTCTAATTTTCTTGAAGAGATCTCTAGTCTTTCCCATTCTGTTGTTTTCCTCTATTTCTTTGCATTGATCACTGAGGAAGGCTTTCTTATCTCTCCTTGCTATTCTTTGGAACTCTGTATTCAAATGGGTATATCTTTCCTTTTCTCCTTTGCTTTTCACTTCTCTTCTTTTCACAGCTATTTGTAAGGCCTCCCCAGACAGCCATTTTGCTTTTTTGCATTTCTTTTTCTTGGGAATGGTCTTGATCCCTGTCTCCTGTACAATGTCACGAACCTCCATCCATAGTTCATCAGGCACTCTGTCTATCAGATGTAGTCCCTTAAATCTATTTCTCACTTCCACTGTATAGTCATAAGGGATTTGATTTAGGTCATACCTGAATGGTCTAGTGGTTTTCTCCACTTTCTTCAATTGAAGTCTGAATTTGGCAATAAGGAGTTCATGATCTGAGCCACAGTCAGCTCCCTGTCTTGTTTGTGCTGACTGTATAGAACTTCAACTTTGGCTGCCAAGAATATACTCAATCTGATTTCGGTGTTGACCATCTGGTGATGTCCATGTGTAGAGTCTTCTCTTGTGTTGTTGGAAGAGGGTGTTTGCTGTGACCAGTGCATTCCCTTGCTGCTGCTGCTAAGTCACTTCAGTCATGTCCGACTCTGTGCGACCCCATAGATGGCAGCCCACCAGGCTCCCCCAATCCCTGGGATTCTCCAGGCAAGAATACTGGAGTGGGTTGCCATTTCCTTCTCCAGTGCATAAAAGTGAAAAGTGAAAGTGAAGTCGCTCAGTCGTGTCTGACTCTTAGCGACCCCATGGACTGCAGCCCACCAGGCTCCTCCATCCATGGGATTTTCCAGGCAAGAATACTGGAGTGGGTTGCCATTGCCTTCTCCAGTGCATTCCCTTAGCAGAACTCTATTAACCTTTGCCCTGCTTCATTCCATATTCCAAGGCCAAATTTGCCTGTTACTCCAGGTTTTTCTTGACCTCCTACTTTTGCATTCCAGTTCCCTATAATGAAAAGGACATCTTTTTTGCGTGTTAGTTCTAGAGGGTCTTGTAGGTCTTCATAGAACTGTTCAACTTCAGCTTCTTCAGCGTTACTGGTCCCAGCATAGACTTAGATTACCGTGATATTGAATGGTTTGTCTTGGAAATGAAAAGAGATCTTTCTGTGGTTTTTGAGATTGCATCCAAGTAGTGCATTTCAGACCTTTTGTTGACTATGATGGCTACTCCATTTCTTGTAAGGGTTTCCTGCCCACACTAGTAGATATAATGGTCATCTGAGTTAAATTCACCCATTCCAGTCCGTTTTAGTTCGCTGATTCCTAGAATGTCGACGTTCACTCTTGTCATCTCCTGTTTGACCACTTCCAATTTGCCTTGATTCATGGACCTGACATTCCAGGTTCCTATGCAATATTGCTCTTTACAGCATTGATCTCTGCTTCCATCACCAGTCCCATTCACAACTGGGTGTTGTTTTTCCTTTGGCTCCATCCCTTCATTCTTTCTGGAGTTATTTCTCCACTGATCTTCAGTAGCATATTGGGCACCTACCGACCTGGGGAGTTCATCTTTCAGTGTCTTATTTTTTTGCCTTTTCATACTATTCATGGGGTTCTCAAGGCAAGAATACTGAAGTGGTTTGCCATTACCTTCTCCAGTGAACCATATTCTGTCAGACCTCTCCACCATGACCTGGCCGTCTTGGGTACCCCACACGGCTTGGGTTAATTTCATTGAGTTAGACAAGGCTGTGGTCCATGTGTAATGATGCACGAGTGTGGCTGAGAGGAGCTACCCTGAGCCTGAGGGCAGGGGCAGTGGATAAGAGGACCTACCCCATGTCTGAGGGCAGGGGCGGTGGCCGAGAGGAGCTACCCTGCATCCTAGGTAAGGAGCAGCTACTGCACTTTGCTGGAGCAGCTGAGAAGAGAAACCTCATGTCCAAGGTAAGAGAAACCCAAGTAAGACACTGAGAGAGAGGATCAGAGGGCAGACAGATGGAACTGAGCAGCATAAATAAAAATAAATCTAAATGGAAAAGAATCTATGAAAATATTGAATCACTATGTTATATACCTGAACTACCATAGTATGGCAAACCAACCATTCATTAATAAAAATATGAAGTGACCAATCTTAAATCTAACAGAGAACAGGTAAATTAACAACAAATAAATTGGCAGTGATTTCTCCTCATCAGAATACAGGCTAGAGGCAATGGAACAATATCTTTAGGTGAAGGAGAGAAAATAACTGTCATTTTATAATTTTAGACTCAAGTAAGCTGTCATTTGTGGCTTCCTAGGTGAAGCTAGTGATAAAGAACCCATCTGTCTATGCAGATGTAAGAGGTGCTAGTTCCATCCCTGTGTAGGGAAGATCCCCTGGAAAAGGGCATGGGAACCCACTACAGTATTCTTACCTGGACAATCCCATGGACAGAAGAAGCCATTCCAGTATTCTTACCTAGAGAATCCCAAGGACAGAGGAGGCTAGTGGACTACACAGTTCATAGGGTCACACAGAGTCGGACACAACTGAAGCGACTTAGCGTGCATCCACACAAACTGTCATTTAAGAGGGAGGCTTAAAAAACATTTCAGATAAAGATTAAGAGAGTTTACCTTCCCCAGATTTTACTATCCACAGTTCTCACTAGAAGAACCAATAAAGGATGTCAACAACCTCAGGTAGGTAGATGATACCACTTTAATGGTAAAAAGTGAAAAGGAACTGAAGAGCCTCTTGTGTGTTGTTTGCTCAGTTGTGTCCAACTCTCTGTGACCCCAATGGACTGTAGTCTGCCAGGTTCCTCTGTCCATGAAATTCTCCAGCCAAGAATACTGGAGCAGGTTGCCATTCCTTCTCCAGGGGATCTTCCCAACCCAGGGATTGAACCTGGGTCTCCTGCATTGCAGCCAGGTGCTTTACAATCTGAGCTACAAGGGAAACCCCAAAGAGCCTCTTGATCAAGGTCAAAGAGGAGAGTGAAAAAGCTGGCTAAAAACTCAACATTCACATTACTAAGAATATGGCATCTGGTTCCATCACTTCATAGCAAATAGATGAGGAAATAAAGGGAAACAGTGACAGATTTTATCTCTGAGCTCCAAAATCATTGCAGATGGGGCTGCAGCCATCAAATTAAGAGACACTTGTTCCTTGGAAGAAAAGCTTTGACAAACCTAGATAGCATAATAAAAGGCAGAGACATTGGTTTGCTGACAAAAGTCCCTATTGATATATGAGGTGGACCATAAAGAAGGCTGAGCACCAAAGAATTAATGCTTTTGAACTGTGGTGCTGGAGAAGACTCTTGAGAGTCCCCTGGACAGCAAGGAGATCAAACCGGGAAATCAACCCTGAATATTCATTGGAAGGATTGATGCTGAAGCTCCAATATTTCAGCCACTTGATGTGAAGAGCTGACTCATTGGAAAAGACTCGAGTGCTGAAAAAGATTGAGGGCAAGAAGAGAAGGGAGTGACAGAGGATGAGATGATTGGAATGGCATCATCGACTCAATGGACATGAGTTTGAGAAAACTCTGGGAGATGGTGAAGGACAGGGAACCCTGGCACACTGTAGTCCATGGGGTCACCAAGAGTTGGTCATGATTTAATGAAAGAAAAGTAAATCCATAAGGATGAATAGATGCAAATCAAAACAGGGAGCAAAGAAATCAATATCTTAGTGTATTTAATGAATGTGGAAACAACTTAAAAAAAACCCCAGATGTCTAGATAATACAGAAAAGAAGATATTAGACTTTAAAAGGTGATTTAAAACATGATAAGGTTCTTGACTTGTTTATAGGAGGATAAAAGTAGTGAATAATCTTAGACTTGATAGAAAATTTTAGAAGTTTAATGTTAAATGCGAGGGCTTCCTTGGTAGCTCAGATGGTAAAGAATTTACCTGTGATGCAGGAGCCCTGGGTTCTATCCCTGGGTTGGGAAGATCCCCTGAAGAAGGGAATGGCTACCCACTCCAGTGTTCTTATATGAAGAATTTCATGGGTGGAGGAGCCTGACAGGCTACAGCCCATGAGGTCTCAAAGTGTCAGACATGACTGAATGACACTTCCAATGTTAAGTACTAAAATAGAAACACAAGTTATATATTACAAACCAACAGTGAAAAAATAAAGGTAGGTAGACATTACAGAGAATGCAAAAAAAAAAAATAGAGCAAAAGATATAAGGAAATAGAATTACGTGGTGTTTAATTTTATGCATCAGTTTTTCTGGGCTAAGGGATGCCCAGCTTGCTGATAAGGCATCATTTCTCAGTGTCTGTGAGGATGTTTCCTGAAGCAAATTAGCCTTTGAGTTTGTAAACTGCATGTGGGCGGGCATCATCCAATCCACTGAGAGTCTGAATACAACGAAACAGTGAAGGAAGTGCAAACACAGTCTTCCTTCTTGTACTGAGACGTCCATCATCTCCTGTTCTCAGGTAATCATGCTCCTGTCTCTTGGGTGCCCGGACTCAGATCAAGACTTTCACCATCCGTCCCCCAATTCTCAGGCCTCAGACTGGGTCTGAATTACACCACCGCCCTTCCTGGGTCTCCAGCTGATGTCAGATCGTGGGGCTTCTTGGTTTCCATTATCATGTGAGCTGATCTCTATAAGAATAAATCTCTTCATATACCTATTTTATGACCAACCTAGATAGCATATTCAAAAGCAGAGACATTACTTTGCCAACAAAAGTCTGTCTAGTCAAGGCTATGTTTTTTCCTGTAGTCATGTATGGATGTGAGAGTTGGACTGTGAAGAAGGCTGAGTGCCAAAGAATTGATGCTTTTGAACTGTGGTGTTGGAGAAGACTCTTGAGAGTCCCTTGGACTGCAAGGAGATCCAACCAGTCCATTCTGAAGGAGATCAGCCCTGGGATTTCTTTGGAAGGAATGATGCTAAAGCTGAAGCTCCAGTACTTTGGCCACCTCATGCGAAGATTTGACTCATTGGAAAAGACTCTGATGCTGGGAGGGATTGGGGGCAGGAGGAGAAGGGGACGACAGAGGATGAGACGGCTGGATGGCATCACTGACTCGATGGACGTGAGTGTGAGTGAACTCCGGGAGTTGGTGATGGACAGGGAGGCCTGGCGTGCTGCGATTCATGGGGTCGCAAAGAGTCAGACACGACTGAGTGACTGAACTGAACTGAACTGATACCTATTTTATTCATTCAGTTTTTCCAAAAGAAAACAAAAAATATAGGCGACACTGTCTTGAATAGCACAGAAAAATCCTGAAAGTTGAATTTTAAATTTAAAAGTCCACTTGTATTATGGAATGAAATATGTATTACAGTAATATTTTAAATTTTACAAACTATGTGACACAAGGCTACCTTAAAACAAATATATTTATTTCCTATATGTGTAAAATTTGTAAAACTTGGACAGGTGGAACCAAGATCAACATCAGGATGGTGATTGTATCTGGAAAAAGATAGGGTATAATACGATTAAAAAAAAGGAGTACAAACATGGGTTTCAATTCTGTCTGTAATAGTTTCTTTCTTTACGATAGCAAATGAGGCATAGTTTAAGCTGTGTTCAATCTGGGTTATGTGTACAAAGGTATTGTGATTTTCCATATTTTCTGTTGGCTTCAATGCTTTACACACAGATTTGGATGGGACGACCACGTGGGAAGTGTCTTCTTGTTTCACTCTTCCCTGACAGTGATTCTAAGCCACGGGGGATTTCTGTACAATTCTTCATCTCTGTCACTCTCTCTCATCTATTTGTCTAGGTGGCAGTTCCCTAAAAGAAATATCAGAATTGGTCTTTTCATGATTGAATCAACTAACTTCTTAAAGGGGCCACGTTCCATAGGAACGTGTCCTGGTCCTCAATGTCCACTGTTCTTATGGTCAGTAAACTCCTTAAAGGCTGAGATTTCACCAGGGCTGTTCAACACCATTTCCAGCACCAGTGCCTTGGTATGAAGATTGGGTTAATCAATGCACAAAGGAAGGGCAGCTAGGTTTACTCAACAAGCACCTCTCCCCTCACCCCCGTGCCTGACTCTTCCATGACAGGGTCTTTGCATTAATCGTCCCTCTGTCCCCTTCAGGAATGACCTTCCTTCTAGTTGGCTGTGAAAATCCCTATTGTAGTCTCCCCATTTCCTGTAGATAGAAGTTGCATTAGGTCAGAGATGCTGTCTGTGTTTTTCAGTGCTGAATGCCCATCACCTGTCACATTTGTAGAATAAATGTGTCCCTATTTATGAGCCTGGATGTCACCTCTCCTTGAAACCTTTCTTGACATAGATCCAATGCCCCTTACAGTCTCTATTCTAGACAGAGTTAATCGTATCTTTTCTCCCTCATAAGGACCCAGGCTTACCCTAGAAACACCTAGTCAGTTTTATTTACCTTAATATACATCTATACAGGCAATAATAGAATGGTTATTACATAGCAATTTAGTGAGTTTTACAGTTTTATCAGTAACACAAGGAGTTACAAATGAATGGTAGAAATACTGTATTAAAGATCTAAAAATACAAACTTCATACAAATAAATGTTCAGATTAACTGATAGAATTTTATACAGCTAAATAAGGTAAAAATTGTTTTTACTTAATGAAACTACAGGTGGCTCAGACAGTAAAGAATCTGCCTGCAATGCGGTAGACCTGGGTTCAATCCCTGGTTTGGGAGGATTCCCTGGAGAAGGAAATGGCAACCCACTCCATTATTCTTGCCTGGAAAACCCCACGGACAGAGGAGCCTGGCGAGCTATATAGTCCATGGGGTCGCAAAGAGTTGGACACGACTGGGTGGTTAACATGCACAGTGACACTACATCTAGTTCATATATTGCAATGGCTGCAATTAGCATATTGTAATATAATAGCATATTGTACTATAAGTAATATGTAGTCATCACATATTAATTTCTCAAGGACCAGGCTTATATCTTTTTATCTCTAAGTTCCTAGTTACTTGTCTAGGTGCATGTGGAAAACAGCAGCCTTTCAATGGGGACTTGTGGAATTGACTTATATCTGTTCGCAAGTCGTGTTCTGTGCATTTTCTGAAATGCTCAAAATCCTCCTGATGGTGCTTCCCTTCTCTGGAGGATTTTTAAGTGATCCCAGCACACAGTTAAATCTTCTGCCACTTCTGAGGGGGCCTTGGATAGTCACTTAAGATGGATGCCTAGGAAAGGTTAAGATAATGTAGCAAGTGGAGAGAGGGGTTGGTAGTTGACTTCATTGTTTCCACCCAGGTCTGTGAGCAATGAGTTGCCTGGGGATCAGCACAAGGCCTCCTGCTGAGAGGACTCTTTTGCTCTCTCAGTCCCCTACTGCTGCCATCTGTTGATAATTACTGTCCGGTCTCCGCTGAGAACGTGTGATATTTAATATTTCCTCACCACTTGAACAAACATGTGGCAATAACAGAAAGGTACTTGGCCACAGGAGTAGAAAGATGTATTTGCATGAAAGAGTCAGTGTACACCTTGGGCCGGGCAAACAACTGCCTTCTCTTTGCAAAGTTAAGAGAAGCCCCCATGTTTTGGAGCCTGGAGAATAGGTACATTGACTTAGGTTGTGTTTTTGGAAGAAAACTCTTAAAAATCCAAACTATCGAGAAGATTGGAAAACAAAACATAACAACTTCTTTTAACAATTGATGTGATTTTTCTCCTAATGAGCCTTCGTGAAGTTTTCCCAGGTAGCTTTTCAGTGTTTTTTTGGGAGAAAGTTGGATGCTCTTGCCAAGTGCTAAGAAAGAAGAAAAGTATTTTGTGTATTTGAAAAAGAGGTCTTCCATTGGAAAGGCTTTTTTTTTTTTTTTTTTTTAACCAGTCCTTTTAGGGGTGGGGAGAGAGGTTTCCAGTTTCATTTGCAGGTGGGGAAGTTCAACTTCCTGCTTCAAGAATAACAAGAAGATTCAACAGGCACAAGCGTTCTGCCCTGCTTGGCACATACAATAAACTCTGGATTACCGACGTGATCGGAAATAGATTGGCTTGGTTAATTGAGCGTTTGGATCTGAAGCAGAGAAAGGTGGTGTCACCACTGGCGTGTAGAAACACGTGGTTCATTGGCCATCCCTAGTGAAGTGGCAGCTGGGGTTGAGAGTGAGTGAAGCGGGAGTGGACAATGATTCTAGTACTACAGGAGAAAGTAAATCATTCCTGGTGTCTTTCCTTGTCATTATTCATTTCCATTTGGGCACAGTCAAATATTTGTCATGAATGCTCTTTTATCCCCAGCATCTATTATGAAAATTTGTGGACATATTGAAGAGCTCAAAGAATTGTACAGCGATTACCACAATATGTGTGGTAGATAAATTCTATCATGAACAGTTTGCTCTGCGTGCTTTATCATGTCTCTGTTCATACACTTCCTACTTTCTTGATATCAATCGATCCATTTTATTATTTTTGAGCGTCTTAAAATACGTTGCAGGCAGCCATGAATGCTCTTATGGTCCACTGTCATCCAAGATTGACATGTCAGTTATTTTAGATACCTTTTTCTTTACGCCCAGTGTGCACCCTGGTGATCATCACAGGCATTGTCCTGGGCACTGGATAGTCTGTATAGACATGGAATTTACTTGCCACAGGGAGGCAGAAGTTAAAAGGAGTGAAGACAAAGAAATACAAAATTACACATTGTGATCACAGTCATAAAATGGAAAGCAAGTAAAATAAAATGCCATCTCCAAGACAGTTTCCTGCCCTTAAACACATCACCTTGCCACCAAAATGGCTTCTTGAAACTCCACGTTATGATGTGCTGGGTGCAGGGATCGTTGCTGTGAATATTAAAATAAACACATCATGGTCTCTAGCCTTGGAAGGTTTACGATGAGATTGAGGAAACAGATAATTTCAATACAATGCTTAAAATGTTATGGGTGCTGAGAGCAGAGGCAACCTAGTACAGCCTTGGGTACCAGTTTAAGAGGGTCTTTGTTTTGTTTCAGCTGCTAAGTAGCGTCCAAAGTTTTTGAAACCCTATGGACTATAGCCCTGCAGGCTCCTTTGTGCATGGGATTTCTCAGTCAAAAATACTGGAGTGGGTTGCCATTTCCCTCTCCAGGGCATCTTCCCAACCCAAGGATTGAAACTGTGTCTCTTGCCTTGGCAGGCAGATTCTCTAGCATTTAACCACCTGGGCTTCCCTGATAGCTCAACTGGTAAAGAATCTGCCTGCAATGCAGGAGACCCTGGTTCAACTCCTGGGTCGGGAAGATCTACTGCAAAAGGGATAGGCTACCCGCTCCAGTATTCTTGGGCTTCTCTGATGGCTCAGCTGGTAAAGAATCTGCCTGCAATGAAGGAGACCTGGGTTTGATCCCTGGGTTGGAAAGATCCCCTGGAGGAGGGAAAGGATACCCACTCCAGTATTCCAGCCTGGAGAATTCCACAGACCGTATAGTCCATGGGGTTGCAAAAAGTCAGACACAACTGAGTGCCTTTCACTTTCAAGCCACCTGGTAAGTCCAGGGGAAAAATGGATGCTTTGAATCCCAAAGACATATTCAGGTGAAGAAGGATGGGGCAGTTCCAGCAAAGAAAACAAAATATTTAAGTAAAGAATCCAGTGCATAGAGAAACGAGCCATTTAGTGTTTACTAGAATGTGACTTGTCAAGAGATAGGGATGAGGTTACTAAGCAAATGCACAGAGAGCCTGAAAAATGGCACAGTGGGCAGGGAATTTACCCTGTGTGGAGGGAGGAACCACTGAGGCAATTAGAGATACAGTGCAAAGGAAGGGTGGAGGGTGGTAGAAATTGGAAACACAGCAAGCAGGTAAAGAACTTTGGAGTGTGCTGTAGTAATCCAGAAGGCAATGGCACCCCACTCCAGTACTCTTGCCTGGAAAATCCCATGGATGGAGGAGCCTGGTAGGCTGCAGTCCATGGGGTCACGAAGAGTCAGACAGGACTGAGTGACTTCACTTTCACTTTTCACTTTCATGCATTGGAGAAGGAAATGGCAACCCACTCCAGTGTTCTTGCCTGGAGAATCCCAGGGACGGGGGAGCCTGGTGGGCTGCCGTCTATGGAGTCACACAGAGTTGGACATGACTTAGCAGCAGCAGCGGTAATCCAAGGAAGACAAACTCAGGTCTCTGGTAGTGAATATAGAGAAGGGACTGATTTAGAGACGGTGTTAGAGGTAAAATCTGGAGCATTTAAAGAATGAAATGAATGAGCACAGGTGAGTGAAAAGGAAACGTTAACAATGAATCCTGATTTTTCGCTTGGATGAATGAGTGAATGGTTCAGTTTAGTTCAGTCACTCAGTTGTGTCCTACTCGTTGTGACCCCATGGACTGCAGCACATCAGGCTTTCCTGTCCATCAACAACTCCTGGAGCTTGCTCAAACTCATGTCCACTGAGTTGGTGATGCCATCCATCTCATTCTCTGTTGTCCCCTTCTCCTCCTGCCTTCAATCTTCCCAGCATCAGGGTCTTTTCCAATGAGTCAGCTCTTCACATTAAGTGGCCCAAATATTGAAGCTTCAGCTTCAGCATCAGTCCTTCCAATGAATATTCAAAACTGATTTTCCTTAGGATTGACTGGTTTGATCTCCTTGCAGTCCAAGGGACTCTCAAGAGTCTTTTCCAACACCACAGTTCAAAAGCATCAATTCTTCAATGCTGAGCTTTCTTTATGGCCCAATTCTCACATCCATACACATCTATTGGAAAAATCATAGCTTTGACCAGATGGACCTTTGTTGATAAAGTAACGTCTCTACTTTTTAATATGCTGTCTAGGTTGGTCATAGCTTTTCTTCCAAGGAGCAAGCATCTTTTAACTTCATGGCTGCAGTCACCATCTGCAGTAATTTTGGAGCCCAAGAAAATAAATTCTGTCACTGTTTCCATTTTTCCCCATCTATTTGCCATGAGTGAATGGTGCATCCAGTAATTAAGACAGAAAATATTAAGAGAGAGGGGAAGATAATGGGTTTATCTTTGGAGTTTAAGCTTAAATTGCTTGGGAGACATCCAAGTGAAAGTGTCCATAGCATTGTGGACATATAATTGGAAGCTCAAGAGAAGACTCTGGACATCTAGGTGGACGTTGGCTAGAAATATTAATATATAAGTAGATGTATCACTTCAGATTTACTCCACTCGAGGGATGTGAAGGATAAAGGAGCTGGAGCATTTTTATATCATCTGTTACCAGTCACTGGTTTAAGGCTACTGGGGAGTGAAACGTGCTCCATATGTGGCCACACATATCTGTTACATGTCTGCGCTGCATCCATCTTTTGGACTCTGCGGGAGAGGGAGAGGGTGGGATGATTGGGAGAATGGCATTGAAATATGTATAATATCATATATGAAACGAGTTGCCAGCCCAGGTTCAATGCGTGACACCGGATGCTTGGGGCTGGTGCAGTGGGACAACCCAGAGGGATGGTACGGGAAGGGAGGAGGGAGGGGGGTTCAGGATGGGGAACACGTGTATACCTGTGGTGGATACATGCTGATGTATGGTAAAACCAATATAATATTAAAGTAATTAACCTCCAATTAAAATAAATAAATTTATATTAAAAAAATTAAATGCAAATATTATCAAATTGATGTGGCTGGAACCAGGTCTCCTGATTTTTATTTCAGTTATTTTGCCTTTCATCACCGCTCCATTCTCAATGGTACCCTCTCCATCCACTGTTTCATCCAGTCATTTGTTCATGACCTCAACAAGCATTTATTGGGTACCTCCCAAACTCCAGGCAGGGCTAACTGCTTTCTCTCAAGGTACTGGGAACAGAACCTTCTACATTCAAGTCTGCGAAGAACCTCACCTTCACTTTCTTCCATCTGTTTTCACTTCCTGAAAGAGGATGGTACTTAGATTTGGAGGAAGACCTGAGGTGTACAAGGAGCAGAATGACATCACCCAAGAGCCCTTGAAATTTGGATGACTGGGTGTTGAGGTGATGTGGAAAATGATCGCCCTCTAAGAGAGCATGCTCAGCTTCAGCTTATCCAAGACTATAAAGAACTCCCTGTCTGCATTTATAAAAGGAAAATTCACATTTCCTATGGCCTTTAACTCCTAATCTTTACTGGTTACAAGAGGGTATTCCAGGCAGTAGAGTGCTTAATAAATATTATATTGTTTGCTAATGGCAGTGCTAGCTGGGAGTGATATTTCCTTCTGAATGTACTAGCCTGATTTAACAAATCTGCTGTGTGTAGTTTCACCTTTCATTGTGTTGTTTGAGATGTCTCAGGGGCACCTTAGCAGGGGCCAAGGAACAGCTCAGTAATGCAGAAGTAAATGGGTCTGCCGGATGCATTAATAGTTTTTGTCTGTGCTGACTTCCCCTTTGTTGTAACAATGTAACCAATACCAGGGGCTCCCCTATGTTAAGTAAATGTGTGCATTCTCACTGTGAAGATGTGAGATGCTGGAAGGGCTGGTAGGAGCATTTCCCTACACACTTGTCTTATTTTAAAATTATTTCGTGTTCATTGATGGTTGGTTCTGACCTGCTGTGCTGTGCTTAGTCACTCAGCTGTGTCTGAATCTGTGAGATCCAATGGACTGTAGCCTGCCAGCCTCTTCTGTCCATGGGGATTCTCCAGGCAAGAACTGGAGTGGGTTGCCATACCCTCTTCTAGGGGATCTTCTCAACCCAGGGATCGAATCCAGGTCTCCCATGCTGCAGGGAGATTCTTTACCATCTGAGCCATTAGGGAAGCCCAAGAAATTTGGAATAGGTAGCCTATCCCTTCTCTGGGGGATCCTCCCCACCCAGGGTCTCCATGGGATCTTTCTGACCCAGGAATGGAACCAGGGTCTCCTGCATTTTAGAAAGATTCTTTACCAGCTGAGCTACCAAGGAAGCCCCAGTTCTGGCCCAACTCCTCTCTTATCTACATTCTGATTTTTAGGAGTTGTTTAGGTGGGTAATTGACAAATGGTGCAAGTAACTTTTTCAAAGTTTTCCTTACTCCCCAAAAAGCTGAATCCTTGTTCTGGGTAATTGCTACACATGAGCTCCAAAGGCATGAGATTCATGAGCATGGTTCACTTGAACTCAGAGAGGCTGGATTCTGAGTCATGCTTCTGATGCTCTCTGTTCTTTCTCAGCCTTAGTTTCCTCATCTGAAACTACCAGCCTCTGGAGGAATGCTCCTAATTCCACCATCATCCCCCTCTTGCTCTCTTTCCCTCTTTTCTATCCCCCCTCCCACCTTTTTTTTTTTTAAATTTCCAATATATGTTGAATCACTCTTTTCCTTTTGGATTATCTTTATGAGCTTTCAAAAGCATTAAAAAATTCATCTTAAAATGAAAACAGATTTTTATGAGCTTTCAAATGCATCCAAATAAAAAGTCACCTTAAAATAAAAACAGAAACAAAACAAACTTTCCTGACCCATATTATCCTGCTACTATCTTCTTTTGCTTATCTCATTATGATAAAATTTCTTAAAGAGTTGTCTACACTTGGGATTGATAACTCCTCATAACCTATGTATCCTTTATACAGCCTCTCTCCAGCTTTTTCTGTTCCACTGAAAATGTTCTCCTCAAAATGAGACTGTTTCTTGTAAATCAGTTAACCATCACGTTGCATTTACCAAGGCATGTTTGTGTTGCTAGCATTCTTCATTCTTCATAGGTTTGTGTTTGCTACTACACTCAGGCCATTCAGGATGAAACATTTTTTACCAAACATTTTGCATGTAATAGGGTAAACTCTATCTCAGACAGTCATTGTTATTGTTATTAACACTAGTTATTGTTCTGTAACATTAACCCAGGGGAATATTAGAATCTTAGTCAATGGGGAAATAAATAAACCTTACTTCC
The DNA here is from genome assembly GCF_032405125.1 of Capricornis sumatraensis. Classification (NCBI taxonomy): domain Eukaryota; kingdom Metazoa; phylum Chordata; class Mammalia; order Artiodactyla; family Bovidae; genus Capricornis; species Capricornis sumatraensis. The sequence continues at coordinate 110,648,698 of NC_091075.1, read as the reverse complement.
ACAGTCAACTATGCTTTTTACTTAAAAAAAAAAAAAAAACTCATTGAGGGAAATAAGCACAATCATTAAAGCATTAGTGCAAATGATATATTTAAGTAGGACACCCAATTAAAAAAATATAAAGGAAAATACACTTTTGTAGAATTATGATTTGTTTTCTTTGCTCCTTTAGCATTCTCCACCATTGTTTAGTCTAGCACAGGTTTTCATTTTGACTTAATTAATTGTTAACTATGAATGTTTCCTTCAACCATCACAAACTATTTACACTTCTTGGTGAAAGTTCTGCTTGGATATATAAACATGTGCCCACTATAAGTAAGATTTTTTTTTTTTGAGTGTTCAACAAACGGTCATGAGAAGAAATGGATGTGAATTCGTCTAGCTGATTCTCTAGCTAAGCTAAGATCTGTTGACTTTAACTCTGCTTGGATCTACCAAGAGTAAGAACTCTAGGTACTTTGTTATGGCATTAGAAGCAAGAGCCTCACTCTACCCTGATTCCAGGTTTTAGTTATTTTGTTGGCATTAAATTTAATTTTTATTTTGATTGCAATTCCAGGTGGTGCAGTAGAAAAGAATCCACCTGCCAGTGCAGGAGACTCAAGAGATGTGGGTTGATCCCTTGCTCGGGAAGATCCCCTGGATTAGGAAATGGTAACTTACTCCATATTCTTGCCTGGGAAATCCCATGGACAGAGGAGCCTGGCAGGATATAGTCCATGGGGTTGCGAAGAGTCAGACATGACTGAGCACACACAAGCACACAACAATGTAGTTTGAAAATGCGCATAGCTCACTAGGATAAGAATAGCGTAGTTCACCCACTATATGTCTGCTAAACCTCACTCCTGAAGGACATCTCCCCAGTTTTGTTGTTCCTTTCAATATTTGCCTCTATTTATCTAGATAGCACAGGGTTTCCCTAGTGCCTCAGCAGTAAGAATTTGCTTGCAATGCAGGGGATGCAGTTTCGATCCCCGGATTGGGAAGATCCCCTGAAGTTGGCAACTCACTCCGGTATTCTTGCTTGGGGAATGCCATGGACAGAGGAGAGTGCTGGGCTATAGTCCATGAGGTCATAAGAGTTGGACACATAATTTAGTAACTAAACCACCACCACATGTAGATAACACACTTACCCGACTGTTTCTGGATTTGTCAGCTTCAGGTCTTACTGACTGATTTCCTACAGGGGAAGACAGGACATAGCTCTCTTTCATGCGGCCTCTAGATCCGAACGTACACTCCCACCATTTTCCACCCACGACTCTCCATTACATTAGGGTGAACTCAATGAAGTTGCCACTGTTCTCGGTCAGAAGTGTTTGAAAGTTAGCAATTTTACAATCTATAATGACACCACAATTTTAATTAAAAATTCAATATCTATGATAGTTGGGCCATTTGGTGTACTATAAATACTTTCCTTCTATTGAAGAATTTTATCTGTTTGCTTGGTTGATTGGTTTTAAAAATATGCTTATTACTCAGTGTTCCTCAAGTTCACTCCCAATTTATTGAATCTCCTTTCAACATAATAAAACAAGGTAGCATTAGATTTTTATCCCCTCAAAGACATCTTTGTTAGACTCTTTTGTTGTACACCAGTAGACTAGTTGCTCTCTAGTAACCGTCATCCCTGGAACACCCTTACTTCTTGCTTTGGGGTCTCTGTTTCCTGTGTTCATGACTTCCACATTTTTGGCCTGCTCTCCTTGGTGGAGGCCCTGCTTTTCTATGTTTTTGAAAAATGGAGAAAAAGAGGTGACTTTTGGGGAGATCTAGAGAAGGTGATGGCACCCCACTCCAGTACTCTTGCCTGGAAAATCCCGTGGATAGAGGAGCCTGGTGGGCTGCAGTCCATGGGGTCGCTAAGAGTCGGGCACGACTAAGTGACTTCACTTTCACTTTTCACTTTTATGCATTGGAGAAGGAAATGACAACCCACTCCAGTATCCTTGCCTGGAAAATCTCATGGACAGAGGAGCCTGGTGGGCTGCTGTCCATGGGGTCGCAAAGAGTTGGGCCTGACTGAACAACTAACACTTACTTATTGTAAGAAATTGGCTCATGCAGTTATGGAGGTTGGGAAGTTCCTTGATCTGCCCAATGAGTTGGCAAGTTGAAGACCCAGAAGAAAGCCAATGGTTTAGTTCCACTCTAAGTTCAAAGGCCTGAGAAGCCATTGATGTAGTTCCTATCTGAAGGTCAACAAGTTCAAAACTCAGGAAGAGCCTATGTTTTAATCTGCATCTAAAGGCAACAAAAGAATCAATGTCCCGATTCAAAGGCTATCAAGCAGGAAGAATTCTCTCTTACTCAGGGGAAGGCTTCCATTTTGGTCTATCCAGGCCTTTAACTGATTGGATAAGGCCCACCCAATCAAGAAGAGCAATCTACTCAGTTTACCAACGTATATGTTAATTTCATTTTGAAGCTTCATCACAGAAGCACTCAGGAAGCTCTTTGACTCAATTGTCTGGACACTCCATAGTCCAGTTCAATTGACATATGAATTTGCCATGACAGTTGGAAATAATTTTCCCTGAATAATTTAAAGATTTTTTTTCATTATCTTCTAGCTTCACGAATGCTGCTTGAGAGGTCTGATACCTGATTAATTTTTGGGTTGGTGTGAGGTATGAGGATGGGTTTTTAATGCTGGCCATTTTTATCAAATGCCATAACTGGGCTTTTTATAGGGAGAAACTCTGACATGAATATCTTGAGATAATTTTTCCAGGGCTGGCCTGATTTCCAGGAGAATAATCTTTTAGTGTGTTGCCTGAAAGATAAAGGCCTGACATCTACAGACCTGAGGGCCCAAGAGAATGATTAAAATGTATATTTTCTTATAATCTTATTTCCAGAACACTACACTTAAACTTTGCACCTTGCTGTTGTTGTTCAGTCCCAAACTGTGTCCGACACTTTGTGAGCCCATGGACTGCAGCATGCCAATCATCCCTGTCCCTCATTATCTCCAGGTGTTTGCCCAAGTTCATGTCCATTGGATTGGTGATGCCATCCAACCATTTCATCCTCTATCACCCCCTTCTCTTCCTGCCCTCAATATTTCCCAGCATCAGGGGCTTTTCCAATGAGTTGGCTCTTGAGTATTCAGAGTTGATTTTCTTTAAGATTGACTGGTTTGGTCTCCTTGCAGTCCAAGGGACTCTCAAGAGTCTTCTCCAGCATCACAGTTCAAAAGCATCAGTTCTTTGGTGCTCTGCCTTCTTTATGGTCTCACATCCATACATGACTACTGGAAAAGCCATAGCTTTGACTAGATGGACCTTTGTCAGCAAAGAGATGTCTTTGCTTTTTAATACACTGCCAAGAAGTAATCATCTTCTAATTTCATGATTGCAGTCGCCATCTGCAGTGATTTTAGAGTTCAAGAAGAGATCTGTTACTGCTTCCACATTTTCCCCTTCTATGTGCCATGAAGTGATGGGACTGGATGCAATAATCTTAGTATTTTTTTTTTCTTTAATCTTGAGTTTTAAGCAGCTTTTCCACTGTCCTCTTTCACTTTCATCAAGAGGCTCTTTAGTTCCTCTTCACTTTCTGCCATTAAATTAGTATCATCTGCATATCTGAGATTGTTTATATTTCTCCCAGCAATCTTGATTACTGCTTGTAACTCATCCATCCCAGCATTTCGCATGATGTCCTCTGTGTATAAGTTAAATGAACAGGGTGACAATAAATAGCCTTGTTGTGCTCCTTTCTCAGTTTGAACCGGTCAGTTGTCCCAATTAAAGTTCTAACTGTTGCTTCTTGACGAGCATTACAAGTTTCTCAGGAGACAGGTAATATAATCTGATATTCCCATCTCTTTAAGAGTTTTCTACAGTTTGCTATGATCCACACAGTCAAAGGCTCTAGCGTAGTCAATGAAACAGAGGTAGATTTTTTCTGGAATTCCCTTGTTTTCTCTATGATCCAGCAAAAGTTGGCAATTTAATCTCTGGTTCCTCTGCCTTTTCTAAACGTAGCTTGAACATCCAGAAGTTCTCGGTTCATATAATGCTGAAACCTAGATTGAAGGATTTTAAATATAACCTTACTAGCATGAGAGATGACTGAATTTGTCCAGTGGGTTGAACATCCTTTAGTACTGCCCTTCTTGGGAATTGGGATGAGGACTGACCTTTCCCAGTCCTTTGGCCACTGCTGCATTTTTCAAATTTCCTGACATATTGAGTGTTGCACTTTAATAGCGTCATCTTTTAGGATTTTAAACAGCTCTGCTGAAATTCCATCACCTCCACTAGCTTTATTGGCAGCAGTGTTTCCTAAGGCCCACTTGACTTCACACTCTAGAATGTCTGGCTCTGGGTGAGTGACCACTCCATTGAAGTTATCCAGGTCATTAAGATTTTTGTGTACAGTTCTTTGTGTTCTTTTGTGTATTCTTGCCATCTCTTCTAGATCTCTTCTGCTTCTATTAGGTCTTTACCACTTCTGTCCTTTATTGTGCCCATCTTTGGATTGAAATGTTCCTTTGACATTTCCAGTTTACTTGAAGAGATCTCTAGTCTTTCCCCTCTATTTCTTTGCATTGTTTCTTGAAGAAGGGCTTCTCTGTCTTTGCTATTCTCTGGAACTCTCCATTTAGTTGGGTGTACCTTTCCCTTTCTCCCTTGCTTTTTATTTCTCTTCTTTTCTCAGCTATTTGAATCTTGTCCCCTGGTCCACATAACTTCTGTCTTATATTTCCTAGAGGATAAACCTGTACTTATTTCCAGAGTTGGGATAGTGGAGAGGCTATGGAAATCCAATAAATTTGTGAAAAGATTATCAGTCTATGTGCCCATTTCATCTCCACACTTATGCTCACCTCCATGGGGTCCCGAGGATGCTAACTACTGATTCTTACAGAGGTACCCTAGTGGAAGCTGACTAGCTCTCGTCTCTGTGCTATCTTCTAGGCCAATTATTACTCATCCTTCTGTTTCCTAGCTCTTTAAATTCTCTGGTTATTATTTCCTTTCCAGGTCTCTTTATCCTTGTGTCTTATGCCTTAAAACATTCCTTTCATGTTCTTTTAGTGAAGTTTTCAGATGGAGTAATGCTAAATGTTTGTTCACTCTGCAAACCCCACTTGAAAGCTAGATCTTGCTTCTTTTCTTACCTTCTGGCCAAATGCAATGGGGAGGTGAGGAGAAATTACAAAGTAGTGTGGTATTGCTAAAATTCAGAGTCACTGTCTTTCTCCTGACCCAAATAAATAAATTTTTATTTGAATCACCGAATTAAATTGCCCTATTCTTTGAGATAGACATTTATGAAAAAAAAAAATCCCAGGTTTACTTATCAAATATTGAACTCTACAATATAACTAGAAACTTTATAAGTAATCTAAAAGTATTTCCTAAACATTGATGATATACAAAACCTTATCTGGCTATGTTCTCAAGAATTTTATGATTTGGAATGAAAAATTAGTCTGTAAAGTAAAAAGAAGTCATGAATCAAGATAATGATACAAGCAGTTGTATTAATTTCTACATTTCCACATTCCATATACCCAGATGCAAACAAATCATCATTCATGTGACAATGTGATAACCTCTTCCAATTCTGTTCCACTGCAATCCATGAAGGAAGTATACTTTGTGATGATGAAGTGCCTTACTTAGTGTGTATTTGTATTCCTGCCTCTTTGGAGGTTTTAAAATTAAAACTGTGTCACCTCGCAGAAATAAGTTAAATGTGGCCCAATCTGGAAATGATGGTAGGTTTTTAGTGATTGTTTTTATGTAACTAGGTTCTTCGACATGGGATGACCTCATATTTCCTAAGGATAATGATTTTATGAAGATAGACCATGTCTTTTGTAATTCTTTTGAATGCTTCTTAGTTTTACAATTTTAGTTTTGAAGCTAGACTTATTTTTATAAGAACAAGAAAAATTAAAATAAAATTTACTTTGAAAAATGTCAATGATTTTAGACTAACCTTTTATAATACTTTATACTTAACCATTATCATCTTCCCTGTACTATGAATTCAGACAAATTCAGAAGTGGATTGATTTAACTGTTGATGAGAACATATTGCTATTAGGCAAGCTCTTCTTATTTAAGCAAATGATCATTGGATCTAGGCTCCTGCACCATAATCATTTGGAACAGGACTGGTGCTGGTGTCTGTCTTGCTGCTTCACAACCCCTAGGATGCTTCCTTATTGTCCAAGAGGGCAACATCAGCTTTAGCCACTGTTTCCTCATTCCAACCAATGGGGAAGAAGAAGGGTAAAGAAGGGGCTGTCTCTTCATGTCGGAAACACTTCTGGGCAGCTACACATGTCCCAGTGGCCAAAGGCTGGTCACCTGGCCACACTTAGTCACGAGGAATGGTGGAAAACGTATCTATTCCAGACAGCCTTGTCTCCAGTGACTACCAGGGTTTCTGTTCTGATGAAGAAAGGGGAAAAAATGGCAGGTCAGAGACAGGAGGGGAAGCGTAATCTCTTTCACAGGGACACTTACGTATATCCAGTTTGTGATTCCACACATTTCATAAACTGGCCAACTCTAGGACAGCAAGAGGTGGTGACAAGAGGCCCAGATGGTGGGCATTGTGTCAGTGGCAGGATCAACCATCAGATATCCGTTTCATGGGTATGGATCCTATGCTGGGATCCAGCTTGAACTATATAAATATTCTTAAAAATTACGTATTTTAATTATAAAACAGCTCAAACATGCAGAGAAGTAGGACACTCATTATACACCACTCAATTTTCGTAAAAGTTGTCACATTTACTCTAGCTATCTCTTGTCCATATAAGGGACAGAAGGGCTACCATCTCCTCCATCTCTTTTCCTTTCTTAGTGTTGAATCTTTACCAGGGATGTGGGTTATTTGCATTGAAATAGAACTTATTTCACTAGTGGCATCATGTTGGTGCCATGTGGTGCTAATAAGAGTACAAAAAACAGTATTTTCTCCAGTGTGATTTTGATCTTAACAAGACACAATCCAGCAAATGATGGTTGTGTCTATTAAAAATATCCTTTTAAGCTTAAAAAGCACTAAAATACTATTTGCACATATATTTGAAGGACATAGCATGTGTAATTTAAACAAAAATGGACACTGATAATAAATATATTTACATATACAGGGAGATGTATATTAAGCAATCTACTTGACTACATTTTTTAGTGTTATAAATCACTGCATATCATATTTAAAATCTTCTTTCTACTTAAGAAAATTCTTTAATGGCAGATCTTGTAGTTCTGAGTGATGCAGCTATACCCACCTGTCATAAGTCGAGTTCTCTGGAAATACTCTGAGACACCAAGGTTTGCATACAGGTCGTTTCTCAAAAAATGGAGGAGAGGGAGTTGAACAGAAGGAGGAAATGGGCTGAGATATAGTTGCAGCAAAGGTCTCAGCTAGTCCTCCAAGTGCCCTGGAGCTTGGATGTCTCCAGAGTTGCCCCCTTGCACAGACTAGTGACTGGATGGGAGCTGCTTCTGAGGAAAGAGTGTGATCTTGGGCAAAGGGACTCTCCTCTTCCTAAGGTTATGAGACCTCGGAGCTGGGTGGGGGTGTGTGTGGAATGTCTGGGGGTCACACCACCCCCTCCACTTCTGGGTGGGGCACATTCCCAGTTCTTATACTTTGACCAATCATACACTCACATTTTGCTGTTTTGTTGGCCAATGCTAAGTCAGTCTAGTGATTCTATAACAATAATTCACTTCATTTTCATCAATCATACTGGATGTCCAGGGTTCAGTGTAATATCATCAAACTTTGAAAAGAAATCTGGTAAGGGATCTCAGTTTAAGAAATAGATATAAAAGGTGCACTATTTGTGACTAAAGTTAAAAAATATATTAAAAAATTTAATATAAAATCTTCTACTTTTTGGTGGCAAACACTAGATTGTTTTTGGAATCCCTGAAGCATCTTTAAGCAGGCAGCTGAGACTCAGGTCTATCGAAAAAAGCCTGCTTTTGGAATCAGATGTATCCAAAATTGAACACAGTTAGTTACTTACTGTGTGACTTTGGCAAGTCACACAACCTCTCTGTGCTTCAGTTTTCTGAAACAAAGCAAAGGCATTCTTCTAAGGTCCCTTTGGTCTCTGTGAGCTCCCCCTTTATGACAGAATACAGCCAGGACCGCCCTTCCAGGGCAGTGAGCCGAAGAACTGTTGTTGTTTAGTTGCTAAGTTGTGTCCAAGTCTTTTGTGACTCCAGACACTGTGGCCCACCAGATTCCTCTGCCCATGAGATTTCCCAGGCAAGAATACTGGAGTGGTTTGCCATTTCCTTCTCCAGGGCATCTTCCAGACCCAGGGATGGAAGCTGCGTCTCCTGCGTTTGCAGGCAGATTCTTTACTGCTGAGCCACCAGAAAGCCAAGAACTGTTGTAGGTCTGACCAATTTCCTGGCCGTCTGTCAATAGGATTAACTTATCATCGAAGGTTCCTTCATGAGGCAACCCTCACACCAGGAGTGCCCTGGGAAGGTTGTTGAACGTGACTTCATGTCAGGGCCTCCCCACTGCCAAGCCTGCCTTAGGAAAGACTTAATTCCTTGGCATGAGGGAGCAAGGAAAAGACGGAGAGGGGAAAAGGCAGGTGCCAGCGGCAGGAGGTATACCTTCTGAGCCTGGATCCAGCTCCCATTTCAATCCCAAGGTTTCTGTAATTGGATTGTCATTTGCCCCGCACACCCTCCTGGCCATCTCCAGCGAGTGGCCCCTTCACTCCATCCATTTGGGGACATAGGTGACTTTAATTAAGATGAAGGGGCAGCTCCAGGAGGTGGGGAGAGTCTGGAGTCTGTTCAGCTCCTGAGCTCAGCATGCATGACTCACTGCCCTGCACCCCCTACCCCAAGCTGGGGGCTGGTCCTTTCAGACTTGAGTCCCTGCCATCAAGTCCCTTCACACGTATGCTCCCCTTTCTTTCCATGTCTAATTGAGAGAAGATATGCTTTATTTGAAGTGAGAATCCCCCTGTGTCCATGAATGTCCTCCACTCCTGCAAATTACCGCAGAGGGAATCATAAGTCAGGCAGTGCTGACATAAGGCAGTTTAGTGATCTCATAGAGGGGTCCGCTGGGCAAGGAGGAGGGGGCAGGGGATTAGGAGGACTTGGCTGCAGAACTGGGATTCTGAGCTACGTCATCTTTCTCCTCCTCGCTCTGAGCAGGCAGGAGCCGAGCCTTTATCCCCCGCCTCCTGGGACTGTGGGTCAGGCACTTGCCATGGGAGATATGAAAGGGAGCTCAGCCCATGGAAATCCAGGATCAATCAATCTGTCAGCAAAACCATGGGGCATTTATGGAGCATCTGATATATGAGGGAGGGAAACCCCAGGTGCACTAGGATTCGTTTTCAAATATTCTTTGAAACATTCATGGGGGGGCGGAAAAAAAAAAAAAAAACCACGATCCCTTTAAATGTAGAAAGTAAGTTTCTGACATTGTTAAGAATGTGACGCTGGCTGGAAAACTGCCCCTGGGTAGTGTAATAAAAGAGACAGCATAAGAGATGCTTTCCGGAAGTAGTCTTTTCATGTGTTCCTTCCTGTATTTATCCTAGGAGTCACAACTGGGTTAGAAGTAGTAGCTTCATCCGCATCCCTCTGACCTCTCACCTCAAGACCCCACCCCAACCTGTAAATCAAAACCACACTGAGATGTCACCTCACACCTGTCAGAATGGCTTATCATCAAAAAGAACACGAAAAACACATTCTGGCTAGGATGTGGAGAAAAGGGAATGCTTATACGCTGTTCCTGGGAATGTAAATTGGGGAAGCCACTATGGACAGCAGTACAGAGCTCCCTTAAAATACTAAAAATAGAACTATCATAAAACGCAGCAATTCTACCCCTAGGCATATATTCAGAAAATTCCCCAAAACACTAATTAGAAAAGATACATGCATCCCAATGTTCATAGCAATATTACTTACCTTTGCTAAGGTATGGAAGCAACTTAAGCGTTCATCGGTTGATAAATATATAAAGAAGAAGTGATGTAGATATACAGTGGAATACTGTGTCGTGCTTAGTTGCTCAGTCGTGTCCGACTCTTTGCAACCCCATGGACTGTAGCCCGCCAGGCTCTTCTGTCCATGTGGATACTCCAGGCAAGAACACTAGAGGGGTTTGCCATGCCCTCCTCCAGGGGCTCTTCCCAACCCAGGGATCCAACCCAGGTCTCCTGCGTGGCAGGCAGATTCTATACTGTCTGAGCCACCCGGGAAGCCCACTCAGTATTAAAAAGGAATGAAATTTACCATTTGCAGAAATATGGATGGTATTATGCTAAGTGAAATAAGTCAGAGAAAGACAAATGCTGTATGATATCACTTATAGTTCAGTTCAGTCACTCGGTTGTGTCCGACTCTTTGCGACCCCATGAATCGCAGCATGCCAGGCCTCCCTGTCCATCACCAACTCCCAGAGTTCACTCAGACTCACATCCATCAAAACCACAGTGATGCCATCCAGCCATCTCATCCTCTGTCGTCAGTATAATATCACTTATAAGTGGAATGTAAAAAATGAGACGAACTCCTGAATGTAACAAAACAAAGCAGAGTTCCAGACGTAGGAAGCAAACTAGTGGTTACCAGTGGGAAGAAGGAAGGTAGGCATAGGAGTAGAGACAGAGATGTGCAACCTGTTAGGTATAAAATAAGCTCAAGGGATATACTGAGTAACATGCAGAATATAGCAAATATTTTAAAATAATTATGAATGGGGTGTAACCATTCATAATTATTTTAAAATAATTAAAAATTGCAATTACTACATCGCACACATGTATGGGGTCGCACAGAGTCGGACATGACTGAAGTGACTTAGCAGCAGCAACATGTAATATTGTATCTCAACTATACTTCAATAAGAAAAAAATTGCCCTACCCAATTTCAGGGTCCTGCTTCCACCCAACTCTACCCCTGCAACCACAGGCTTTGTCCTGGCTTTGTACCTGTCATTCTTTCTCCTGACCAAAGCAAATTCCTTCACTGGTGACAGACTGTGCTGGGCTCCAAGAGAAATGAAAATCCCAGGTAGGGAAGTCCGTCTGTCCTCTGGTCTGCTGCTTCGGTCCCCAGTGGAGAGGTGACTCCTGAGTTGCTGAAGCCTCCACGATGGAGCGCACTCAGCACCTGGGCTGGCAGTGGCTGAGAGTCCTTCATGGCATCATCCACTGAGAAAGTTCTGGTGCTGCCAGCCTGGGTCAGAGCTGGCCACCACCTTGCCCTGCCCAAGACTCTGTGGGGCAGACCTCTGCTGGGACAAGACGTCGGCAAACAGGGCTTTCCCTCCCAACCCAGCCCCATCCCTGTCTTGTGGGATGGACAGGCAGAAGCCAAGAGGCATTCGGGATCCCCGTGGGCAGCTGAGAATCTATCCCAGGGATGCGGGACAGCTTGTTTTCCCCCAGTATATGCTCTACTGGCAAAACAGAAAACCAAAGATAAAGCTATTTAGAATTTAAAGACAGAAACCTTAGGGCTGTTGCTGTATAACACAGGGAGCTTAAGACCTGGTGCTTGTGATGGCCTGGAGGGGTGGTATGGGGGTGGTGGGAGGGAAGCTCAAGAGAGAGGGGACATATGTATAATTACTGCTGATTCACATTGTTGTATGGCAGAAACCAACACAACATTGCAAAATACTGATCCTCCAATTAAAAAAAAAAGCATTGTTGATGTATGGCAAAACCAATACAATAATGCAAAGTAAAAAAAAAAAAAAAAAGCATAGGAAGTATTAAAGTTAAAAATAAATCCAAACAAGCAAACTAACAAAAAACTCCTTTGCTCTCATTGAGAGCAAAGGTCAGGTCTTCAGTTTCTTTGACCAAAGATAAGCTATTTGACAATGTTGAGAATGTCTCCTCTTGGTGTCCATGGACATCTCTCTTCTGGCTCCTTCTCCTGTCTTCTGGAGACCAGAGCTCTGATAGCAAGATGATGGCAGGGCCATGCACGCCCTGAAGCCTCTAGAGTGAGCTCATACCTTGCTTTTCCTGCTTCTGTAGCCCCAGGCATTCACTGGCTGTGCGAGCATCACTCCAATCTCTGTCCTCATATGGCCATCTTCTCTCTGCATATCCCTCTGTCTTTACTTTATTTTATGTGGACTCCAGTCTATTAGATCAGACGCCCACTCTACCTTAGTATGACCTCATTTATACACTTTGCAACCCTGTGAACTGTAGTCCACCAGGCTCCTCTGTCCATGGGATTTTCTAGGCAAGAATACTGGAGTGGGCTGCCATGCCCTACTCAAGGGAGTCCTCCTGACCCAGGGATCGAACCCATGTCTCTTACATCTCCTGCATTGGCAGATGGATTCTTGACCATTAGCACCACCTGGTAAACCCAGTATGACCTCAAATTACTTTAAATTACATCTGTAATGACCTTATTTCCCAATAAGGTCACATTCTGAAAGACTGGAGGTTCGGTCTTCAATCTATCTGTTTTTAGAGATTACCATTCAAGCCATAACATGTAACAGTAAAGTGATATTGATTAAAAATGCACATCATTTAATTTCTCCAGCCTCCGTTTATTCATTTATATAATGGCTAGAATAATACTTGCACTTCTTACCCTGTGTCTAAAGAACCTATTAATAGTGGATATAGAAACCATTAGGAACTCAAGTCCCTCACTGGAAGTACTGTTGCTGAAGCTGAAGCCCCAGTACTTTGGCCATCTGATGAGAACAGGCAATGCTCTGAAAAAGACCCTGATGCTGGGGAAGACTGAAGGCAGGAGGACAAGGAAGCAACAGAGTATGAGGTGGTTGGGTGGCATCACCGACTCGGTGGACATGGGTTTGAGCAAGCTCCAGAATAGAGAAGGGAAGCCTGGTGCGCTGCAATCCATGTGGTCGTAAAGACTCGGATGTGACTGAGCGACTGAACCACAGCAAGGAACTCAGGCACACTTTGCAAGGATGAGGGTTTACTTGATTACGATCTGGTCCACTTTTATAGTTTTGTGATTGCCGGGCTGTGCATTCTCAGACACGCTGTGCCTCTCCTCTCAGTTTGGAAGGCGTGGCTTAGGGATTGTAGCACAATTGCTTCTTCAGAATGTCTTGGCAACACCATGTTTCCTAATTCTGATTACGTTTTCTCAGCCAGCAGGTACTGCAGGACTGTGAAACGGGGTGAGATTTTTTGCCACATGGAAGCACCTATTAGAGGGGTGGCAGGAAAGGTGATCAGAGGGACCATGGTTCCAGGAAGTCAGGGAATACAGGAGCTGGAGCCCACTGGCTCCCTGCCCCCACCACCACCTGCTCTTACAACTCAAGTCACTTGACCATCCAGGCCTGGTTCTGGTCCTTGGAAGTGTCAGACCCTTGGGCAATCAAATTTGAGCTGCTTTAAGAGCCTACATTGGGCTTTCCAGGTGGCTAAGTGGTAAAGAATCCACCTGCCAATGCAGAAGACGCAAGAGATGTGAGTTCAGTCCCTGGATCAGGAAAACCCCCTGGAGTAGGAAATGGCAACCCACTCCCACTCTTGCCTGGGAAATCCAGACTAGTTTTATCAGCCACAGAGGCCACAGCTTGCTCACTTTGGCTCCTGAGCAGTCTATGTATTGCAGCAACATCCATCCAGAGTTACCCATGGAGCAATAAACAAAGGTATTCTGAGAGGATAAAGCTCTCTCCCCAAGCAATTCTGTGGGAAAGCACAGCTTTCCCGGCTTGTATCACTTAACTGAGTCAATCAAGGTTTTAATCTTGGTTTCCTTTTCTGTAAAACAGAGATTTTCTAACTGTAGCAGAGCTTAGTGAACCATGATAAGCAACTAATGGGATCAAGGACACTAGATATTTTTAGTCTGTGGCATGCCTACGGGTGGTGGTTCAAAGGCAAAGAATCTGCCCGCCAGCACAGGAGATGGAGTTCGATCTCTGAGCCGGGAAGATCCCCTGGAGAAGGAAATGGCAACCCACTCTAACGTCCTTGCCGGGAGAATCCCATGGACAGAAGGAACCTCTCAGGCTACTGTTCACGGAGTTGTGAAAGAGCTGCACACGACTTAGCGACTAAACAACAAACAAAGCATGCATGGGCGTAGGTGCACACACACAAGTTCAACAGTCGTGGACCTGCACATACAAAGCAATATATTCATCACTTTTAAAAGAGCCAAGTGGAAACAAAGCTGCTTGTCCAGCACTCTTCTCCCCATGTCTGATCCCTTTATTCCTCATCGTTTAAGACCATCTTTCTGCTGCTGACCTGTTCTCATATGTAAATATGCTCTCTAGTACAACTGGGTTTTTAGTTGGCTTAATACAAGGAGGACTCTTCTGTGGCCCGAGCTGCTTAGTGATGGAGTGGAACGCCTCACAAAATGGTCATTATTATAAGGGATGTGTTAGCAAGAGCCTGGATAACCGCTTGGCAGAAATGTCCATTTTTAGTTATTTATTTGACAAATATTTACTGTACATTCACTGTATACCAGGCATTGCATTAAGCGCTGCAGAAACAAAAACAAATAAAACCCGTGGGTCTAAATGTTTGGCTGGAATTTTAGACTGGGGCTGTAGCTAACTGCAACCCACACTAGTATTCTTGCCTGGAGAATCCCCATGGACAGCGGAGCTTGGCGGGCTACAGTCCATAGGGTCACAAAGAGTCGGACACGACTGAACGGCCGACTAAGCACGTACAGCACATAGCTAACGGCTCGGCACACGTCATACTGTTTCTCACTCGTGTGCCTGTTTATACGTTTTTTCCCTGCCTTATTCTGTTTATAGCTTAGTGCAGGCGTCCCTCTCCCTAAAAAGAGATACCTAAATTGCACTGGTTTGGGTTCAGTCCCTTTTCCGTGTGTGCCCAGAGTACCTGGTTTTATCACTGTGGTTTATGACTCTTGATATGCTGTAGATTTTTTGTGGTCCATTGGGATGATATTTTATTAATCTTAGTGTCTCAGCAGCTAGCAACAATGCTTGACATAGGGTGGATACAACTGTATTTGTTAATTAAAAGTGAAATGAGGACACATCTGCCCAGATGATGACCAGATTAGGAGGGTTATTTTCTTTTATCCTTATGGCATCCCACTTTTTAAAAAGTTTCTCTTCCTTTAAGTAATTTCTTAAATTATAAAATCAACGTATATTCCTTAGAGGGGCTTCCCAGGTAGCTCAGTGGTAAAGAATCTGCCTGTCAATGCAGGAGACGCAGGACACATGGGTTTGATCCCTGGGTTGGGAAGATCCCTTGGAGGAGTAAATGGCAACACAGTCCAATATTTTTACCTGGAGAATCCGATGGACAGAGGAACCTGGAAGGCTACTGTCCGTGGGGTTGCAAAGAGTCAGACACAACTGAGCAACTGCGTATGCATGTACATTCCCTAGAGAAGATTTGAAAAATCCAAAGTAAGGAGATGATTAAGAAAATGAAAATAGACTTGTAGTCCCTAAACACACTGAAAACATTTCTTTCTGACTATATTTTAAAATATTTTTTGTACATGGATTAAAGAAAACAGTTACATATTAATTAATGTATGTAACTGTATGTAATATATGATGTAATAGAGAAATCTTCAATAGGTTGGCACATTAATTTGTTTTTTCTCCTTTATGTAAAGTTCAAATGAGTGCTTCTGACTGGAAGGTGTTTCTGACTGGAGGGTGTCTCTCCTCCCAGTGATGATTCAGAGGCTCCTGCCACCTTGTGGCTCTGCCATCTTTGATCCAGGGCTTCCAGGAGTGTTGACTTGAAAAAGTACTGGGAGATCTTCAAGGAAACTTCTTACCAGAAGACATGGAAGTAGTGATGACACTTTCTCATTGTCTAGAACTTAGTTATAAGTTAGTAATCTTATCAACAAAGGTCCGTCTAGTCAAGGCTATGGTTTTTCCAGTGGTAATGTATAGATGTGAGAGTTGGACTCTAAAGAAAGCTGAGCACGGAAGAACTGATGCTTTTGAACTGTGGTGTTGGAGAAGACTCTTGAGAGTCCCTTGGACTGCAAGGAGATCCAACCAGTCCATCCTAAAGATAAGTCCCGGGTATTCATTGGAAAGACTGATGTTGAAGCTGAAACTCCAATACTCTGGCCACCTCTTGTGAAGAGCTGACTCATTTTTTTTTTTTTTTAATTTTATTATTATTATTTTTTTAATTTTAAAATCTTTAATTCTTACATGTGTTCCCAAACATGAACCCCCCTCCCACCTCCCTCCCCATAACATCTCTGTGGGTCATCCCCATGCACCAGCCCCAAGCATGCTGTATCCTGCGTCAGACATAGACTGGCGATTCAATTTTTATATGATAGTATACATGATAGAATGCCATTCTCCCAAATCATCCCACCCTCTCCCTCTCCCTCGGAGTCCAAAAGTCCATTATACACAGCTGTGTCTTTTTTCCTGTCTTGCATACAGGGTCGTCATTGCCATCTTTCTAAATTCCATATATATGTGTTAGTATACTGTATTGGTGTTTTTCTTTCTGGCTTACTTCACTCTGTATAATTGGCTCCAGTTTCATCCATCTCATCAGAACTGATTCAAATGAATTCTTTTTAATGGCTGAGCTGACTCATTTTGAAAAGACCCTGATGCTGGGAAAGATTGAAGGAAGGAGAAGGGGACAACAGAGGATGAGATGGTTGGATGGCATCACCGACTCAATGGACATGGGTTTGGGTAGACTCCAGCAGTTGGTGATGGACAGGGAGGCCTGGCGTGCTGTGGTTCATGGGGTCGCAAAAAGTCGGACACGACTGAGTGACTGAACTGAACTGAACTGAATCTTAAGTAATGAGTTAATAATAATGGTCACTGCTAAGTCCAAGAATGTCTATGCAATGGAGTATGGTTGAGAGCCCAGAAGGAAAAGGACATGCATTTGATGAACTTTTAGCAGCAAATTCAAATATTTCTCTAAATGCATATTTTATAGGCTATATTTTTAGTAAAAGTAATCATAAGCCTTGTATCATTTTATTATGTAATCCTTCTAAAAGGGGATAAATATTATGTTCCTGATGTTACAGATGAAGAATGGGAGGCAAAGCCACTTGCTCGAGGCCCCTCACGCAGTGTGTGGCAGAACCTGTCCTCAACTCTCATCTTTAGACTTTTCTTACAGTGCTTTGGGATGATGTGCCTTCGGAACTGCAAAGAGAAAGGGGATGAGAAAACCACTGCCATGATAGAAACCAAGAAGATAATTTAGAGACTATCTTAAATCT